>NC_142031.1:8129961-8447461 GCF_982192425.1 Myodes glareolus
CAGGTGGCTTCTGGGTAGAGGGTGTCAAGTGAACAGCCGTGAGAAGCGGCCCTTTTAGGGCTCACTTTCCCTGCTCGCCTAGCCTCGGCCTTGGCTGCTCACAGCTCTGGGAGCCTCCCCGTGATGAGGGCCTGTGCTGCCCACCACAAGACCCGACTCCAACTTGCGGCCCCGCAGAAAGAAGGCTGCAAGCCATCAAGGAGGACCTGGGGACAACCTAGGGGGAAACTGAGCCCTGCCCTGCTCCACATACTGACGCGATGCACATGTGACCACAGATACAAGGGAGCAGTCACATGAGCAGGGCTCCTGTTCTAGACGCCCCACCTCCCAGGCTTCCATCTATATTAACAAGCATTGGCCAAACTACATTTGACACCATTTACAGACCCCGGCCCGGGGCCCCACATGCTCTCCCTCCCTCTCATCTTCTGCATGTGTGTAGATGAGGTGTCTTGGCACCCACTTCTTCACAAGACATCCCTGTGTGCCTTGTCTGTTAGAGCTTTCCTTAGCTCCCTCCTCCTCTTCTTCCTCCTCCTCCTTTTTCCTGGATCAATCACTGTCTCCCCACAGTTCTCTCTCTCCATCATTTGCCTACCTCTGCCCTTGGCCTTCCCCCTCCCTCCCCCTCCCTCCCCCTCCCTCCCCCTCCCTCCCCCTCCCGCCTCCCAGACTCTGCCTCTGTCACAGAACACCAGCAGCCAGCACATGGCCTCTGCACACTGGACGGCATCAATGCCACCGTCAGAGCTATTTTTTCCCTCCGCCTCACTCTCCGAGTCCCTAAGGAGAGTCTTGCTTCAGTGTGTCCCCCAGCTGTGGGCTGTGTGAGAAGAAGAGGCAACAATGATATCCTTGTAACCCTTGGGCCCCTGGAAGTCCCACACTACCTTCATGGCCCATGGACAGATGGGCCTGACTCAGAGGCCTCCTGGCATGGACCACAGCAAACTCCCGACCTTTCTTGGGCACCAGAGATTGTTGGGCCCTGGTAAGAGATCTGGTGACCTGGAAATGAGTGGCCTGGAGCTGCAGGAGGGGCAAATGTCACTGTTGTCCTTGGCTCTTATGCACAGATCACAG
This sequence comes from Myodes glareolus, assembly GCF_982192425.1. NCBI lineage: Eukaryota > Metazoa > Chordata > Mammalia > Rodentia > Cricetidae > Myodes > Myodes glareolus. Next base: position 8,131,048 of record NC_142031.1, read on the forward strand.
CACCCTCAAAATCTGCTTAAGATGCTTTGGCCGCAGGGATGGGATGGAGGCTACTGGGATGTGAGGAGCCCCAGGAGTCTGGAAGAGACCCTGCTGGAAATCACCCCATCCTCAGAAAAAATCCCACCCCTCTCCCCGTCAGCAGCCCTTGAGTCTACAGAGAGCCAGGCAAGGTCCGTCTCTAGGACTGAACAAGGACAAGACACTGAGCAAGACCGGGCAAGCAGGTAAATGACAGGTATATTGGTCCTCACACCCAGGACAGAGAACGGGTGGGTCTGAGTGTCTCCAAGCTGAGCCCCTCCTGTCGTGCCCTTTGCCTCCACTTCCCTGCATGACCCTCACACACTCGTTCATCCATTCACCCATCCACTGGGCTACTGTGTGTCGCACACCTACTATGTGCCAGCCCCAGTCTGAAGGGAAGGGAGCAATCAACGAGAAAACCAACGTTTTCTTTCTTTTTCTTTTTTTAATTATGTATTTATTTTCTATACATTGGTGTTTTGCCTGCACATATGTCTGTATGCAGGAATTGGATCCCTTGGAATAGGAGTTACAGACAGTTGTGGGCTGCCATGTGGGTGCTGGGAATTGAACCCATGTTTTCTGGAAGAGTAACCAGTGCTCTCAACCACTGAGCCGTCCCTCCAGCCCCTGTTTTCCTATGAGCTGGGATGCGTTTAGTTGCTAGTGTGCTGCCTAGGGGGTGGGCAAAGAGGGAAAGCCCCTCAGTGAAGGAACAAGCATGTCCTAATATGCTCCCTCCGTCCTGCAGGAGCAGGACCTCCGCTATCTCCGATCACAAACAGAGCGTTTCTTTCTTGAATAAACAGTTATGAAAACATCAGCAATCGCTTCGCTGATGGGAAACAGTCACTTCAGAAGCAGTCACACGTTTCTACGTCTGGTTTCTTCCGATAACAGAACCACCCTGGGGCAAGTACTAGTATAACCAGACTGCGAAAGATGAAGACACTGAGGCTCAGAGAGGTTAATGGCTTGTTTTAATGTCACACAGCCTGTAGAGTCAGGACCAGCATTCATCTGCCACCTGCCTGTATATCCACACTCCCCGATTCTCTCTCCCCCGTAGGAGCCACTTCTGGTTGCAGAAAAGAAGGCAACAGCCTGTGGCTTGGGTTGGACAGGAGGAACAGCAGGAAGAAGGTTTGTCCCCCATTCTAGGGCACCTATCTCCCCTAAGTTCCCTGGACTGGGACCATTGGCCCTGGCATCTTCCTTTCTCCTGGAGAACCACAAATGATACAGCTGGCTGTGATTCCAGGCCCCAGTGCCAGCCTGGTTCTCACCCTCCAGGCATGCTGGGAAATGAACAAGGCCAGGTCTCAGGGCCCCAGCTTCCATTGTCTGCTCCAGACCCCATCAGTGTGTGTGTGCTGCAATTACCCATCAACTCCCCTGCCCCAGGCTGTCTTCGAGGCCCCCCGTCCCCAGTGATTTGGAGGGAAGGGGTTATTACAACTTGCAAAACCTTAAATTAAGAATGAATAAGAGCAGCGTCGCATGCCACTTCTGAAAGGCTGCCAGCGGGGCTGGGGTGATGACGGGCGTATTGTGCTCTGTGCTGCTGAAGGAGAAACTGACGGATGAGGATGGGGCGACGTCTCGAGGTGGAGGTGTCAGCTACTACCTGTCCCAGCAAAGGCAGGGCCACATGCGCAGAATCTTGCCCGCTGGGTGTGGGCAGTGCGATCCTGAGGACACTACCAGCATGGCTGTAGGCTGGCCAAAAAGCACGCGTGGAACTTGATCTAGACGTAGTGGAAAGGGTGTGTGTGAGCGGAGCTCTCTCTGGGGCTGTCAAAGCAGAGCCTAAGGGCTAAGCAACAGCTAGTCCAGGAAGAAGGACATAAACAGAGGTACAGGCAGAGGGGCCAGGCTGTGTAAAGGTCCTGGGGTGGAAGTGGGTTTGTGGCAGGAGACTGGTGGGTGGGGAAAGTCAGAGGAGTGGAGAGGACAGTGGGCAAGGCTGCTCCCTGGCTTCTTTGTCCAACACTTGCTTCTGGGATCTGAAGGGCGTGGGCTTCAGCCTCAGGCAGGCTAGGCAATCACTCTAGCCCTGAGTTCTATCCCAGGCCATGCTCTTGGTTAAACCTAGCCTCTCTGGTGTGGTGCAGGCAGCTTGGGGAGGACTTTCCAGGCCTCCTGGAAACCTGACTGTGAACTTGGGGATATGGCAGTTGTGTGGACCAGTGAAACAGGAGCAGGGAAGTAACCAGGGGACAGAAGATTGCCAGGGAATGGGTCATCATGAGGAAGATGAGAGTAGACGAAGACAGGGGAAGAGGAAATCCCGCCACTGGGGGACTCGGGCCACTGACTAGACGGAGGTGAGGTGGGCAGATCAATCTGGGGGCGAAGGGAAATAAAGATCTTTGGGCCCGAGCTTCGGCTTCCTCTGTCTATACTTAGAATACTATGCCATGCCATGAAGGATGCTTCCAGCCCTGGGGCACAGGGTTGCTGCCAGCCTGGTCGTGAGCCTGTCCACTGACATATAAGCAGACATTCTCCCGAAGCCAGGGCTAACCCATGAGAACAAAACAGAAATGTGGAGCGGAGCAGGCAAGGGTGTGGGTGTGAGACTCTCAGTTTTCCCCAGTCTTGGTTTCCCCTCTTGGGTCTGGAATCCCAGGCTGGCTCAAGGAGAGCCTTCTAGCTCTGATATCATTGGGCAGGGCTAGTACACCAAGACTCAGGCCTACTGCCCATCTCCAGGAAAAAGCCACCTCAGCCCAGGTTTGGGGGAACTTGGGCAGACTAGGTCTACACATATTCAACTGAGTGGGAAGCTGACCACTTGGGGTTCTGCCTTCTCTACTGGGGTATAAGGTGGAAGGCAGAGGCCCAAAGCCTTTCAGCGTCCGTATCCCAACCCTCTCTTATATCTCAGTGTGAGCCTCCATCAACCCAGAGGCAGAACTCGTGGGCCAGGCCCCTGGGACCTTTACAGCCTAGGTGTCTTCCCTCTTCGTACACGTCTCTCAAGGTCAATGACAGCAATATTCTGGGTAGAAGAAATCCGGGACCCTCACAGGACCACAGTCCCTGTCACACTGAGGGGTCCCTTCAAGCCCCAGGGACTGCAGAGAATCAGGGAAATGAGAGAGCATCCCCTCCCCCCTCCCCTGTCAGGAGCCCAGAGGCTGCTGCTCGTATATCTGTCCCCAGGAAACGTATATCCAGCTTATGGAAAGTATTCATAATGCGCCTTACAACAACCTGGCCCCCGTCCATAGCGTGTGATCTAAAATTAAATCCACTTCAAATATACAGTAGATCGAGTCAAGCTAACATAAATGAAACATGATTAACAGGCAGGACTCTGACCTCCTCAGCAGACACGATGGGACAGGGCTGGGACCACCTTAGCTCTCCTCCGTAGCCCTCAGATTCCCCACGGCCTCCAAGCCCTCTCTTTATGCTAACCCTCTCTTCCTCCCCGCCCTAGACCAATCCTGTAATTTGTCCAAAGTGTGAAGTCAGTAGCAGCCGTTAGAGCAATGCTGTTGAGCAAGACGACTCCGGCCTCAGGACAGAATTGAGACTCGGAGCTTGTTTTACACACACACACACACACACACACACACACACACACACACACACACCAGGAGCTTCAGCTTGCTCACCTATCCTATGGGCAGAAAGCAAGTCCTGCCTGGACAGGGTTGTCATGAGTGTTCATAGTGATAAGGGTGCAGGTACGGCATTGTATTTGCCACCCTCAGAGGCCCGTGCTCACCCCATTCCCAGCCCCCCAATCAGCCGGTAGAACAAGGGCCAGCCAGAATTCCTGCCACTGCAGGGATACACTTGGTGGGTTATTTTTAGAGCTTTGGCAAGTAACTCTGTTACTGACCAAATGTTCCCACATTGGGGACAGACTCTGCTAAGAGGGCACTTGTAAGCTAAATGTGAAGTGGGAGGGGCATTGGCTTCTCACTGCTCTGGGGGTGTCCACTCTTGTTTGGCTGTTTGGTTCCTTTTTGTTATTGTTGTTGCGTTTTTCTGAAATAGGGTCCCATGTAGCCTAGGCTTGCCTCAAATCCCTTCTGTGTCAAGGCTGACCTTGAACTTCTGAACCTCCTACCTCTACCTCCCAAATGCTGGGACAATTGGCACGCACCAGCACACACAAGAACGCACGAGTGTTCTTGAGGCACACACACTGAGACACAGCGTCCGGGGCCTGAGAGAGAGGAGTAGAGTGCCTGCCCAGGCTTCCTCCGCTTCCCAGACCAGCACGATCTTGCTTTCAGGATGCTTGCGTGGTCACAGAAGCAACAGCAATGTCACCCTTGGAGAGCTCTCCACAGTTCCTCCTTCGGGAAGCACAGGCTTCCATTGGCTGGGTGTGAGCACACGTATGAGTGTGTGTGCAGGCGCCTGTCTGTCATTGCCCTTCCCGTTTGTCCTGCTCCAGGTACAACACTCCTTGCTGCTTGCGTGGTCCCTTGGACTCGGGCTCCTGGCTCTTCAAACCGCTTGTTATAGTGTCCATTTGCCGCACTCTGGACCCACTGGCCCTCCCCGATCTGGGAGCCCACCTTTTGTGCGAATCTACAAGAGCCCCGCATGTCTGTCACCTGGACACCCACTGGCCCTTTAGCGGGTTTTGTCTTTTTCTCCCTGAGGGTCTGGGGGAAGGAGAGCCCCACAGGGTGGGAGGGAGAGCTGTTGGCTTTTTCCTTGTCATTGGCCATTTGCTGCCTGCTTCGCCAGGCGTGTTTGGAGCGTGTTTGCATAAAGTGGATGCAGGCTGCAATTCCGTGATGAATTCTATGAATACTAATCTGCTACTACCCTTGACCTTGGGGTCACCGAAAGATCAAAACCAAACCATTTAATATTTTCCTTTTGCAGATCAATAGAAGCATAAATTCCCCCTCAATGACAAGTATAATTTCAAACAGATCTATAGGAGGCATGCATGCATTTCAGCCGGGAATGCTCGCTTGCTGCCTGCCTCGCCTTTTGGGGAGCAGGCGAGGAGTCCCTTGCTTTTTTTCCCATTGAGTTTCGTTTTGCCTTTTTTTTTTTTTTAATGGCTCTGAAATGCTATTTCCAGCAGCTGCTGTCATATAAATATCTCTTGTTTTTCTTCTCCTCTTTCCCTCCTGGTGAAAAGGGCAGGGGACCTATTGAAAATTCCGCTTTATCTCTTTCAGTCGGGTTCAAGTACAGGTCGAATAATCGATCCCTTCTCCTTTTCTTTTTTGAGTTTCCTGTAGTTCTTTTGGCCAGATCAGCAGCAGAGGGAAATCGGGAGGGTGGCTCGCTTTCTGTAGTCAGTCTTGCAGTGTCCCTGTGACTGCATTTGTGTGCTGGCGCATGTGAGCTGCCGTAGCCTGTGTGCAGTTCCGTGCACCTGGCAAAACGCACTCATTCCGATCTGTTCTCTCACCCAGAACTCGAGGGAGGAAGACTCAAAAGCTGCCAGGACAAAAAGTTAGGAGTGAGGTGGGCACTGTTCTCATGGCTCCTGGGCAGAGACGCTGTGGGTGAGAGTGGCGAGTGTCCCCTGAGAAACACACCATCCCCAAAGAGGCTGGATTATATATAATCTGTAGACCAGGCTGGCCTCGAACTCACAGAGATCCGCCCGCCTCTGCCTCCCAAGTGCTGGGATTAAAGGTGTGCGCCACCAACGCCCAGCTCTATTTTTTAATTTAAAATATTCTGAATGCACGACGTGTATGGGCGTGTGTGTGACTCCCACATTTCTGTGGCCATAGGACAACTTCATGGAGTCAGTTCTCTCCTTCAACCTGTACGTGGGTTCTGGGGATCGAACTCACCTTGTCGGGCTTGTCTCAAGCACTTTGCCGGCTGAGCCACCTGATGGGACCCATTAATTATTTTTTAATACAATTTGAAAAGAAGGAAAGTATAGGAGAAGACTAAGGGAGTAAAAAAAAATAACAGGAGCCGGAGTGGGGGAGCAAAGAAAAAAAAGAGAGACGGAGAATTGAACCATTAATCTGCCTAGATTTTCCACTTCCAGAGTAATCGGTTTGGAAGTGAGTGAAATAAAGTGGAATGTTGTCACACTTACTCCCTCCGCACCACATTCCTTATTTACAGAGAAGCCAAGAACTGGGAGAAATCGTCCCTGTACCACAGAATGCCCCCAATGTCTGCCCCTGAAGGGGACAAGAACCCCAGACTTCCTCCTCAGAGGCCTGCTGCCTCGACACCCCTGTGGCATCTGCCCCTGGTTGAAGGTGCAGAGCCAAGATGATTTAATTTATAGAAAGGACAAAGATGTCGTGTAGCAGATTTAATCATCGGAGAGTTTAAAAAAAAATAAGGACCGGGCTAATGTCGTAATTTACATTTCAGGATAATAAAGAGAGAAAGGCGGAAAGGGAAAGGACCCAAGCCTGCGAGAGGGAACAGAGAGGGGAGGCCGGCCACGGGGCTGTGGGAGCCCAATAGATTGGCCTGGAACACCAATAAATTTTAAAACAAACCCAGAAAGCTAAAGACAGCCCCTGGAAAGTGCTGGGAAAATGGACCATCGATTTTAGGCTTCATCTGCATTTTGTATTTTAATAATGCTCTCTCTGTCTTTCCTCTTCTCCCTCTCTCCCTCTCTCCCTCTCTCTCTTTTGCAAAATATAAAAGCTGATCTGATAAATATTAATTTGAACCATCATAATGTATTTGAAAATTCCAGCTAAAATGTCACCACATGGAACATTAATGTAATATTTCAAGGCCCTGAGAGCAATACTCATATTGATTGCATTTATTCCACTCTAGGGAGGAGAGATAATTCTTCAATGTGGGACACATCTGGGAGCCAAGGAGGCAGAGGCTGAGGGGAGAAATGCGAAATTATATATGGTCATAAAAAATACAAAACAGAAAAACCTCCCCAAAACTCTCCGGTCTTCAGCAGCGTCCCACACCCAAACTTGCCATTTCCGTCAGCCAGCATGTCCTGGGGCAGCCCCATGCCAGCCTTTAGGGCAGAGGAGGAGAGATGAAAACTGAGCCATCTCTGCTCAGGTACCACCATCACAAAGGCCCTGCCGTGGGGCGTCTGGAGAGACGGAAGAACCAGAGCCTAGCTGGGGTCTGAAGCTGCAGGGTACAAGGTGGTACCGTATCTGTGGGGACTGGGCAAGGAGGAAAAAAGAAAAGTGGAGCAGAGAGGAGACAGAGAAGGAAAGGAAGACACGAGGACTCAGATAGAGGAGGAAAGAAAAAGGAGAGGGGACCACACAGGAGACAGAGGGGGACAGATAGGAGACTGAGAAGGCACGGAAGAGGAGGAAGATGGGCCCAGAGGGGAGGTGGAGGGGAGGGGAGGCGGGATGGGGGCGCCGGTCTGGAGTCCCAGCGCCTCTCTGTCATTAGAGTATTGATGGGCTCAGGCGTCAACGAGTCTTTGCACAAGTAAAAGGAAACCTGATGCTGCTGGTGACCCTGAGCCCACACCCTCCGTGTCTCCCTCCCCACCCCCTCCCCCAGAGCCGAATGGGAGGTGGGCGCCTTGAGAGCCGAGATGTCCCAGACGCCACGATTCCAAGTTCACCCCAGAGAGTGGCAAGACAGGAACCCCAGAGTCTGCATTTGTTTCCCATCCGAGTCTCCTAAAGTCCCCAGACTTCTCGAGTGCGTGAGGGTCGGGGGTGGGTGGGGAGCTGATTTCTATGCGATTTTAGGAGGCCTTTGGGTGAGGCAGGGAGAGACGCCAAAGGTTGGAGTGTTCAAAGTCAGGTTCATCTTTGCCATCCGAGTCTTTCTTTGCACACGTCACCTCTCAGAAGCCCTCTCTATTCCACCGTGCCCGTGGTGTTCTTTTATAGAGATCACGCTTACCTGGGACTATCGGGATTGTCTGCTTGCTTTTAGATCTGTCTTCCTGACCACTTGGAGATGAAGTTTTGATAGGATGGGGACCAGGCCTACCTTGCTCACCATCGCGTCCCCTATACCTCACCCGCCCCAGCCAGATGTTCCCTAGTGCTGGCTGACTTGATGGATGGAAGGAGAATGCCTGGACGTACAGACGGATGCTGTAGGCTCTGCCCTCACCCTGAACCAGCCCCTCCTCGCCCCCACCCGGGACCGCTCCCCGCCCGCGCCCGCGCCCCCGCCGCCGCCCGAGGCTGCGCCCCCCGCCTCCCTGCAGCCGTCATTCGCGAAGCTGCCACAATATTGTGAAGGCTCCGCGCTCCCGCTCCTCCGCGCATCCCGCAGCCCGCGCGGGGGAAGGAAGCGACGCGGGCTGCCGATGAATAATGCATGACCAAGGCGCCCCCTACCGGCGGTCGCGGGCAGCGCGCGACCCGGCCCAGACGGCCCTCACGCAGCCGGTCCTGTTGCCCGATAGCTTTGCAGCACCCCAGGTCGACACGCCGCCCTCCTCCCTCCAGAACCGGGCACGAGCCTTCCATCACCCCAAGGCTGAGCAGGAAGCGAGACTGCCAGAGTCCGGGAGCACGCCGAGCGTGAGGTCCTGTATGGGGTGGGGTGGGACGGGGAAGCCTGGCACCACTAGGGCCTCTGAACCAGGGCTTGTGCTAAGCCTCGAGTAAAGCCTCTAGAAAGGGCAAGCCTGGACAACGCAGGATCGTCATTCAAAGGAGTGCAAACAATTTCACAAGTGCTTCCAAGTTGCTGTGGAATAAGACTGGGATATGGGGGAGGGCGGAGCAAAGTACAATGACATATATGCATGAAACGGTCATAATGAAATCCAGTCTTTTGAACACTAAAAAGAAGATAAGTTTTTCTTAAGTTAAAAAGATGCAGCTGGGGTGCACTCAGAGGCAGAGGTAGGAGGCCTGCCTGGTCTACACAGTAAAACTGCCCTGCCTTCCCTGGCACAAAGGGGAACGGTAAGCTGGAGATCAGTTAAGAACACTTGCTGCTCTTGCAGAGGACCTGGGTTAGACTCACAGCACACACATGATATCGTGTGACCATCTGGAAACCACTTTCAGAAGATCCAGTGTCCTCTTCTGGCCTCCTCAGGCACCAGGCACCCATGTGATATACACACGAACATGCGGGCAAAACACTTGTGCACATATAATAAAAATAAATCTTTAAAAAGCAAACAAGAATGCAGTACATGCACATATTAATAGATCAGATATACGGTATGTCACACATACGTGTGTGTGTGTGTGTGTGTGTGTGTGTGTGTGTGTGTGTGTGCATTTGACATTTGAGAAGGGCCCTGAATGTGTTTGTATCTTTCCTGCTCTCTTTTGGAGACAAATGAATCTCCGTGGTGAATTTGCCTGGTGGTGGCACTGGGGAAGAGGGCCCTGTGGAGGGCAATGATCAAGAGAAGACCCCCCCGCAGCATATCCCCCAACATGCCTGTTATCCCTGGGGTCCCTGGTGTGGTCACTTGTTCTCCAGACTGGCCACCGCCTAACAGGCAGGTAATTAAGGAGGCCAAGTTCCCACGTGTCATTTACCATCACCTCAACACACACGTCTGTCTCCACGGCCTCTCTAATGACAGTTCACCGACTCCAGTCACGGCTGTCACCTGATAAGCCAGAAGGAAGGGGTGACACGGGTGTGGGGACCTACGTGGGCTTCTGGATGCTGCGTTGGCTTGGGATTTGCAGTACCAGCAACTCTGCAAATCGGAACCATAAGCAGACAAAAGAGCAAGGTACAAGAAGACAGTCGCCAGCTCCCTGTCACCCTGCTGCTTAGATGTGAACGGAGCCTCGCTCTCTCCACAGCCTGAGACTAGGAGCAGACTGGAACTCTACCCTTCTACCCAGACACTCTTGTGTCTTCAAACCCTCCCCAAGAGGTCAGTCCCAGCCTGGGGGCTGGAGGCAAGCCCTGTGCATCTGAGAGATGTTGGGTTGTAAACACAGTTGCCCTGGAGGCCAGGCTGACAGTAAATGTGCATGGGGGACTCACAGGAAGTGAACACAGTCACTAATTACCTCCCAAACAGTTTTACCTCATAAGGAAACCATGGCCAAGGTGACATGTGAGGACCATTCAGCAGCCTTGGACTTAGGATTTCCTTCTTTCCAGTGTGACCTGGATCACAGACTGTACGTTTTTGCTTTGCCCTGTTGCCTCAACAGAGATGTTGGCCTCCCCAACAGGGGCGGAGAGCTGAATAATAGCTGTATTGTTGGCATTGTCAGGGTTCCCGGGAACTCGGGTGTGACGGGGTTTTGTGCAATGACTCTAGGGTCCTCTTAGATATCTTGTTGTAAGCTCTGGTTTATGACATCTCCTTTTCCAAGATATGGGAAGTTGTTATTGCTGTTGTTTCTCTTTTTTGAGACAGGGTTTCTCTGTGTAGCCCTGGCTGTCCTCTAACTCTCTCTGTAGACCAGGCTGGCCGCCTGCCTCTGCCTAAGCTGGTATTAAAGGCATGTGCCACAAACGCCTAGATTTTTTTTAAAAAATAAGTTTGAATTTTTCCAAAAGCAGTCTAAGGGTTTGTGAGTGTTTACTTGAGAACGACCCAGGGAGAAAGAGTGAGAGTGTTGGGTGGCAAGAGGCATGGTGTGTCAGTGAGCAGTCCTGGCATCTCAAGGGCCCTACAGGGAACTATAGCGCATACACTCAGGTTGTCCCTGACAGAGCTAGACATTTGCCCATCAGTGCCCCTGTGTCACTGGTTAAAGGTCACAGGGGGTGAGCCCATGACCACAGGTACAGAGATGTTCTCGGGGAATTAGAGTGATGTTGGTAACACCTGCAGGTGTCCTCTAGGGCAGGCAGAAAGGGTACAACGCAGCACTGTGTCTACTTCGGGTCCTGGACTCCTGCCAGCTGCCTGGTAATCGTCACAGCCCACTCTGAGGCCATAGACAGGGCTCTACAGCTTGGTACGGACCAAAGGGTCGGAGCCAGACCTTTTATATGGGTCACAGGTCAAAAGGTCAACAGGTGGGTAGGGGAAGCTGAGACACAGCCCATCCAAAAGGAAACTGTGGGTTGAAAAGCCTTCCTGGAGGAGGAGACATGTTCCTCACAGAGAGGGAATCTAAAGACTCATGGAAGCTTGCCCTGTACTGCCCTCTCCCCCATGGCTCCCTGAAGCTTCTTCTGGCCGACATAACTAATGTCAGACTGCTGGGGTCAGAGCTAAGGCAGGTATCCTACATCCTCCAGTCACCCAGAACACCTCCAGACTTCGCTGTGTGCCTACAGTCCCTAGCACCATGGGCACTCTTGGAGCAGGCAAAGGGAAGGTCCAGTTCTGGGGTATGAGCACCTGGCCATGACTTTCAGAGCTGGGCTTGTTTACACTGTGGGCAAGGGTTCCACTCACACCCCAGAATCTGAATATACATGCAACCTTTGAATGATTCCAACTTCTGCATCTTTATCTTACTTCAGCTTTCTCTCTCTCTCTCTCTCTCTCTCTCTGTCTCTGTCTCTGTCTCTGTCTCTGTCTCTGTCTCTGTCTCTTTCTTACTCTCTCTTCTTTTCTCTCTCTCAGACAATGTCTCCTGTAACCCAGCTATGTAGCTTGAACTTCTGATCCTCCTGCCTCCACCTCCCAAGCTGAAATTACAGAAGTACACCACCACCTCTTTTGATGCAGTGTGGAGGACCAAACCTGGGGCTCTCTACCAACTGAGCTACATCCCCAGTCTGCTCCCATCTCCCCATCTCCAACTTCTGCATTTTTTAACAAACCCCCCGAGCTAAACTAGTGGCCACAAGGTTCACCATCAGAGACCTCCTGCGGCCATAAGTGCCAAAGGGCACCTCTGCCACGGAGCTTCCCTGCGGAGGCCTTCCTTAATCCTCCCTCCCGCCTGGGACCCAGGGTGAGCCCCACACAGTGGGAAGAGGAGCTGGGCTCTCTGGGGACCAGCCCGCAGGAGCTGCATTCTGAGACCTGCCACCTCTGATCCTCCGAGTAAGAGCAGGGGGGGCTCCTGTATAAACGACCGAATCTGTGACCTCCCATTCATTCATATGCATGGATCAAATTTGGGAAATGCGATTAATTACCTGTTGTTGTGTCTGCTTTAATTATTATCATGTTTCCTGTGCACTTTATACAACAGAATAAACAGTTAGGGAAACAAGTTCGTGGTGGGGACCAGGGCTCAGACGACACCGTCCTGTGTCTCTAGGCCCTTGGCCTTGGCCTTTGTAATCACACCCATTCATTTTTTCCTTCCCTGTTCATTCATTCATTTGTTCCGTCAGTCATTGGTTCATTCATTTGCCCCCCTCATTCAGTCCAATATCCATCCACTCATTCATTCATTCTCTTACCCAGGGAATACTTATTAGCATACCAATGTGACAGTCTCCAGGACAGGTGCCAGGAAGCAGCGGTAAACAAAACAACAGTCTGGGGGGAGGGGAGGACTGACAACGAGTACAAGTAATGGTTACAAACAAAACCAGGCCAATCAGGGAGGGCTTCTCGCAGGAGGTGACATTAAACCCGCTCCCCGATTTGTTCCTTTAGTCACCCATTCAAGCTGAGCAGAATTTGCTCCTGAACGCATAGGAAATTAAAGGCCCAGTCCTAGGAAGCCTAGGAGACAGAGACACCCAGGAACGAAGAGAGGAACACGCAGAGGCTGGAAATCAGCCAGGCAGGGTCTTCCAGGACCCACAGAAACTGAGAGGTCTGAGTCACCAGAGGACAGGGGCAGTTTCTTTGAAGAGTCCACCAAGTCCCTGGGCACAGCGGTGCTGGGATGAGAAGGATGTGGAGAAAGAGAGCCAGTGACCGAAGATGGCACGGTCCCCATACCACCCACAGCTGACTCTAATTCTTTCTTGGAGACATAGGGGACTCAGTAAGGCTGGGCCGTAGGGAAGGAGCAGAAGTTTATCAACCAAAACCAGACACTCCAAGATGAGCTACACATGTCCTGGGCCTGGAGGCAGAGAGGAGCTGGCACGCTGGGGAGCCTGGGAAACCTAGCATCCTGGAGGGAGATGGTGCCTCGGACCCCAACGATGGGGAATGAGACAGCTGGGTCCAGGTGGCTGTGGGAGCAGAGCTGAGGGGTCTTCTGTCACCGTTAGTGTCGTTTCGTTTATTTGTCAAGTCTGTGTGTGCGAGGTCAGAGGACAGTTTGTGGGAGTCAATTCCCTCCTTCTACCACGTGGGTCCCGGGGACTGGACTCAGGTCATCTAGTTTGGCAGAAAGTGCCTTTACTGGTTTAGCCATCGCCATGAGCCTTGAGTGGGACTACCTGGGAACCATGGATTGTCAGCGAAGCGGGGAGACAGCTGTTGCCCTGTGCATCCTATGTGTGCTTGAGAGACACGGCAATAAACCATCCAGATCTTCTGCCTATATCAAGCCAAGAACCCCAAAAGAGAAGCAGAAAGTCCCTGGGACCGAACTGGGTCATCACTGACCTTGCCAGGTGACCACCTCAGGGTGATTAGTCCGAGAGCCTAGAAGCAGGGTAGACCGGGGAAGACTTAAAAGCCAATCGTGCCTAGTATTTATCAAGTCCCTCCTCCCCCGCCAGGTGTGCCCTGTTCGTTATCCCATTAATAATAACCATAGTAGAAGCAGCATCCCAATAATGAACACTTATTCTGTGCAGCTTCTTTCTGTTCTGCGTGCTTCTGGCCTCATTAATCCCTCGCGCCGTCGCTGTGGCCCTACAAGGAGGATGCTATTATCATTGTCCCTACTTGACAGGGAAGGACGTGGGGTACCAAAGCTAAGTGGTTCCTTCACAGGGGAATTGGCCGAAGCAGGACAGGAGTTCAGACCCTGTGGGCTCCACAGCGGATGGTGGCTTCTTTCTGCTTTGCTCTCCACCTGAATATGTGCTGGGGGCAGGAGGTGGGTGGTGACCGCAGGGGACACAGGACACCCGTGATGGCGGTGACCCGGGACAGCCCATTTTCTCCCCTTCAGACAGCCCAGGCTGCCGCTTTCTCCTTCTGCTAACCGAGTCTGGTGTTTTATGAACCCCGAACCGCAGCAAGATTCTCCTATTAATTTATTGGTATTGCTAATTAAACATCATATTCGCAAATGTAAATTTCCTAATGGCCTCCCTTCCATTTCCGAAGTTTCCTAGAAGAGCCGGCTTGCTATGCTGTCAGTTACATCTCAGTGAGTCGTGGGCAGACAGAGGCTGGCGCAGGGTGTGGATAGGGTCAGCGGCCTCTGGAAGAAAGAGACGGGGGACAAGGGAATTATCGGGGGAGGGGGTACAAGAGGCCCAGCCCCGAAATCCTGAACCAGCTGTCTGCCCTTCGTCAGGGGTGGGTTGTCCTCTTGCCCTTGAAGTGTCTGAAGCTGTTGGCATAGCTATGTTGTAGAGGTCAGCCCTGGGAGGGAGGAGGAGGGGGAGGACTTGCAAGGGGAGGAAGAAAAGGAAGGGAGAGGCGGAGAGAGAGGTTGGAGAGTGAATGAATGCCAGTTCGGAGAGGCTCAAAGACATTCAGTCTCTGCTCCCTGTTTGAAGACAGGGAAGCTAGGCCAGCAGGATGGCTCAGCTTCACCTCCAGCCATTTCCTCCCTGGGTATCTCAGCTTCTCCATTTCACCTTCTAGGTTATTTAATTAAACATTATTTTCTTTTATTTGTTTGGTTACTGTGTGTGTGTGTGTGTGTGTGTGTGTCTGTCTGTCTGTCTGTCTGTCTGTCTGTCTGTGTGTGCACACCTGCCATGACATGCATATGAAGGTCAGAGGGCATCTTTTGGGATGACTTCTCCTTCCACCATGTTGGTCCTAGGTATCAAATCAGGTCCTCAAGCTTGGTGGCAACCCCTCAGTCCAGCCCTTTCATGTTTAAAAGCAACAGCTCTACAATCAGGAAGTAGATCTTTGGGGTTCCACAAGTTGTCTGCCTCTCTAGACCTACAACAGGGTCTTTTTTCTCCGCTGAGGGGGACTATCAGACAGAATCCAGCCTTCTTCTAACTTGGTGGTGCAGAGGCTCCAGCCATGTCTTGGCCTGGTGGAGCCAGCGAGGCCACACAGCCTGAGCCCTTATCCTATAATGCTGCCACCACACGCGTCACTGTCCTGAGATGTCAGCCACATCCCCACAGTCCTCCCCAGCCTCAACATAGCTCTCACTGATCCTTTTACAGGGGAAACTGAGGCCTCCTCTCGAGGCTAGTGTCTCTGACGCTTGACATTCTCCAAGGTTTGAGTTGGTGACCGCCAGTCTTGCACACAAAGTTCAAGAACAAAAGGCAGAGTGGCCTTGAAGGGTTCAAGGTCCTGATGGCTGTGTCTCTACTGGGAATCCTCAGTCTGTCTCTAGTGCAGCCACAACCCCTCTGAGACATCCATTGTGGACAGACCTCTGCTGGCTTTTGTCGGAGACACAAGGATGCAGTCAGACTAGTACCTCCTTCTTGTGTCCCTGAGTATGGGGGTTCGGGCGTGGGAAACCAAGCCAAGGGGCCAGAGCACTGGCCCCTGCCCCTTGCCCCTTGTCCCTGGGGCCCCTGAGCAAAGTGAGGACTAGAGCTGGAGACAGAAGGCACTGTCTTGGTGCCAGGGAGCATCCAGCCCTTGGCGCGCGCGTGCACACACACACTCACACACACCCACACAGGTGGCCCACCCTGCTTCTGTGTCAGAATCTGCAGGGGACCGGTGGGTAATCTAAGCACTTGTGTTACTGCTCGGGAATCTCTATTAGGAAAGTTTTAAAAACACACTCCACTGTTGTTTATTATTCATGGTAATGACACAGAGTGAGCTGCCTCATGTCCCTGGGTCCCGGGCTTCTGAGATCCTGTGGTGAGCATAGCACCCCCACAGAGCGGGAGCTGAGCTCTCAACAAGCCCCTGGGCCCCACGGTGTTCTCACTCCTAAAACATTGCTTCCATCGTGCCAAAATGCACTCCTGTGGCCAAAGTAAGCTGCTGAAAGACACTAAGCACATGACAGGGTGTGCAGTCATCTGGTTCCAGAAGTTTCTCCTCACCTCAGAGGAAACCGTGTGCCCATTAGGCAACCACTCCCCGCTTCCCCGGCCCCAGCACCTGGAAGCCTTCCATCTTTGCAGATGGATCACTTGAAGTGTTTCCTCCGCTCCAGCCTCTTTAACAGAGACTTTCTTGGTCTCCAGAGCTCGGTTAGTAGTGGCGTGAATCCACACTCCTTTTCAGGGCTGAAGAGTAGTCCGCTGTTGTTTCTCTACCGTCTGTGGGTGGCCATTTGTGTTGTTCCTACCCTTGGACTCTTGTGCACAACTCAGCTACGAAGGGATGACGTTCTGGGCACAGGGAGGGAGCCATCTAGATTCTGGTGAACAACTGGAAAGCAACAAGAAATGAAGATGCCCCCATGTCCTGAGCTCAGAGGCCTGGGGGACCCTTGGGTTGGGTTGGGTGCAGGTGGGCTCCTGCAGGCCCTTCTCAGGGACCCAGTCTGAAGTCTAAAGCTGCAGACTCCTTGTGGTAGGGGGGCATAGGACAGCAGAGTGCACTCATAGAGCCCTGTTCCGAGCTTAGGGTCCCGGCCAGATGGACCTGACTTCTCACAGTGGGGCATGAGAGGAACCTCTACTGTCCAAGCCGCCAGAGGCTCACATGACCCGCTGCTATCCAGTTCAAGCATCCTACCCAGGAGTGTTTTAGAGATAGGGAAACTGGGGTCAGAGAAGAGAAGGGCCAGCTATATCACCACCATCAGCACCCTCTTGGCTATCCCCATGTGCCTGGCAGGGTGCCATCGTCAACTCCTGGTGCTGGGCAGCTCAATGGGGCAATCTGTCCATTCCCACGTTATCAATGGGAACATGAAGGCTCAGAAGAGGACCCCCTGTGTTTTGTGAGGGGAGGGGGGTAGGAATTCTTATCTGCCTCCACAGGGAACCCGAGGTTTGTTGGGTTTTCTAAAGATTTATTTTAGTATTTATTTACCTGTATAATTTAAGAATCTGAACTATTTTTCTCTAAGTGGGAGCCATAACCATACTTAATGTTTGCCGGCTTCTTCGCACTAGGCGCTAATCTCAATGGGCGCCTATCTCCGTGATCGTTACAGACCAAGCTGTCTGCTTTTAATTCTGTGTCTGCATACGTGTGAGTGGGTGCCTGTATGTGAATGCTCTTGGAGGCCAGAAGAAGGTGTTTCATTCCCTAGAGCTGGAATTGCAGGGGGCCGGGTTGCTGGGAACTAAACTTGGGTCCTCTGGAAGAGCAGTAAATGCTTTTGACCAGCAGCCTCTGAGCCAGAGGGTTTGCAGTCTCTCTGTTCTTAGCCAGACCTGCCCCACTGCAGCCGGTGACAGCAGCGATCCTCAGGGCCGACACTAAAATCAGCATTCCCAGCAGGGTGTGGGTTGGGGGGTACCCTGTGAATGCAGAACCCCTGTACTCGCCTTTGGGGATCCTCAATCTCAGACTACCCCTTCACCAGAAACTGGGGAGGTGGCACAGGCAGGCTTGGGTACAGAGCCCACCTCTGCTCCTTGCTGACTTCAGGCCACGGAGTCTCACAGTGGTAGTCTGTAACTAGGGAACCGTAGGCTGCTGATGGTTTGGTCCCTAAAATGCTTACTGTGCTCCAGAAATGTCACCCAGACACCCCCACACCCACACACACATGTTCCTGTCAGAAGAGCTGTGTCACCCCCTGCCGAGAGACCAGCGCGCCTGCCGCTGCCCTGTTCCGTCGCTGAGCCGGATCCACGGACACCATCTCCCTGGCTAATGGGAGATGACACCACCTTAATTCCACCTCCGTCAGGCCTCTGCCAGAAGACACGACCCTTTCACCTCATCAATATTCAAGAGCTTAACAAAAAAAGCTATAACTAGGGAAGTCAGAAATAATGGAATGTGGTATTGATTATTTTATGGTGCGATTAGGGGTAATTACATCTCTGAAATTTTATTTTAATGTTACTTTCTACTACTTTTAGCCTTTTAAAACCATCCCAAACATCCCCATTTAATGGAACACACATGCCTTCAATTTCAATGTGAAATACTTTTTTTCTGTTAAATTGTGACCTCAATATATTTGAAAACATAAATTACACTATGTATAAACCATAAAAAATGAATGATGAATTTAATTCTGGTGAAGCGTGAGGGGATGAGGAGGCGGGTGGGTGAAGGTGCTGTTTATCCAGGGCGGAAGGGACAGTCAGAGACAGAAGGGGATGGCAGGGGCCAGGAAATGTGCCCACGCTTCAGAGACACAGAGAGTAGGGCTCAGGGCTCTGGAGGATGCCGGGCAAGGGGTCCTGAGACTGTACCTGCCCCGGGACCCTCCCTTTCCTCGGGGGAGCCATGTCCGTATGAAGCCAGTATCTAAAGCTCCTGCGCAGATACAGGTCTCGTTGTGCGTCCCAGCCTAACTCTGTGCCTGGTAGTTTATATGCCTTGGTTGCTGATGTGGTGTTGCCCTGAATTCACGGATTCCAGTTTACAGGAGTGAACTGGGGCTGAAGAATTCACCCGAAGCAGCTCAGCTTCCGGGTGCTGCTGGACTACGTGGAACATGGCCTCTGAGACCCAAGAGCTTCCATCCACCACAACGAGGAGCGGCTGCACTAGCACAGGGACCTGAGTTCGGATCCCCAGAGCCCTCATTTTTAAAAGGACTATTTCAATTTATGCGGATGGATACTTTGGATAGCTTTGAAACATGTGCATGCAATGTCTCTGGAGGCCAGAAGAGGGCATCAGATTTCCCCCAGGGCTACAGTTACAGATGTTTGTAAGCCACCAAATGAGTGCTGGGAATCAAACCCAGTCCTCAGCAAGGGCATTAATGGGGGACACACACAAAGAGGTGGGGGAACACACAGGGGTTGGGGGCACATGGACAGACACAGGGCAGGACAAGCAGATCCCTCAATCTCATTAACCAGTCAGTCTAACTGGTTCTATGAGAGACCCTGTCTCAAAAAATAAAAATCTAGGGGCTGGAGAAATTGCTCAGCAGTTAAGAGCACTGGCTGCTCTTGCAGAGGACTCAGGTTCAGTTTCCAGCACCCAAAGGGCAGCTCACAACCGTCTGTAATTCCAGTTCCAGGGGATCTGGTGCCCTCTTCTGACCTCCAGAGGTACGAACTATGCACATGGCGCACATACACACATGCAGGCAAAACACGATACACATAGAATAAAAACAAAATAAGATAAATAAAAATTTAAAAGAAAAGTAGACAGAGATGGAGAAGAGATACCCAATATCTCTCTGGCCTACATGACACACACACACCCTTACATTAACAAGAGCAAACGAAACAGACACACACACAACACAACACACAAATTAATAAAGCAAATAATAAAAGAACAGGTTCCAGAAAATTCATTCCCACTCCCTCCCTTCCTCTTTTCTCTCCCTCCTTTACCCTTCCTTTTCCCTTCCTCCCTCCTCCCTTCCCCCCTCCCTGGGCTGGGGGTTGAACTCAGAGCCTAGCTCACACCAGGCCATGGTTGTACTGTGCACTTTGGTCACAGCTGCTACAGGTCATCTCGGTCCTGTGTTCCTTCTGTTTCTCCCCTGCCGCTGCCTGGGGTAGAGGTGACCCCTAGGAATGTGAGCAGGATTACTCCTGAGCCCTCAGCTGGGTTCCAACTGTTCCTCTGGCCCCGCCCCACTCTGGTGATTGAACTCAACTCCGAATGGCATCATGAGCCCTAGGAGGGCAGGGGCCACCTCTCTATGCTAGTGTTGTATGTCCAATGTTGGCATAGGAGGGACCCCAGGATGCCCCCTGCATACAATGCCCTCTTCAGATGCAGCCTCAAACATGCTAATTTCACTTGTTTGCTTCATGTCTGCTTTTGTTCTATTTTGGTTTTGTTTTCTGGTTGCTTGTTATGCGATGTGGTCCTACATAGCCTAGGCTGAGTTCTAATACACTATGTAGTCAAGATCGGCCTTAAACTATTGATCCTCCTGCCTCCACCATCCAGGTGCTGGGATTACAGGTGTGTACAATGACAAAATTGCTAATTTCAATGGCCAATTCCCAACCCAGCATTTCATGGGGTGGTCCTCCCCAAAACTCTCTCTACCTGGGCTTCTAGACTCTTAACTTCTGTTCTGTTCCCCCCTCCTTACCCTCTCATTACTCCCCCTACTCCCAGGCTGGCCCTGGGGCCTCTACTCAACCCATTCCCAGGGTGACTTTGATGGCTCACAACTTGAGTACCCACCTAAACCACTGCTGTCCAGAAAGAACATAACTCAGGCAGTTGAATTTATTATTTCATTTTTTCTATGACTATATGATATGTGTGGTATGTGTGCATATGTGTCTTTGTGTGCATGTTCATGCGTATGTAAGTAGACGTGAATGAGTACGGGCGGACCTATGCCATGGCAGTGAAGAGAGCGGAGGACAACCTCAGGTGTCACTCTTTGCCTCCTACGTTGTTTGGGACAGGCTCTCTTGTCCCCTGATGTATACGCCTGACTATCTGGCCCACGGGCTTCTAGATGCTCCTGTCTTCTTTCCGTCTTTCCCGTGTGCTGGGATTTCAGATGTGTGCTGTGGTGTCCAGGTACGGGCTTGCTCAAGATCTGTACTCCAGTCCTCAAGTTTGGATAGCAAGTGCTTTATCCACTGAGCCAGCTCCCCAGCCCCGACTAAGATGTTTGTGATAGGCACATTTTAAACATGAAAGAGTTTAAACACTCTTAAAATGGATGTACCTGAAATCTTATCGTCTCAACTTGTGATTGGCATAAAAATCGTTAATGGGCTAACATTCCCCCTTTGCCATCCTACGCCTTTGAAATCCAAAGCATATTTTATGCTTGACAGCGTGGCTCAGTCCCATTAGCTGCACTTCCAGCACTCAGAAGCCACGCGTGGCTTGAGGCTTCTAAGATGGGCACTGAGGCACGTGTGGTAACTCTGACCATCCCCAAACACACCTCCCACTGGCTGATACCTGAGTCCCTACCCCCACCACTTGTGAAAATCAGCTCTGTATCTCAGACCCCTCCCTTCCCAGCCCAGCCTCTGCTGGTCCTCACCACACCCCATATCTACTCACTTCACTGTTCCTCCTCAGATCACAGCTGAGGTCCGGGTCCTTCCCGCCTCCTCTTTGGCCGCACTGGCCCAAACCCCCACACTTGGTGCCTGCTCCAGTGAGACCCTTCCTCCCCAGCCTTCGCCTCCATTCTTGTCCTCAATATGACCCACTTATACTCTAGAGAGGCCCCAAAGAAGACCCCACCCCGTCATATGCTGTTTCCTGAGTCTCCTGTGAGCCTGAGGAGCAAGCTCAGGTTTATTGATGTTGTTCTCTTCCGTGCGTGATCAAACTGCTTTTCTTTACAACTCCCGTATCCTGAGTTCTCGGAAAGAATTGGTCAGCTCTACATTTTAGTCTGTCTGAAGGAAAGGTAACAAGTTCTTTAACTGGTTACCGGGTCTGAGTTGTGCCAAAATCACCAGAGGGCCTGGAACTGTGTGGTTGAGCAGGCAGCCTTGGCCTCAGCGACCAGGATCAGGTCATCTGGAAAACTGTCTACAGCATGGCGATCTGTGACTGTCAATGCGCGCACGCGCGCACGCACACGCGCGCGCGCGCGCACACACACACACACACACACACACACACACACACGTCCCCGGCTTCTAAAGAGTGGCCTTCCAAGCTGGGCAAACACTAGCCAGCTCACAGCCCACAGTGTCTGCAAACACAGTGCCTGGCTGGTGTTAGACAATCATAAAGACCTGACGGAAGGGCTGGAGATCTAAGCCAGTGGGAAGCATGCTTGTCTAGCATGCTAAAAGCCCTGGGTTTCAACCCTAGCACCTCATAAAACTAGACATGGTGCTGTACATATGTTTTTTTAATAATTTATTTATTTGTATTTTATTAGCATTGATATTTTGCCTGCATGTATGTCTGTGTGAGGGTGTTGGATTCCCTGGAATAGGAGTTACAGACAGTCGTGAACTGTCTTGTGGGTGCTGGGAATTGAAGCCAGGGCTCTTAGCTGCTGAACCATCTCTCCAGCCCCAGGACTATATACTTGTGATTCCAGCATCAAACAGTGGAAGCAAGAGGTCAGAAGTTCAAGGCTATCTTCACCTACTTGGTGAGTTCAAAGCCAGCTGGCCTGAGCTACTTGGCGTGTTGTCTAAGTAAATCAATAACTATTAGAATCAAGTGTGATGGGACATGCCTGCTCTCCAGTCCTTGGGAGACTGCAGCAGGGGGACTGCCTAAAGTTGAAACCCGCCTGGGACACATAGTGAGATCCTATTTCTAAAAGAGGGAAGGAGGGGGCGACGGACCAAGGAATTCCATTTGCCGATTCTTGTGTCTAGAAAGACTCATTTAAAGATGCATACCAAGGCTCGGTGGTTAAAAGCACTTCCTGTTCTTGTTCTTCAGAGGACCCGAGTTCAGTTCCCAGCACCCATGTCCAGCAGCTCACAAGCACCTGGAATTCTAGCTCCAATGGACTGGATGTTCCCTCCTGTACTACTGGGGTACCTGCCACATACCCAGAGTATGCATGTGTGCACACACACACACAGCCACACGCCCACAGTACGCATGTGTGCATACCCACACTCACACACCCATAGTGCACATGTGTGCACAGACATACCCACACACCTATAGTGTACATGTGTGCATGCACACCCATAGTGCTAGTGCACATGTGTGTACCCACACACACACTCATAGAGCACATGTGCTCACAGACACACCTACATGATGTGGGAGGTGATATATTCTGTGAATATGTTTTATTGCCAATGGTTAATAAAGAAGCTGTTTTCGGCCAATGTTTTAACAGAGTAAAGCCAGGCTGGAAAAGATATAGAGAGAAAGTAAGTGGAATCAGGAGAATCATGTAGCCGCTGCTGGAGAGAGACATGACAGAACTTTGCCGGTAAGTCACAGCCACGTGGTGATATACAGATTAATAGAAATGGATTAATTTAAGATATAGGAGCTAGCTAGAAAAATGTTTAAGCTATTGGCCAAACAGTATTGCAAATAATATAGTTTCTGTGTGGTTATTTCGGTTCTGGGTGGCCAGGAACAAATGAGTGGCCTCCAACAACACCCTCACACTCATAGTGTGCATGTGTGTACACCCACACCCTCATAGTTTACATTTGTGTACATACACACACTCAGAGTGCTCATGTGTGGACACTCACACAACCATACTGCACATGTGTGCCCCCACCCACCCACACACTCATAGAACACATGTGCTCACACACACACAATTAAATTAGAATTTAAGAAGATAGTGAGGAGTCAGGCGGTGGTGGCGCATGCCTTTAATCCCAGCACTTGGGAGGCAGAAGCAGGCAGATCTCTATGAGTTCAAGCCCAGCCTGGCCTACAAGAGTGAGGTTCAGGACAGGCTCCAAAGCTACAGAAACCCTGTCTCGGAAAAAAGAAGAAGAAGAAAACGATAGTGAGGGAGATCTATAAAGCCCACGGACAAGCATCCGAAGCATTGGGTCCCAGGCAGCAGAGAGGCTGTAAGAACATTGCATGTGGTTATATTGCCTACAAAAGAAGACAATTCAGATATTTGAAAACCTTCAAAGTATTTGAACAGACATGTCTCCAAATAAATGTACAAGTGTGCTCTAAGCACATGAGAAGTCACGCTATGAGGAAATACAGAAGGAACACCCCATTGTGGTATTAAGGAGTCTAGGATAGAAAAAAAAAACCATGGTGAGTGTACCTGTTTCAGCCAATGGATTAGCAGAATAAAACCAGGTGGGAATCCGAACAGAGATAGAGTAGGCAGGGTCGAGGAGACACCATGTAGCCTCCAAAGGAGAAAGAGGTTCGAACATTACCGGAAAGCCATGAGCCTCATGGTAAAATATAAACTATCGGAAATGAGTTAATTTATAGGTAGAACTAACCAGAAATAGCCTAAGTCATTGGCCAGACAATTGTAGCTGATAGTAAGCTTCTGAGTGGTTATTCAAGAACTAGCAAATGGAAGAGAAACCAGGGACTGGAAGGGACAGAGAATCCTTCTAGCCACACATGTTCATTTGGAGACCCTGTTTCAAGGGAGTCACAGGGCAGAACAGTAGGCACCGTGAGAACAACCGCATGCACCAACACACACCGGTTCCGTGCACCACATCTGGATGCACACACTGAAAATGTGAACTACTGATAGATGCTAGAACAGCCACGAACCTTGAGATGCAGGAGACCACACAGCATACAATCCCATCTATGTTCCCAGAACAGGCAATGCTGTAGAGATGAAAATATCATGCTTGCTAGGGTCTGATGAGTGTAATCACCAAAAAGAATGAGTGTTTGCTTGTGATTACAGGGCTTCTGGGCAGGGTGGTGGCGATGCCCAAATGTTGGCTTGGTAAGGGCTGCAGAGTTTTGGAGATAATGAAAATCAGGGGATAGAAAACCCTCAAGAGGTGAACTGTATGGTGAGCAAATGCCTTGTAAAGTCATGAGGGCTTTTCGCAACAACAGCAAAAAAATTAAAAATTAAGAGATGGCATTGTGCTATGATCCATAATCCCAAGACTCAGGATGCGGAGGCAGGAGAATTCCAGATCAGACTAAACTACACAGTGCGATACTGTCTCAAACAAAATTTTAAAAATTAATAAATTGAGGCATTGAGAGTGGTGGGGCATGCTTGTAAACCCAGAACTCGAAATTAAGATGAGTCCAAAGCCATTCTCTGTTGCATAGCAGTTCAGGGCCAGCCTGGGCTACTGGGCTACAGGAGACCCTTGTTGCAACAAGCACAATTTTTAAAAGGGGAGGGGTGCTGGAGAAATGGCAGTTACCTGATACACACGAGGCCCTGAGTTCAACCCTTCCCCCAGAATAGTTTAAGGTAATGAAGGTGAGGGCATTTGTTCGATTGTCACATCCGTCGTGACTAGTCCCAGAAGTGAATTTCAGCCACACTCCGAGTCCCCCGTGCACAATCTGAGACGAACAAAGTATTCAACATTTAAATGAAACAGGATCCAGACCCTTGTTTTTTTTTCTCCTTTGCCTCAGGCTCCAATATGGCTCAGCCTTTACTGATCTTAGCTTCATTTAAAATTTTGATTTATTTTTGATCACTGAGGATTTTTTGCATTAATTTTCCCTTAATTTTTGTATTTAGTTAGTGACTGCATGTGTGTGGTGTGTGTGCCTGGGTGTGTGGCTGTCGGCATGTGTGCAGGTGCACCTGACATCGTGTTTGCCACCTGGAAGGGACGGGGTGCTTGCTGCCTACTTCTATCACTCCCACTTCTTTGTCAACTCTTTTTTTTGTTAATTTTAAAATTTTTTGCTTATTATCATGGTGTGGGGAATGAGTATGGGCTTGTGCCCTGGCTTGTGTGTGGAAACTTCCATCATCCTTTGGACTCAGGGGTCTAGCTCAGGTCTCCAGACTTATTCCATACGTGATTTCACCCACTGTGCCTCCCCACTCTGGCCCCACTTTCCAAATTATTTGCTGAGACAGGGTCTCCTCTTGGTGAGCCTGGCACACACGCGCGTACATACACACACACACACACACACACACACACACACACACACACACACCAGTACAGTGGGTCTAGCTAGTCAGCTTTCTCGAGGAGGTCACCTTTGCCCACTTGGGAGTACCAGAGCACCACTACACCTGGCAGCTTTTGTATGGGCTCCGGGGAAACGAACTCTGGACTTCCTGTGGCAAAGCAAGCGCTTGAGCCTTCTTCAGGCAGTCTTCCCACAGGCCTTTTCATGATCTCCCTCATCCCAGGCTGGGCTCAAACTCACTTTGTAGCCTCTGAGAATTGTCCTTGAATTTCTGATCCTCCTGCCTCCTCCAGAGTGATGCTGGGATTACAGGTGCTCCACCACATCCAATTCAAGGGCTGCTGAGGATCAAGCCCGGGACTTCCTGTATGCTAAGCAAGCTGCCTGCCCACTGAGCTACATCTCCGGGACTTAATTTTGCTTTATAACAGTATTGCTTATCTCGATTTTTGTTTAAGAACCATTATCACCTCTGAAGTTTTGCATTGGAGTGTTTCATTCATTCCCTCCCCAGGACCCTGCCTTGGGTTGCTGACTGACTATGGCCTTGGTTTTAGCTCCCTCCCCCTCCCCCACCCCGGGATTCCTAGGCTCCACGGAAGCCAGAGGGCGGAAGCAAGTCCTAGGGAGCAGAGAAGGAGGACTGGAGCTTAGAAGACGGGTTGTGGGCGGGGAGGGGACCGGGGCTGCCCGCCTGATGCGTATCGATCTGCGCTCGGGGTCGGCACTGGGGCACCACTGCTGGCGGGGCGGGGTGACCGCACATTAGCGCGGCGGGACCACTCCCCGGAACGGCCGCGGGCGCATTAGATGCCCCCGGCCTGAGACGGGCGACCCCCGCGGGCGGGGCGAGCTGGCTCCTGCACGGCGGCGGGCGCTGCGCTGCGGGGACCCACCCAACCGGCCAGAGCTGTACAGCCCTTGCCTCTAGGCCTTCGCTTTTGCCAGTCCTCTGACAGGATCGCTCTGTTGAGCCGGGCCAGGTCTGGAAACAACCCCCTCCACCACCACCACCAGAGCTGTCTGTTTCTTTTTGCTTTTTTGAGACAGGGATGGCATTCTGAAGCCCCTGCCGGCCTCAAACTTGTAGCAATCTTCCTGCCTCAGCCACCTGAGTACTAGGATGACAGCTGTGAGCTACTACACCAGGGTCTTGGTACCCCAGCCCCTGCCAAGACTTCTCTGACCCCTCCAGTCCGCTTGGGAGCCTGCCTTCGCATTTCCACAACCAACCGTGGGCCATTTCTCCCAACAGCATTCTTGAGAACTGGGGTGAGCCAGCCCTTTCGGGATCATTCCTGACCTGTCATCTCGCTGAGGGATTCAGGCACTCCCAAAGATGGAACGTACACCCAAGCTGATCCAGGGGCCAAATCAGCAAGGGCCCACCAGTCCTTGAACACCTGCGTAGCAGGGCAGTGGGGCAAACTCAGAATTGAATTCTAGTCGTGCTGTTGAAGAGCCTTGGGCAAGCAAAGGAACCTCTCTGAAGGTCTAGGGATGCCGAGCAGTGATACTGCGACTGCCCAGCAGAACCATTCTGGACATCAACTTCCCCAGCTGCACTTGCATCCGCAGAGGCCTGGTTAACAAAGGGAGACATGAATCCTAACCCTCTCCCTGCAGGAAATACTGGGAGCCAGAAGCAAGGAGCAGAGGCTGGTTGCAAAGGGCCTGAAGTCCCTGCGGTGGGTGGACACACAACAAGCAGGATATCCTCTGGGGCTACTGTGATGATACTGTGGGGATCCTGGGAGGGGGATTCTGCCATCTCTGGCCAGCACTTCTCTCTTTGTTTTCCTCAGGCAGGTCCCTTCTTCATCCACTTCCAATCCAGGCACACTGCTGCCCCTTGTCAAATAGATGGTTGAGAACAGCTTAGCTGGTTGCCTTCCGGTCCCTCTTCTCCCAGCCTCCCTTAAGCCCATCCATGCTTGCTTCATCCTGGCACCCGTGACAGCAAGAGGCTGCACCTGAGACAGGTCTTAGGTTAGCATCAGCACAGTGGCCCAGGAAGTCACTGTCTCCCCCAGAGCCCACCTTCCCTCCCTCTCTTCTTCCCTCCCTCTCTCCCTCCCTCCTTCTATCCATCCCTCCTTCCCTCTTTTCCTTTCCTCCTTCATTCGGGCAGGATCTCACTGTGAAGTCCAGACTAGCCTAGAACTTTTATTACTCCTGCCTCAGCTTCCTGGGTACCAATATCCAACATCACTTCTGGCTCCGGCAGCTTCTTCTGAATCTCCCTGGCTGCTCTTCTCAGTCTCCTCTGCCAGTCCCTCTTGCTTGTCTCCACTCGAGAACGAAGGGGAGTCTTCCTTGTTGCCACCTGCAAACCCTGGAGAGTCTGATTCTTCTCCACACCCCACCCTCTGTGACCACCCCACTCTGTGTCCCACTCTTTAATCGCCCAGAACACGCACGATTCCGGAACTGATATTTGTTTTTCTCTCCCAGAGTCGCTGGCTTCTCTGTCCGTCCGTCCGTTCCACACCTAGTCTGGCTCTAGCTCAGAAAGCCCCTAAAGATTAGGATGAAGTCACATCGTTAAACTGCAAACAGGTAGTGATGCCAAGTTAGGGGATAGCTCGGCAGGTGAAGTGTTCACTGCACAAAAGGGAGGATGTGGGTTCAGGTCCCTGGCACCCTTGTGAAATGTTATGGCAACAGTTACCTGTAATTCCAGCAGAGAGGTAGAGACAGGAGACTTCGGGGAGCTCACAGGCCAGTCAGCCCGGCCAAATCAGCAAGCTCCAGGTTCACTGAGTAACCCTGTCTAAAAAAATAAGATTGGAGCCAGGCAGTGGTGGTGCATGTCTTTAATCCCATGCCTTTAATCCCAACGCTAGGGTGACAAATTAATCTCTGTGAGTTCGAGGCCAGCCTGGTCTACCAAAGCTAGTTCCAGAACAGCCAGGGCTGTTACATGAGAGAAGCCCTGGCTCCAAAAACAAAAACAAGCAACAGAAGAGAAAGGTTGGATGTCAATTTCTGGCCTAAGCACACAGGTGAACCCTTATGTATATGTCACACACACACACACACACACACACAGTGAATATGAACACACAAAATACACAAACCTCTAGTGCTACACATTGTTTTTTTAAGCTGTGGGCAGGCTGACCAGGAAAAAATGAACTTCAGGCTGGGATGGGAGACCCCAGAGCAGTCCTTGTGTAAAGGGTGTGGCTAATCAGCCCCTCAAATTCATGCGGTTCTACAAATCTTATTTCTTTCTGAGTCTATACCTAGAGTCTGTGCATCCTCCAGAGCACACTGAAGCTGCTGGAGGGTGGCTGGGCCCCAGTGCTCACCCTTTAGTGTGACCTGATCCAACCCAAGAGGCTGTTTCCTGGAGTTGGCAGCCAGACCAAGTCCACATATCCCATTCTTGTCACTACACCCGGACCCTAAGGCCATAGCCACAATGAACACCTGCCCGTTGCCTCTGCCAAGAGGTAGCTGTGACAAGTCTGGGGCTAGAGGCAGGAGGATTCAGGCTTTCAAGAGAAGCCAGCAAGCCAATGGGCAGCGGAGCTGGGGGGGGGGGGGGGGCCTGAGCATGGCTGTGACCACGTGTGTAGTACTCTTCTCATGTGCAGGATGTCCCACCAGTCTGTGGCCTGGATGAAATTCATGACCTGCCGTGGAAGTCCTCGGAAAACAAGGCTTGCCTTCTTGTGTGCTGATGATGCATGTCCAGCACAGAGGAGGTGGAGGGATCTCCTTTCAGAGTTACTGGAAGCCAATTGGTGGAGGTTCCACCTTAGCACAGGCTCCCCAGACACCCTTAGCATGGAAACCACGGGCTGGAGGGACTCGGTGTACAGCCCTGGGTTTATCCCACCCCTCCCACCATAGCTCAGGCTACCCTTCATGGAGACTTCAAGGTCATGAGATGCATGCCCCTAGTGAGTACCCAGCAGGGAACAGAGCATAGTTCCTAACAACTCACAGTCTCCCGGCTGTAGTAACAGCATCTGCCTGCTCAGAGATCTGACTCCAAACCTTGAGGCCTCCTTGAGCCCTCTCTACTTTGATGCTTTTTTTTCCTCCCCAAGAGCTAGCTATGGAACCTAGGGTGTCCTGCACACCAGGTAAGGACTATGCTGCTGGGCCCTGATTATGCTCCTATTTTTTTTTTCAAGACAGGGTTTCTCTGTGTAGCCCTGACTGTCCTGGAACTTACTCTGTAGATCAGGCTGGTCTTGAACTCACAAAAATCCACCTGCTTCTGCCGCTCGAGTGCTGGGATTAAAGGTGTGCACCAACACCACTCAACTTGGTTTATTTTTTTTTAATGTGTGTTATTTGTTTTATTTGAGACAGTGCCCCAGGTAGCCTAGGTGGCTTCAAACTCTCTATGTAACCAACGATGGTCTTGAACTTCTTGATTTTCCTGCCTCTACCTCCCAAGTGCTAAGAATACAGGCGTATTCTTACCATGCCTGGCTTATGCATGTGGTGTTGGGGATCGAACCCAGGGCCTCGAGCATGCAAGGCCAGCTCTCTGCAGCTGAGCCACATCTCCACCTCTCCTCTCTGCTCCTTTTATCCAACAGGGGATTTAAAGCAAAGTAGATTCTATTCCCCAGTCCGAGAAGAACCGTCTTTCCCCTCCACACACCCACACATCAGCCTGGCCCAGGCCACCACCATCTCTCCCTCTGTCGTGGATGTAGCCTCCTCTCTCACACCTTTATCTCCAGTGGGCAGTCTTCACTGCGCAGCTACTGAAGTCATATGTAGATGTAGAGGTCCGATGGTAAATCACACCACTCCTCTATTGAAAACACGCATGGCAGCTGGGCAGTGGTGGCGCACACCTTTAATTCCAGCACTTGGGAGGCAGAGGCGGGTGAATTTCTGAGAGTTCGAGGCCAGCCTAGTCTATAAGAGCTAGTTCTAGGACAGGCACCAAAGCCAGAGAGAAACTCTGTCTCAAAAAACCAAAAAAAGAAAAAAGAAAAAAAGAAAACAGGCTTGGCAGCCGGCTACCTCAGCCCAAAACTGTTCGGTAGCCCCAGAACCGGGAGATGTGCACCTCCTGCACTGGCTGGCTGCTCCCCCGCCCATCTCCATCTGCTTCAGTCCTCAGCGCCTCTTTGATGCTCTGAGACAGTCAGCCCACTCCTGCCTGGGGGGCCTTTGCACCAGCAGATCCCCCTGCTTAGATGCGCTCCCCTCTCCGAGCTCAGGAGAGCTCCCTCCCTCACCTCCCTCCTGGCTTGCTACCCTGTCTGGGTTTCAGCTGGCCTCCCTCCCACTCCCCACCCTGCTTTCAACAGTTCTGTTTCCTGAAACAGCTCCTTTTGCTGGAGGGCTGACCACCTTTTAGCAGCCTGGAGAACGCCTCATTATGCTGTCTGTCGCCTGCACACACAGTTTAGTTCCATGCTACACACCTACCATCTGCAGTAGTGCCCATGCTACTGCGGGACAAACCGGAGCACGGCTAACAGCTGAGAGCCCAGGCTCTGGGGCCAGACTGCTGGGGCCCAGTGTCCAGCTTTGCACTTTCAGAAGTGATTGGGACCCCCAACTTGCTCGTCTGAGCAGTGGGAATGAGAATAGTAGCTACTAGCTGTGTCTATAAAGCTGTCTGGTTATGCCTAGCAAGGGAACTCGTGGTTGATTATGGTTATAGTTATGGTAAAGCTTTGACATGGGCCAGCAAGATGGCTTGGTGGTTAAAGTGACTGCCATCAAACCCAACGGCCTGAGTTTGATCCTTAGGATCCACATGACAGTGGATAAGAACTAATTCCCAAAAACTGTTCTCTGACTGACACTCATGTGCTGTGTCACCTGCGTGACCCCCTTCCCACCCCCCACCTGGGGAAAATAAATAAATGCAAATAGAATAATTGACTTGTGTGTATGTGTGTGCGCGAGCGCGTGCGTGTGTGTGCGTGTGCGTGTGTGTTTGGCATACATGTGTGTGCACACAGAAACCAAAGGTCAACTTCGATTATTTTCACCTATCACTCTTTGCAAGACACTCTCCCTTTAAAGAATGAAATCACTTTAAGTAACTGGCAAACAAAGACATCACACATCTAAAGAAGCCATTTAAACACTTGCCTAGCCCCCAGTTCTCTAAGTGAACTTCTTTTTTTGAGGCAGGATCTCTCATGGGCCAGGGGTTTACTGTTTCAGCTACACTGATCAGCCAGCCAAGACCCCAATGGCATCTACCACTCCCCCTCCCACCCCAGAGCCGGGGTTACAAGACACAAACTGCCACACCTAGCCTTCCACAGGCATTAGAGATCTGAACTCAAGTCTTCATACCTGCACAGCAAGCCCTTCCTTCACCCACTGAGCCATCTCCTCGGCCCAAAAAGTTGGAACCCTACTTTAATCCTATTCTTATTCACTTTCTTTTTTGAAAATAAGGCTTATTTTTGTTTCACGTGTATGAACATTTCCAGGCACTTTTATATTGACCCTATGAGTGTCTGGTACTGGAGGAAGCCATAGAAGAGGGCCAGATCCCCTGGAACTGGAGCTGCAGTTACAGACAAGTGTGAGCCACCATGTGGGCACTGGCATCCAAACCCAGGTCCTCTGCTAGAACAGGCAGTGCTCCTAACCATCTCCAGCCCCTCTATCGACTTTTAATAAAGAAATCCTGGTTGTCCTGATGATGGGCCAAATTTACATATAATAGTGTTCTTCGCTGCGATCTTTTCATAGTAAAAAGTTGGGAGCAATTGAAATTTCTATGATGGGGTTTGTTAAATCAAATATGGTTCACTTTTTGAAGGACTACCAGTCAGCCATTAAAATCCAAGCTATTTTTAAGAATATTTCACGGCATGAGAAAATGACCAGAGCATAATGCTAAATGGAATGAAATAAAATAGGACATAATTCAGGGATAGAGTGGCAAATACCTGTTAGATTATTACTCTTAAGTAACACATAGATTCTTTTGTAGCTATTAATTTCTTGGCATGCATGGAGAAACAGAATACAAAACTGTATAATCCCAACTCAGGTTTATATAATGTCTGCATTCCCTTTGCTTCTAGGGGGCCAAGAATAAAAAGATGAAGGTTGTGGGGCATGCCACAGTGGGGGGACCTTGTCTAGAACCTACAGATGGAGGGTTGGGGTGTGGCTTCTGGGTAGAACACTTGCCCAGCTTCAGGGAGAGGCCCTGAGTTTGAACTCAGAACCAGAAGAAAAGCTAGAAGTGAGATAAAATACTAATAGGAGCTCCTTTTAGGCTAAGATGCTAAAAGCTTAATATATCACATTTTCTGTATTTCATACAAGGGAGTAAAACAGCAAGGTTTAGAGTCAGGAAAGGGAGCTGCTTTTTAGTGTGTGTGTGTGTGTGTGTATTCCTGTGTTATGTGAATAAAAAGATGGGTGATGGGGCTGGAGAGATGGCTCAGCAGTTAAGAGTGTTTACTGTCCTTACAGAGGACCAGAGTTTAGTGGCCAGCATCCTCAGCAGGGAGCTCACAACTGCTTGCTAACTTCAACTTCTGGTCTCCATAGACACCCACACTTGTGTGCACATATGTACACACACACACACACACACACACACACACGTGCACATACCTTTTTTAATAAAACAAATTTTGAAAAAAATGTACGTACATGGGCAAGGCAGTGGTGGCGCATGTCTTTTGTCGAAGCACTTGGGAGGCAGAGACTAAGTGAATCCCTGAGTTTGAGGCCAGCCTGGTCTACAGAGCGAGTTCCAAGGCAGTTCCATAGAGAATTCCTGTTATAAACAAACAAACAAACAAACAAAAAATGCATGTGCATGGATGCAGAGGTCAGAGGACAACGTCAGGGCTGGTGCTCAACAGTGTCCCTTGCTTACATGCAGCAGGTTAGCTGGCCCACTGGCTTCCAGAGAGTGTCATGTCTATGATTCCCGTCTTCCCACAGAAGCTCTGGAATTACAGATGTGGGTGCTACTGAGTCTGGCTTTACGTGGGTTCTGGGGATTTGAACTCAGGTCCTCACATTTGCACAAGTGCTTTACCCATTAAGCCTTCTCTATAGCCCAGGAAGGGGTAGTGTTTATTGCATTTTAAGGACGTATCAATGTTTTCCAAATGTTCCTTCCACATCATGTCACTAATGATGAAGAAATGATTTCAAGAGACTAGGTGAGTTTGATAGTAAACAACAGGTAAACACACAATTATTAGTATTGGTATTATCATTATCATTATCATTATTATTATTTGGTTTTTTGAGTCAGAGTTTCTCTGTGTAATAGCCCTAGCTGTCCTAGAACTAGCTTTTGTAGACTCAGAGAGATCCGCCTGCCTCTGCCTCCCAAGTGCTGGGATTGAAAATGTGCACCACCACTACCTGGCTACAATTTGCTGTTGTTTTGGTTTTTTTGTTTGTTTGTTTTGTTTTTTGAGACAGGGTTTCTCTGTAGCTTTGGAGCCTATCCTGGAATTCGCTCTGTAGGCCAGGCTGGCCTTGAACTCACAAAGATCCTCAGGCCTCTGCCTCCCAAGTGCTGGGATTAAAGGCATGCATCACCACCACCTGGCTAAAAGATAATTTTTAAATGTAATAAAAATTGTTTAAATCACTGTTGAATGGAACCATGGGAAATTGACCATGCCATTGAAATCTTAGGTCTTTCAGCATATGTACCCATATCTCAGTCATAATAAACTAATTACATATACACAGAGAGAGAATGCTCTGCTGTAAGCCCCTTCTGTGTGGCACCCACAATATTCCCAAGCAGGCCACGATTTTCACATGCAGAGAAAGAGCAAGCGCCTTGGGCTTCACTCACAGAAAGGTATTAATGTTGGGTAGTACTGGGGATACGTGGGTACTGCTGTCACCCAGGAAGGTTTGCCACGCTCACTTCAGGCTTCTGCAAACAGGCCTGAGAGCCTGGACCTGCCCTGTCTTGGGGGTCTCTTCTGCTCATCTGAGATGCCCCCTCCCTCCCTTGAACTCCAGTGGAGACTAAACATCAGGTAAGGTTGTGGGGTGCTGCCCCCACCTGGCCATGGCTTCAGGATCGTACTTGGATCCTTTTATGGGAAGAACTGTCTTAGCAGCTGCTCCCCACATAAGGCTAGCTATAGGGCCTTCCTCAGATCTCACACAAAGCCTGCCTCTGACTCCCTGACCCCTTGACCCCTTGACCCCTTGACCCCCTGGCCCCAGCTGCCCTCTGCTCCCAGAAGTCACCTCCCTCCCTTCATCCAACAAAGACACCCTCCTTCCTCAAATTCTTTCAATGTCCCATTCTAGATTTCTCTTCTCTCTCTCTCCTGTCCTCTGACTCATCCCCTCCCCACCCATCTTCCTCCTCTTCCTTCTCCTCTTTCCTCTCCTCCATCCTAAAAACATCCTGCAGGTCCCTTGTCCACGAAGTTGGCCTGCCACTCTTCCCAGTTGAAGGCACCGCCTTCTTGCGCATTGCTAGAGAGAATGGCAATTCCTCAGCCAGGCCTGTGCCAAGCCCCAAAGATCAGGGATAGGTGTGACAAGAGGAAGACTCCCTCCCTGTTTTCCTGGAGGCCTGAATCCAGGGAGCCTCCCAGGCCAGGCTGGGCAGCCCACTGACTCACAGGGCCGTGAGTCATGCCCTGTCCCGGGTTTCGGTCTGTCCCATTTCCAGCAGGACCAGGAGACAATCCCGCTTCCTGTCCCTGGTGAAGCTACTGGTGTGTGGGAGCCCACAGAGGACTGTCACGTGTAAAGGTGTTCTCCCGGGCTTCTGTCAGCCCTTCATGTCACCACCTGACACCGCACAACTTTATCAAGAGCTTGTTCTTGTCGGTGAAGACCTGAATGTAGACAGATTCCCACTCAAGAGTGTATGTGCGTGTGCACGTTGTGCGTGTGCATGCGTGTTAAACACACATACCAACGCCTGTTACACAGCTCTGAGATTCTCCTTTGTCCTCACATTGGTCACCAACGAGCTCTGAATTTGGACCAAGAGCAGGAGACCCAGCCAGAATGGTGGCTGCTTGCCTTCCCATGACTCCATCTTAACCACAAGGTCCCTGCAAATTTTAGGCCAAGCCAGAGAGGGCTGGGGCAATCACCCTTACCACGATCCTTATTCACTAGGGGAGTTGTCAATCACATCATCTAAGGCATCTAGCAGGAGCCCAAAGCCCCTGAGGCCCCTGCATGTTGCCAGGCATCCTGTAGCTCTGGACTCCCTGTCAGAGATCCCAGGAGGACCCCTGTGAGCCCCCTCTCCAGCAAAACTGAGTGGTGGGGAACACCTCACAGGGTGCCCAGTGGGACCCAGCTTTGACTCACAGCCACAAGCAAATGGAGTGAAGATCCCCTGGCGCCCCGGCTCCCCGCCCCCACCCTCAGAACTCTGCTTCCCGCAAAATCAATCATCCTGCCACTGGGTTTGCGGGAAGTGGGGGGCGAACAGGAGACTCATGGGGCTCGTACTCCCTTGCAGGGTGGCAGGCGCATGTGGCTGATATGGGTAGGCACAACTGGGCACCAGTCAGAGAGGACCCGACGGGCCTCCACCGAAACCCTAGGCCCTTCCTCAGCTGGCCAAGCCTGGCCGGGAAATGAAAGTTAGAGATTCTGGGGTGGGCAGGCTACAAGGTAAGGGGAGGGGAGGGCAAGGCTGAAGACCCAGCACTGCCTTGGGGAGAGGCAGAGCCGTCCAAGGAGGAAGGGGCTTGTGACCAGCCTGAGCTGTCTGAAGTGTCTCCTAACCTGAGTTGCCCACTCATGTACGCAAGCACGGTCCCCATGCCCTGCCGTACCAGGGAGGTGATTAGTGCTGGGTCAAGCTGGAGTAGTGTGACAGGGGTGTCTGCACTGTGGTGTGTGGTGGCCAAGGTGACAGGGAACAGCCCCTTAGACTTCCTCCCTCTGTTGACCTCGGCTGCTGCCTGGATCCTGCCACCAGAAAGGCAGTCCTGTGCCCCAAGGAGGGGACCACACGCTCCCCTATTACCTGGAAAAACTCCCATAGTTGAGGAGCAGTTGGGAGCTCTTGGCTACAACTTTCCCATCCACCACTGGCAATAAAAATGGCGGCGGACATGTTCACGTTTTCACACGGCTCTGGTGTGTAAGGCCTGCAAGGGTGGGCCTGCCGCAGGTTTCTTTATTATATGTTCACCTTCCTTTGCAAACGAGGAAGCAAAGGCCCCAGAGAGGAGGCAGCAGTGAGCCGGTGGCTGGAGAGGAGAGGTAGGGTCGGCCAACTGTGCTCCCATGGGAAGAGCACTAGGCCAAGAGTCCTGTCTCCTGGCAGAGCCCTGGCTTGCTCAGTGGCTTACCCACCTGGCATGTCTCCTCCCTGAGTCTCTACTTCCCCTTCTGTAAAATGGAGTTGCTGATCCCCGCCCTGCCCCAGGGGGATAGTGCAGGGAGCAACCGGTGCTACTGGATGGGAGAGGCCTTTGGAAACCTCACTGCCAGGGCACAGGCGTCAGC
This sequence comes from Myodes glareolus, assembly GCF_982192425.1. Lineage (NCBI taxonomy): Eukaryota > Metazoa > Chordata > Mammalia > Rodentia > Cricetidae > Myodes > Myodes glareolus. The sequence goes on from NC_142031.1 coordinate 8,167,976, forward strand.
TGCCAATCTGCTCCAGAGTCACCTCACCTCACTGGGTCCAGGAGCAACAACCAGACCGGACAAGGTTTTCTAGGTCTGGTGCCTGGCGATACTAGGAGTCTCTGAGCTAATTGTCTCTTCTCCACAGGGCACTGTCCACAGGCAACTCCCCAGTCCCCTCTTTACCATGAGCTAGTGGGACCGGGCAACACAGAACAGACAACCCCCAAACCTAGTCACTGGGAAGGGGCATGGAGAAGGTGGGCCTGGTTGCCAATGTGAGTATTAGTTAGTGTGAACTAATTTGATGAGGCAGATAAATGCCAAGGTGCCTGGGGCCACAAGCCCCACCCAGCACACCACCACCACCGCTCCGCCCCCGCTGATAACATCAGGACTGAGCTGTCCTGGCTCCTTGTTCTCGGGTGATGAAATCCCGGCTCCAGCAGGCTGGCTAGCTTGGCTCTTACCAAATAGTTGTAATTGAGATTAATTTGGGGGCGAATTGGGTCAGCCCTCGCAGGCACCCATTAATTAGTGGGGGAGGTTTAGGGCACCAACAGCTGGGCCTTGCACCCAGCGGGGCTGGAGCCATGGGCTAGGGAGCAAGCAGCAGAGATGCCTTGTGAGATGGTGTGTCCCAGGGCAGGGAGCTGGACAAAGCCTCCACAACTCTAGGTCTGGCTACACCCCCACCCCTCAGCCTTTCCTCTCACACTGGGGAGGGGAGGGGGCAGCGGACCTTTGACTCTAGTCCAAAAACTGCACTAGGTCTCCCTCCAGAAGTTAAAGGGCTCATTACAAGGGGGGAGGAGGGGAGGGGTGCTCAGAAGCTCCTTGGACATCAAACAGCTCTCTTGCAAAACTTTTTGATGAGTTAAGTGCAAATGAATTTGAAACAGACAATGAGGTTCCCTTCAGAGACACCTGGGCAGAAAAAAAATGAAGGGAAAAGCGCCCCAGGAAAAGCTCATTTGGAGACATTTTTTTTCTCCCCCTGAACCCAAAACACACAAGGAAAACAAACCCACCCGTCTACACTGGGTGCCAGAAGCAGACAGACACGCCCTGACTCAGTGCTGGGCTGGCAGCAAGTTGGGCACATACACGTGAGGCCTGGGCGCACATGTGGGAGCGGAGAGCAGTAGTGACGTTCAGGGACCCAACTGGGAGGCACAGGCATGTGCAGAGGTGGCACCAGCTCTGGGATGGAGCGGGGCCAGCGGCTGGAAGAGTGTGAGCTGTGTAGGTGGGCCCAGGGTGAGTGTGGGGTCTCATGTCCTGATTACATGTCTTGAGAGGTAAAGCCCAGGCCCTGGCGTCTTCATGTTCCTGGTCCCTGGGCAAGGCCCTCCCAACAGTCAAGCAGGTGAGCTGTCAAAGTCGGGGCCAAAGGCCTTCCTGCCCCACCCGACTTGTCCAACTCCCTTCAGCCTCTTCCCCGGGTGTCTTGTTTTTCCTTATGAATCCCAAAGAGACAAAAGTAGATTGAGTCACCAGCAACCAGCCGTCCCTCTGCCCACTCTCCCACTCCAAGGACCCAAAAGGGGGAGGCTGCTGGAGCCTGACCAAGGGTGACTTGAGGAAGTCCTGCACCCTGCTAAGTCCTCGCCTTGTCTCCATGGACAGCGGACCCACAACCCAGGCTGGGCCCTCCCAGAGGGCTCCAACGGAGCAACCTCCCCGCTGTATGCATTTGCAATTCATGGCTCTAACTGGGATTGCATTAGGTCCAGCTGTCACTTGTGATAAATGCCCCATGTTTTCTAGACGGGGGGGGGGGGGGGGGGGAAATGGCCTTTGGATACAGAATGACAAGATAGGGCCTGGGGACCAGGGCAGGACTGGTGTCCTCTGCAATCTAGAACTTGACTCCTTGGGGGCTCTCAGGGCCCAAGGCCTGAGTGAGGGACATGGTCCTGCTTACAGTTTCCTTCTTAAGAAGCCCTCCACAGTCCCTGCCCCCCGGGGATCCTCCCAACAGTTCTGACTCGGTGGTTCTCGACCTCTAGGTTGAGACCCCTTGGGGTAGAACAACCTTCTCACAGGGGTCGCATATCAGATATTTACAATTCCTAACAGTAGCAAAATTGCAGTTATGAAGTAGCAACAAGATATTTTGACGGTGGGGTGTCACCGAAGCGTGAAGAACTGTGTGAAAGGGTGGCAGCCTTCGGGAGGCTGAGAACCACTGGCCCTGAGCGAGGGACTCTGTTACACTGTCCTCTCTCCAGGCAAGACAGCTCAGGTCTGAGGGAAGAGAGAAGCCATTCCGTGGGCTGAAAGTGCTTAGAAAGGACCCAAAAGTCAGGGAGGACAGAGTTCCCGAGGGGACAGTCTGTGAGATTCCTAGGGAGCTAGAGGAAGCCCCTGTTGGCTGCAGCCTCCCTGCTATCCTGGTGTCATAGATGTGTGTCTACTCACATCCTGCCTGAGTTCCCTGGCAGCCTCCTCCTCATTGCATGGTTCTGAGACGTTACCTTTGAATGGGGTTTGGGGTGGAAGAACCCTACTCACACCTATAACCCCACCAGGAGAACAGGGAACTGGGCACAGGAATTAGTTGGTAGTGTCCCCGCCTCTCTGCTTCACTTCCCAGATCTTTTTAGGAGAAAGCAGGTGAGACCTCCTCGGTGACTGCATTCAGTTTGAGCTCGAAGTGGCTCCCATCTCCCTTGTTATTCTCGCTCTGTCTTATCCCCGCTCCCCCACTTAGATTATCCAGAAGTCCAAACAGCCAGCCAGAATCCTTTCATTTGTGTGTGACTTGTTAGCCCACTCAGGAGAACAGAAGCTTGTGGGAGGCAGCTATCTTCTTCTTCTTTCTCCCCCCACCCTGTGCCTTTCCATCTCTGTGACATCATACAGTGGAAGCAGAAGTAAGTGGGTAGCGCTAACCCCTCCTCACAGATGAGGAAACTGAGGCTGAAGACACAGCAGGAGGCAAAGGCTCTGCCCTCCAGTTGTCCGCAGGCTGTGCACACAGCACAGGGCTGCCGGGTGTTTTCAGAATGAGCAAACGGATGAATGAATATAAATGAATGGACGAGAGAGGGAACAGCCTCCAAAGGAGTCTGTGGAATCCATGGGTTCCCGGGGAGACCGAGGTCTGATGTTTCCATTCATGAACTCCCTACCTGCCTGTGTCCTATGTTTGGGCATTTGCTGGCTCTGCCCTATGGGTATGCCCGTTGCCGAGTCAGACAGAGGCAACAGCCTGGCTCTTGCTCAGTCAAAGTTTAGTTTTCACAGCACCCACAGAAGGGACAAGGACAAAGCAGTGTAGGAGGAAAAAAATAAGGCTGTAGATGGGAGCCTGGCCCCCGGGAACACCGTTTCCTAATAGCAGCTCTTCTGGGTGTCAGGGGATGTGCAAAGGGACACGGAAAAGTGCTGGCTTTGTCATCTGCTCTCAGGTGGGGATGTAGGACTCAGGGATGAGAAGTGGGCTGGCCTGGAGCCACTGGTGTACGAACAGCCTGGGGTGAGCCTTGGCTCTGCCTGTATTGAGATGGATAGCCTTTCTGGGCTCATCCCACAGCTGCAGGGCCACCCCTAGTGTGGCCCCCTCTTCCCCGCCAGAGCTCCTACCCCAGAAAGCCAGATGTCCACTCCTAACAGCTGCCCACCCGATCTGTTCCCAGCCGGCTCCAGGGGCAGTCCTCGGTGCCAGTTCAACATATGGGGTTCCCCTGGCAATAGACCCAGGTCTGCTCCAATGACCTCTCGGCCCCGCAAACAGGCTGAATCCCCGTGCACACTCCAGATGAGCAGATAGATGGACGCCTGCTCGCCTCCTGGATACAAACAGCTAAGCCACATTCTGCAGAATTCAGAGGCCAAGGTTCAGCCCTTTGGCCCTCAGCCACACCTTTCAGGTGAAGTCTAGAGCCAGGAACAATGTACACCAGATCTGGAGCTGGGTTCAAGTCCCAAGTTTCTCTCATGAGCTGTGTGACCATGGGCTTACAGCTTCCCCTCTCTGAGCTTTGACTTCCTCATCTATAAAATGGGCTCCACTGTGCTTTGTGTCGGTATGGAGCTCCAAGCTGAGGGGCGCCGTCCCTTTGGTCTCGGGTCCTCATCGACTTCTTTCCCCCATCATTTCCAGTTGCTGCCAACTGCCATGGGGCATCATTTAAATCCTTAGATGCCCCAAGGGGCCCTACTATGCCCTGTCCTTCACACAGGTACCCCAGGGACCCTCTGCTCCTCACAGACACCAAAGTCAGCCTTCGGAGCCTCACAGCTCCCCTACCCCAGAGGAACTTTTCCCTCCACCCAGGACACCCCCACCTCCCCCAGGGACTCCTCAGATAGCTGTGGGACTCAGAGACCAGGCTGGAAGCCCCTCCACCCCCACTGAATATGCTGCCCAGCCCCTCCCACCCTCCTTGGGGATCGGGATCCCACCGCATCCTGCCACAGGCCTGAGCCTATTTCATCAGGCCAAGGATTGCTTTTTAAATAAATCTAAAAACTCCACTTCCTCCTTGGCAAGTTCATTTTAAGTCATTTTATCTCTTTCCCCCCTATATTTTTCCCAAATAATGTGATTAGTGACTCAGCGCCGGCTGCCTCTGGCAGGCCCGGCCTCTAATTCAGTTTGAGGACGGCCACCTTTGACCCCACTCCACTCTAGCTAAGAGGACACTTAAGCCATATTCTGCTGCTTCCTTCGGAGAGAGGCGGGAGGGGGGCTGGTGAGGGGTGGGGGGACGGGGGGGGCGAGGGGGGAAGCGAAACAAACTTTCACATAAAATTATGGTATATGGATAATTGAGAAGTTTAAAAACATGAATCTAATTGTACAGTCCCGGGAGAAAGCCATATCGAGCCACCCTATAAGAGGCCTGGAATCTCCCCATGATGATTTATTGCTAAATCCTAGTATTTTTCAATACATTATAGTTTTTAAATTGTGTTTAAATTGAGTGTAGAGGAGCAGAGGCCATTAGGAGATGCAGAAATGATGATTATATTTAAATATTCATGCACGCAGTACCTTATTATTGAATCTGAACACTAACAAAATCAATATTAAGTGCGGTTTGACATGAATTTATTTATGAATTTCGACTTTCTAAGTACTGTATTTTTTCACTCAAAAATTGTGAGTATAATGTAGTAATGATATCAAAACACGGTGTCAGGGAGCATTAGCTGCAGTGGTTAGAAACCCCTGGATTAGGGGCCCCAGATCGCCCTCAAAAGTGCTTACTATACAAAACCTTTTCCTTTCTTTCTTTTTTTTTCCCTCTCTTGCTGTTTCTGAATCACAGTCCACACACACACACACACACACACACACACACATACACACACACACTCAGGGCAGCTGGTGGGGAGGAAGCCAGCTCAAGCAAGCGAGCCTGGCTGCAGCCTGGGCTCTCTTCTCCTAGGAGGCTGGGAGAAGGGCAGAGGATGGAAGGTCCTCTGTCAGATTCCCCCCACCGCCCGGTACCAGCCCCAAGTCCAGCCCTCCCCTAGAGGACCCAGAGTTTAGATTCCCCAGAGGAAAACACTAGCAGATGGGAAAAATTTGGGGGTGTCTTTACATTCTTAGACCTTGGGTTCTGGGGGTCAGAGTGAATGTCCAAGGCGTGGGGGACATGGTAGAAGGAGCTAGAAAGAGTCCTTGTCTCAGAATCCAGGTGAGTAGCTAACTCACTGTCACTGGGCAGTTTAGGGGTCTCTTGCCGCTTAGCCCCCTAGGCCCTCCCGCCCACACGCTGGCCCTGGAGAGCACCTCCCTTGCCGCTTTCGCTGAGTTCCTTGGAGACAGGTCCAGTTCCTCCATCGACAGCTTCTCCTGCACAAGACCAGGACACTAGGACACTTTCCCAGCCTGCTGCTCTGTGTCACCCTGCCAGGAGGCCACCCCAGAGATCTCATCTCTGCTGGCTTAAACAGCTTGAAAGCCTAGCAGGGCCATCTAGGCTGGCGATGGCCTCTACCCCAGGAAGCAGCTCCCCATGCTCCATTCTGTCGGGTGTAAGCCGGACTCACTAAGACACAGCCAACATGAAATGGAATCGGGGCGCCGTAGGGGGCGAAACCCCATTTTCTCATGGGGAAAACACTGATATCTTAGCCTTGGGGCGCCCCTGGTATCCCCACTGGAGAGAACCAAGCCCAGGAACCCTGTCTCACCTAGGCCACCCCCATGGGTCCCAGAACCACAAACCCACAAACACCCACTGCCTAGCCCTAGGGTCCCATCAACACAGTAGCATCCAGGCATCGCCTTCAACCCACAACTCCCAGGCCCTCCTAGACAGGTGTGGCCAGGTTACACACCAGTGCACCACCCACCACACACACTCAGATCCGTGGTCGTCTTTACACACCTCTCCACACACCTCAACACCACCCCAGCTGACAGTGGACACCCTGACACCCGGGCATACCTGGCATACAGAGGCATAAGCATGCTCAGCGCAGAGACACCCCATTTCCCATCACCAAGCCTGACTCCTTAGACCCACCAGCACCACCAGCAGCAAGCAGGTCGGTAGATGCCACCTGGGGCTCAGGGTCAAGTGGCACTTTAGAAGGTTGATTTAAAATATGCTTCCGTCTTCGAGGGGGACGCAGCGGCCCACTCCAGGGGAGGGGGAGAAATACCCGACCCGACCCTAAACTCTTTTCCAGTAAATCGATGTATTTTGCTATAATTTTATTAGGAATATAAAAGGAGCTTTTCAAAAGTGCTTAGGACGCAAAAAAAAGAGGCGGGCGATGGAAACATTAGTCTGTCTGTGTTAGCGATCCCATAGTCACATTTTATTGTTACTGTCAGGAGGCAAAAGCTGCGCTTAAAACAAAATAATACATAATGTATTACTGAGGCATAAACATCAGAGAGCCGCGAGCGGCCAGCGTTTTTATTCTAAAAAGATGAGAAAAAAAAAAAAGACGAAGGGACACTGTGTGGGGGAGGGCGTGTGCAGCCTTCAAGAATGAGACTGAAGAGCTAGGACCCCAGATCTAGAGAACCCAGAGCTTCGGCCACAATGTTGCCCCTTTGTTGCCCCCCACCCCGGCCGTCCCCCCAGGGGGTTTTTTCTCTGCAGGAACCCTGGGTTGTTGGTTTCCAGTTTCTCTTCAGTCACTTTCAACCTTGACGCTCACATATTGGCAGGAAGAAGCAATGTCTCGGTTCCGGGTCAGAGAAAGACAGGAACTTACTCTGGGTCACACAGAATAGTACAAGGGATAGAGCCAGCATCTAGAGCAGAGGACCAGAGTCCTGGTTTGGTGACACTGAGCTACCTTGGCAGGGTCCCTGTCTATACACTTGGGTCCCTGAGATGGTTCCTCCTCTCCATTCCTGCCAACATCCATCCCCTATTCCTCATACGTCACCCTCCAAGCCTGGCCTGTCTGCCTCAGAGACAAGCTGCGCCCAGCAGGGTCTTCCTCAGCCTGGCCCTGTCCTTACGCACTTGGTCACTGGTCCTGCAACCTTTCTTGTATCTCTACAGCCCACTGAGTTCGCTCTGGCAATTCCTCTGCTGGAGACGCTGCTTCCTCCAGGAAGGTCTCCAGGGTCACCTGTCTGTATCTTCTATCTGTTTCCCATTTACTTGTTTACGGCTTGTTTACTTTAAATGAGGTGAAAGGAGACCGGAAAGCCGTCCCCAGCCCTGGCACCGGCACGGTCTGTCCGTGTGCTCCATGTGAAGGAATGTGAATGGACCATGTGGCTCCTCAACTGTCATCGCAGGTGGCAGATGGGACATTTGTGAGCTGAGGCATATCCTGTCTCCCCAAGGAACCCGGGGCCAGCCCACCTTCCCACATTCGGACACTCCACCTCCCCTCTAGAGCCAGATTCCCTTCTTCCTCCCCGGTCTGAGTCCAACCCACCAAAAACTCAGTGTGTGTGTGCCTGTGTGTGTGTGTGTGTGTGTGTGTGTGTGTGTGTGTAAAGAAAGGCCGGCCCCCGCCACAGCTCCGCACCATCTGGCTCAGCATGGCTTGTAACATCTGGCAACTTGCTTCCCTCCGGCACTAGCTCCAAAGTCGTCCCAGATGTTCTCTGGTGCTGGGAATTCCTCCCTTACCCCTGTTCTTCTCTGCTTTTCTTGGACCTCACCTCAGAGGAGAGTCTGGAGACTTCCAGTGCCCCTCCCTTACTTGCAGCCCTGAATTCCCCTACTCCCCGGCCCCTGAACCCTCCAATTCAGTCTCTCTCCCGAAAGGGAAAGGTTTCCCTTGGCACTGTGGATCAACTCTAGGGCTGCAGGGTTCAACTGAGGCCTCTGACCCTTTGAGGAGAGCATTCAAGAAGCAGGAAGATTTAAATGAAACTCAGGATCAGAAGTTGCGTGATTTTCAGATCTCCTATGTTAACCTGCCTGCACCTCAGTTTCCTGATCTGTAAACTGGGGGCAAGAGCAGTGCCTACCTCTTGTGCCTTTACAATATCTGCAAGGGTGACAGGAAACTGTACTCTCAGGGCCTTCTGTGTCTCTCAAGAAAGGGGACATTGGGGCAAAGCCACAGTAGAGGGTGTTGGGACCAGCCCCTACCCTACCCTAGTCCACTGGGGCAGTTTACCCTGCAGTTTGAGGGCACTTAGTGCCACCTAGTGGTGGGTGTGGACACTGAGTGGTCTGACCAGGTAGATGGGAATAGGGTCTGGGTTGGGACAGACACCAGGAGAGGTAAGGAAGAGCCAGGAGCCTTTGTCTGAGGCCAGCATGCACCTAAGAAGTACCCCTACCCACCTAGGAGCCGTCTTGGATAATAAAATATGGAATGGCCACCTCCAGGATGCTCTATGCTGCTCTGTGCTCAACTCATAAGACACCATGCCCTCCCAGCTTGGACACCGACACCCGCCAGAAAGGGAGACCCAGCACTGGGACCTGAATGAGCTTCCACTCTCCCCATCCCACCTCAACACCTCTTACAGTTACAAGTGTCCCCTTCTCAGACCCAAAGCAGTAGGAGGCTGGATGACCTTCCACTCTCCCCATCCCACCTCAACACCTCTTACAGTTACAAGTGTCCCCTCCTCAGACCCAAAGCAGTAGGAGGCTGGATGACCTATTCCTGGAGTCCCTCCCGGTCCCCAGTGTGAGTCAGACACGGTGTGAGTGTGTATGTGTATATATATGTGTGTGTGTGTGTGTGTCTGTGTCTGTGTATATGTCTATGTTTGTGTCTGTGTGTGTCTGTGTGTGTGATTTCTGTGTGTGCATATCTGTGTCTCTGTGTGTGTTTGTTTGTCTGTATATGTGTCTGTGTCTGTGTGTCTGTGTCTCTGTGTCTGTGTGTGTATGTCTGTGTTTGTGTCTCTGTGACTGTGTGCTATGTATGTGTGTCTATGTCTCTGTTTGTCTGTGTGTGTGTGTGTACATCTGTGTTTGTGCCTCTGTGAGTGTGTGTCTGTGTCTCTGTATCTGTGTGTGTATGTCTGTGTTTGTTTGTGTCTCCATGAGTGTGTGTTTATGTATGTGTGTCTGTGTCTGTGTGAGTGTATGTCTCCATGAGTGTGTGTTTATGTATGTGTGTCTGTGTCTGTGTGAGTGTATGTCTGTGTTTGTGCCTCTGTGTGTGTCTATGTGTGTATGTCTGTGTATATGTGTCTATGTTTGTGTGTACGTGTCTGTGTGGGTATGTCGTGTGTCTGTGTCATGTGTCTGTGTTTGTGTGTCTGTGTCTCTGTGTATATGTGTCTATGTTTGTGCATGTGTGTCTGTGTGTCTGTGTCTATGTGTCTGTGTGTCTGTGTCTGTGCGTATAATGGCTCCCGCTGAGGGGGAGGGACAGGTGAGAGAGGAGAGGGCAGAGAAACATCTGGAATGTCAGTGTGCTTAAAGGAGCCCCACAGAAAAAATGCTAAGGGACCGAGCATGGGGCAGAAGGGGAAGGGGAGGTTGTGAGAAAACAGGGTGGACCAAGCCTGCCCCGCAGACCTCAGGCCATAGTCTTCTGCCAGCTGCACTGGTCTAGCTGTGTAGACTCTGGCAGAGCAACCAAACCTCTCCACGCCTCTGTTTTGGCTAAAATGTGAAAAGAGCTACTCTCTCCCAGGTTTGTCCCCGGGACTGAATGAGAAGCAGGGGAGACGGAGATGTTTGTAAATACCATGGGCTCCCAGGAAGCTCTGCTCCACTAAACAGGCAAAGGCGGCTTCTCCAGACTCCACCAGGCCCTCCTCACCACACATCCACACAGAGGGGCACAGCAGAAGCTCAGGACTGAACCTGGAAAGAGGCTCGGTGTCTGGCTACTGAAAGTCACGTGTCTACACGTGCTCAAGGTGACAAGTTGTGTTGACACAGTTTGCTCAGAGACCTCTGAGCAGGGCTGTGTCTTCAGGGCTGGGGGCACGAGATGCCAGGAGTAGGGCGGTGCTCCTATGCCTGTGTGTGGGTGTGCAGGGCCCCAACAAGGCTGTCATTGCCACCAACAGCGAGGGCTGTCATTACAGAGGAAAATGTCACTCACCTACTCCTCTTAGCCCACCCCCGCCTGGCAGGGTTATCCCCTCATTTCTGGCTGTCAGAGTTGGGGTGAGAGGGGCTCCTTTGGAGTCATCTTGCTCTTTGAGGGTTCATCCCTGAGGCCTGAGGTACAGAACAGAATCCAGGGAGCCCTGACCTCGGGTATGAAACAGAATCCAGGGAGATGCTATCTTTCTCTTCTGCCCTATAATCGTAGGCTGGGGATAAGAAGAAAGCTTAATTAATAAAATGCTCGCTGTGTAAGCATGAAGACTTGAGTTTGAGCCCCAGCTCCCAAATAAAAAATCCAGACATGTGGTACACACTCGTAATCCTTTTGCTGGGCAGGTGGTGATGGGGTACTTCCGAATACTGGTTGGCAAGCTTAGCTTAGATGATGAGCCCCAGACCCCACTGAAAGACCCTGTTTCAAACACCAAAGTGGGCAGTTCCTGAAGAAGGTACCAGAGGGTGATCTCTGGCATCCACGAACAGAAACACAAACACCACCACCACCACCACCAACAACAACAGCAACAGCAACAAACCATGATGGGAAGTTCTGCGACCAACTGTCCGTGCAGAACTATCTCCTCTTACAGGCCTGGCCCAGGCCTGGGGCATGGAGGGTACAGGGAGGTGGCGGGGGAGGGGTGGCGGTGAGAGAGGACCTCGAGTCAGGCAGACCTGTGCTCTGATTTCCAGAACCATCGCTTCATGGCTACATGATCACACACAAGTCAGGTAACGTTTCTGAGCCTCGGCCCCTTCCCTATCCAGCAAGGGTTAATCAATATCTGCAGAGGGCTTAGCCCATACCATTTGGCATCTGTAAGTGGAGGTCACATTCAGGGAGCGTGTTCCATGTGCCAAGCGCCCATCATCACTGGGAGGTGTGTCGTTTGTCCTCACGTCCCCTGCCCTTTCCCCGTGGTGGCTGCTTGCTCACCGTGGTCACTCTTCAGATGAGGAAACTGGGAGCTTGGTTTTGTTGTGTGTCACCAACCTCCAGACAAAGGCACCTAGAAGCAAGCGAAGAAGTTTCCTCCCATACTTCTTCCCGTCATCCCCGTGTGGTCAGTCTGGGGCTGGACACTGTTCACTCTCTCAGACGATCCCTGAGCAAATAAACTGAAGGCTCCCTGACCTCCTTGTTGTCAACACACTCCTGGGAGTGCAGGGGAGGTTAGGAAAACCGAGTCCAGATCAGGCCTGGCATTCACAGAAGTCTCTCTGCAGGCAGGGAGATGGATCCCATGCACACTCCAGGTATGGCCTCCGAGTGCCCAGGAGCAGAACATACTGTCTGAGCCCAGCTGGCCGGTCTGGTTCCCACGGGAGCTCACAGCTTGGTGGGCAAGCTAAGAGGCGAATGAGCAGGAATGGGTGGAAGAGGCTCTAAGGGTGTGGGGCAGGCAGGGAAGAACATCCAGACGCAGGAGGTCACGGCAGTGTCCTGGGAAACCAGGGGCACATCTCTACTTCAACTGCCTTGAGCCAGCTCTGCCTTAGAGGATGAAGGACGGGCCTCCAGGCAAGGGACAGTATGGCCAAAGCAGAGCCGTGAGAATTCTCACAATGCCCTTCCAAACTCCAGACTCCACGAGTGGAGAGGGGAATCCAGGGCAAATTGTCCCAGCAACTAGGGCTGCAAGATACCCGGTCCCCAAACAGCTCGCGTCAAACAGCCTTTTTATTATACTGCTCCATGAGCCAGGGGCTGGGACCAGGCAGGGCAAAAAGAGCCTATGCGTTCCACCATCCCAGGACCTGGCTAGGGTAACTCTGGCAGTGCAGGGATGGAGCCATCTGAGCATCCCTCAAGGGTCTGACCCCGGCCGGGCTGAAAACTCAAGCATGCTTGGCCTCGCAAGGAGGGCTACACACAGGGCTGCCTCACAGTGTGGCACAGGCTTATAGAGACAGATTTTTCAAGACAGGGTTTCTCTGTGTAGCTTTGGAGCCTATCCTGGAACTCACTCTGTAGACCAGGCTGGCCTCGAACTCACAGATATGCACCTGCCTCAGCCTCCCAAGTGCTGGGATTAAGGGTGTGCATCACCACTGCCGGCACTGAAGAACAAGATGAGAGTGTGTGGGGTCTCAGTGACCCAGGCTCTGAACTCAGCGTGTCTCTGCTGCCAATTGGAGCCATTTGTAAAGCTCTGTCCAAAAATCAGGAAAGGAGACACAGTGCCCCCCACAACCCCATGCGCATCCATACATACTGGAAAGAGGATCGTCAGGGGCACGGGGCAGGGAAAGGGGGGTAGAGATATCTCCACGGCTCCTTGGGACAGAGCAATTGGCTGCCGAGGTCACGGATGTAGTGAAACTGACCTCTCTCTTGTAGGTGAGCAAAGAGAAAAGAAATGGGGTGGAAGACTTGGGTTCTAGTCACAATAACAAGAGGCAGAGGTTGTCCTGGTTGGGGGCCCCTGACAACCAAGGGGTTCCAGCTCCACTCCTCCAAGAACACTAGAAACTTCCTGAGGTCCAGGATAGGGTCTTTCTGGAGACCCTTTCCCATGGTTTCTTTTCCAGGCCTGGCTGTCTTCTCTCTGGTTCTTTCTGGATTGTTCCAGTCCCAGGTAGCAAGGCCGGCAGAAGGGGCAGCAGCCTCGGGCTTGCCCACTGTTTCTCCCCTTTCCTTCTGCAGTGGGCCTAATGTCTCCCAGAGCAAAGCAACAGAGGGCCAGCCCTCCCCTCTGGAATACAGGGCTCAGTGTGTAGGAAGGGGATGGGAGGTGAGGCGTCTCACTGGGGCCCCCACACTGGGTCTCAGGTCTCTTCCACCCCAGCTGCTGCGGGGCCTCGATTTATCTCTAATGTCGCAAACCCAAGTGGCACTACCCAGGAGCCAAGGGGGTCTCTCTTGCTGCCACAACCTCCATCAACAAAGGAGCAACTAACATGGGGTGTGGCCTCCCGGCCCGACAACCCAGTCACTCGGAGTTTGCTCACAAGCCTGTCTTCCCATGCCATTGAGAACCACTGTGCATCTGTGTGTCTATGGCCCACACAGGGCCCAGCACATAGCTGTGCCTAAGCCATATGTGTTGGAATGAACAAAGGAACGATGGCTTAAGCTTCCATTTGTTTGACCTACGACAACAATCAATAAACGTTTGGTGAGGGGGTGAACAAATGAACAGGTTGTTATTGTTGTAGTTGCTGTTTGTTTGGCCCTGAACTCAGAGATCTACCTTCTTTTCTGTCCCTTTAGTGCTAGGATTAAAGGTGTGTACCACCATGCCCAGTATGTTTTATTTGTCAGAGACAGAATCTCATGCGATTCAAGCTGGTGAGGTATAGATAAAAATGACCTCAAAGTTTTTTTTTAATCTGTGTGCGTGTGCGTGTGTGTGTGTGGGGGGGTAATGTGTACTTGTAGTGTAGGTGTGTAAACATGGCCACACGTGGATCCTATGTTCGACACCGGCTCTTTCCCCCGTGTGCCCACCTTTGTTTTGTGAAACACCTCTCTCTCTGGCCTTGAACCTGAAGTTCACCAGTTCAGCTCAGCTGGCTGGCCAATGAGCTTCAGGGATCTGCTTGACAGCCCCCCCCCACAACTGACATCTTCCCAGCCCCACCACATCCAGGTTGTGGGTCGCAGGGATCAGGTCTGGGGCCACCTGCCTGTTGGAGTTCTCCAGCCACCACGCTCTCACAGGCTCCAAATCCCCATCGCCCGGTGAGATGACGAGCAAGTCTCACTTAGGATTTGTGGAAATTAAACGACAAGGCAAAAATCCCTTGAGAACTTGCCAGGGAGTTCATTTCTTCCACTGAGACTCACCCATGGAGCCCCAAGCCCCAAGGTCCCAGATCCCAGGCAAGTTTGAGATCTGAGGGCACAAAGGCCTTACCCTTCACCAAGGTCCAGAAAAGGCGGAGCCTCCTCTTCTTCGGTACAGAAAAGGGAGAAGCAGAGGCAAGAGCGAGGAGGAGGGGAGTCAGTCCCCACATGGCTGCCACCAAGGTTTCTCCGCTGTCCAGCAAGTCACCACTGGTCCCTGTGACATTCCCTTGGACAGGACCTTGCCCGCCCCTGCCTCAGAGTTGCCCTCCTCACATTGTGGGGACAAACAGAGAGGGAGACCAATCTGGGAGATTCTTCCTGGCAGTTTGAAGAGTTTTGGCATTTCCAGGAGGGCACATGTAATATTTAAATGACTTCCCCCAGCACGCCTGCACGCCTGCCTCGGCTTCCCAGGTGAATTTGTAGGCACTGAAATGGTCTAATTTCCCACACAAGCCATGTCAAATATAATTTGGGTGCAAAGTTGGTAATTATATGTAACATCAGTCTGATGTTAAAAACACTGAAAAATTTAGCAAGAAGAGACGTCTGAAGAGACGGAAGTCTGAGGCCCAGCCAGAAAGAGGCAGGCCCAGGCCCCGCCGAAGCCAGAGTCTTTAATTAATAATAGCATGTTTTCAGGGACTCAAGGACGCAGGTCCCCAACTGTCTGAAATTCCTTTGTCTACCAATTACCAGCCTCTAGGGGTGGGGGGTGGGAGCCAGGGAAGAAGCGGGGCGCTGATCTTGTTAAAGAAGTTGTGCGCTTTGAGCCAGGGCTTCATCCCACCTGTGAGGCAGACTCCTACTGGCCAAATGACCCCCACTCTGCTCTTGGGTCCCCAAATACTGGTCCTAGGCCAGAGAAGAGAGGCTTCTACCTCCTCTATTCAGAATGAATTAATTGCGGGAAGGGGGTGAGCTTAGCCAAGCCATTCAGAAGGCTCAGTGAGTCCAGAAAATGCTTAAATGGGGCACAGAAATCACCCGCCTGTCTCTAGCAATCTCATTCTTAACTCTAACTTCCTTAGTCCTCATGGCAGTCCTGCCCCTCCTCACACAACCTCTGGAAACTTCTTCTAAGGGGTTCTGTAAAGCCACACCTCCCTCTGTCCCCGAGAGCCTACAGAGAACTATTGAAAGTCTCAACCTAGGCACTCAATGGTTGGGATTACAGTCATGCATCACTGCATAGGACTTCCGCAGTGCCGCAGTGGGTGGGGAAAACACCTTCACTGGTGCCCTGAGAAATCTTCAGTCTGGACTGGGGGCAAAGTTTAGTTGACAGAGTTGCTGTATGGCATGCACAAGGCCTGTGGTCAGTCACCAAAACTGCATCAACTGGTGTGGTGACAAAAGCCTGTAAACCCAGCACTGGGGTGATGGGGGCAGGAGGATCATAAGTGCACGCCTTTAATCCCAGCACTCCGGAGGCAGAGGCAGCAGATCCCTGTGAGTTCGAGGCCAGCCTGGTCTACAAAGCGAGTTCCAGGACAGGCTCCAAAGCTTCACAGAGAAACTCTGTCTCCAAACCAAAGAAGAAGAGGAGGAGATATGGACAACATAGAAACCCTCAAGGCTATCCTGAGCTACATGAGATCTTGTTTGAAAAAAATAGGGGGGAGGGAAAAGGGAGGGAAGGAGAGAGGGGGGAGAGGGAAGAGGGGGGGAAGAGAGGAAGGAAGAAAAAAGGGAGTTCATTTCTATTCCACAGACCAGAAAGCTGTGTTCAAAGGAGCATGTCCACCGCATGGGGAGCTGGGAAGCAGAATGAAAGGCTGATTGAGACCCCGCCACCATCAGCAAGTGTGCCTTGCCCATGCAGAGACCAGGTTCCTCAAACACCACCCTCAGCCCAAATGCCAGCCCCAGCTGTGCCTCAGAATGGTGCTCTTCAAGCCTCACACTGGATGCACCTGCAACTTTATTTAGAGCCATGCATGTCCAGGTTTGAGACTGTCTGAATGCTGCTTGGGTACAGGGAGTGTTTGAAACTTCCAGGTGACTCTAACACTGGGTGTTGAGCTCACTAAACTTATCCTACTGAAGATGAGCACTCTTCAGGATCTCCAGCCACGATGTACATACAAATCAGAGATCTTTTTCTTCTTTTATACATCCTTTTAAGGCTACTTTACTTTTTATTGTTTTTTATATGTGTGCATGCGTGTGTGTGTGTGTGTGTGAGTGTGTGTTTGAGTGTGTGTGTGTGTGTATGTGTGTGCCTGTGTGATTTTAAGTGGGCAACTACCCATGGAGGTCAGAGGGCACCAGACCCCCAGAACTCAAGTAACAGACTGTTGTGAGCTGCCTGATGTGCTCCCTGGGAACTGAACCCAGGTCTTCTGTAAGAATGGCAAGCCCTCTTAACTGCTAAACCTCTCTAGGCCTCTGTGGGGTTCCTAAGGCCCAGATTCTGGGCATGAAGCTCTATGTTCTATCCCCAACGCCACATGGTGGGGTAGTAATACACACCTGTAATTCTAGCACTGGGTAGGTGAAGTCAGGAGGGCCAGAAGTTCAAGGTCATCCTCGGCCGCATTTTGAGTTTGAGGCCATTCTGGAACACATCAGACCCTAACTCGAAAAGAGAGAGGGAGAGAGAGAGAGAAAGAGAGAGAGAGAAGGGAGAGAGAAAGGAGAGAAGGAGGATGGAAGGAGGAAAGAAGGAAGGAGGAAAGAAAGGAAGGTAAAAGGACATGGGGGCACACATCTTATTTCTGGCTCTCAGGAGGCAGAGACAGGAAGATCTCTGTGAGTTGAGGACAGCCTGATCTATATATCAAGTTCCAAGCCAGCCATGGCTACATGGCAAGATCTTGTCTCAAACAGGCAGGGGGTGGGGGGAAACTGGAGAGATGGATCAGCACTTCAGAGCCCTGGCTGCTCTTTCCAAAGACCCAGGTTCAATTCCCAGTACGGCTCACACCCATCTTCCCTGCAGTTTCGGGGGATCTAACACACTCTGCAGGCCTTCCTCAGATGAAAGGCATGCACGTGGTATACATACATACATACATGCAGGCAAAACATACATATAAAATGAAATAAAGAAATAAATCTACAAAAATATTTAAAGGAGAAAAGGAAGGAAAGAGAATAAAGTGTAAGCCCTTACACTCTGGGTCTGGATGGGAACCTGTGATTCTAGCAAGTCTCCTGTCGTTGATTCCGATGTTGTGGCCACAACACGCCAGGTTCGTCTGAATGTTCCAGTCATCAGAGGGATTTGCGGGTAGCCGTGCCCCAGCCCAGAGACACTGATGGCATTTCAATGGGAGACCAGCAGTTTTCAGACGTGGGTACTGGCACGCTAGTATCCTTTGGTGGCTGGTGAAATGGTTCAGTGGGTAAAGGTTCCTGTGCCCAAGCGTGGCAACCTGAGCTCAATCCCTGGAACTCACATGAAGGTGGAAGAAGGGATCCAGCACTACAAAGATGTCCTCTGACCTCCACATGTGTGCCTTGGTGCATGTGTGTGCACACACACTGGTAATAATAATAAAAAGCCTGTCCGCATGCTTTGAAACAGTATCAACACTACCAATACTAAGGCACATACATTCCTTGCCAGGTGCTTTGGGGGAGTCTATTTTATTTAAAGTACCCAGGTGATTCTGAGGGAGAGTGAGAGGGTTGGACAACACCATTCTGAACTGTACCCCAAACCCTACAAAACTCAGGCTTCATTCCTTTCATCAAGGGATTCAGATACAACAGATTTGGGGTAGAACCTGAGAATCAGCGTTCTTTTATCTAAAAAAATAAAAAATGTGTGTGTATGTGTATGTGTGTCTGTGTGTGTGTGTGTTTGTCTACATGGATGGATATGTACCACATATGTGTCTAGTGCCCATGGACACCAGAAGAGAGTGTCAGTTCCCCTAGAACTAGAGTTACACTTGGTCGTGAGCCACCTCATGGAACAAAGCCCAGTCCTCTAGAAGACCAGCTATGGCTCTTAACCACTGAGCATCCTGCCAGGCCCTACAAGTCAGGATTCTTAAACTCCACTGAGGAGGCTGTAGCGGCTGAACCTCATCCTCTGGTCTACAGCCTGCATCAGCACCACCCACCCTCCACCTCGTAGGGAATCCTCACGGGCCTTGGGGAACTCCACAGGGAAAACATAGACCAGAGGGAAAATTGATGTGGCCCAGACCACAGCCTCCAGCCACCTCCTCTGTGGCTGAGCAGGCTGAGGGCAGCTTGGCCCAAAGGACAAGCAAGAAAACAAGAGTCCTGGTTTCTTAATACCACGGGGTGGAGCAAAGCCTGGGAATCCAGGCGGGAGACTTCTACACAGCTAGTTCCTCGCTGTGGCTCCCTGGGCTACCCACCTGGGCAAGTCAAGACAGCACCGCCCCTGCGTGTCTCCATGTCCTGATCTCTAAAGTAAGAGAATCGGCTCGCCGCACCTCACCTTGTGTGTGTGCTTGTGTGTGGTTTTTATTTTTAGATTAAAGTCACTGCTCAAGGCAAAGAACTCGAGGAGATCAGAAGCGCTCAGAGCGAAAACTCTCTTTTGGAAATAACTCTATTCATCGCTCTGCGTGTGTGGCTCCAGACATTTGCTTTGCATGTGCAAACAAAGATCTGTGTACATTTTTATAAATGGGCTTGCGTGTATTGTTACGAGTTGCTTTTAACATTTCGCCATGCATCGTGGAGTTCTCTCTCGGCTAGCCATAAATATCTGCCTCGTTCTTTTTGAAGTCTGCATAGTATTTCACAATGTAGACAGACTTTTTTTTTTAAATTCCACCATATTTTATTTATTTATTTATTCTACCATTCTCCTGTTGATGGATATTCAGGATATTTTCATTCCCTCCCCCCCCCCCCCGCATAATAGACAACATAGCAATGGATACCCTTACACAGGAGCCTTTGAATACATCTTTGTGTGTACGTGTGTGCATGTGTGTGTTCCTGTGGATGTGTGCCCATGCGTGTGGTTGCTTGAGCCCTTGCGAGCATGTGTCAAAGGTCAGGTTGACATCAGCCATCTTCTTCGGTTATCCTCCTCTTGCCTCTCTTTGGCGAGGAGATCTTCCTGAGAAACTATCCATCTTTTTTTTCTGGGCACTGAACTCAGAGCACCATGCGTGCTCAGCACATGTTCCATCGCGGGGCTATCCCTCTCCTGTCAGGCCCCTGGAATCTTGATAGGCGTTGAATCGAATCAACAGATTTGGGGTTGGGGCAGTATAGCTTTCTATGTTTGCGTGTGTGCACATGTGCAGGCCAGAGGCTGACATCAGGTGGTGCTGAGCACGCTCCAGCTTTTTCTTAGCTGCATCCATTCACTCCTTCACGCCTTCACTTATGTAAGTGTGCACATGACTTTGTCAAGGCCCACACGTGGAGGTCAGAGGACAGCTTTCAGGATCAGTTTTCTCCTCCCATCTTATGGGTTCTGGAGTTGAACTGGGGTCTTTGGGCTTAGTAGCATGTACCCTTGCCCACTGAGCCCTCTCCCTAACCCTCCATCTTGATTTTTTGAGAAGGGTCTGTCATTGAACCTGAAGTTCATCTGTTTGGCTAGGCTCACTGGCCAATGAGCTCTGCAGATCCTCCTGTCATGCTCTGGGATTAAAGACGGACACCAGGCCTAGCATGGTGGCAATCTTCTTTAACCCTAGCACTCAGGAGACAGAGGCAGGTGGGTATCTGTGAGTTTGAGGCCAACCTGGTCTACCGAGTGAGTTCCTGAATAGTCAGGCCACATGTGAGACCCTGTTTCAAACAAACAAACAAACAAACAAGCACCCTGTATTATGGAACTCAGGGTAGGACTCGGTGGCAGAACACTTGCCAAACACGTCCAAAGCTCTAGGGGTGAATCTCCAGTTTCAAATGGGGTGATACATATATCTTGCTCTCTCCAGCAATCTGTCCATACTTCAGTATGGACAGATCCTTCTCTCTCTCTCTCTCTCTCTCTCTCTCTCTCTCTCTCTCTCCCTTCCTCCCTCTCTCTCATTATTTTTTATGTAGGGTCTCATTATGTAGCCCTTGGTCAGCCTAAGTATACCACCACATCTGGTTCAGAAAAACCCTCCTTAAAACAAGCTTCTAAGCCCAGTAGTGGTGACACACGCCTTTAATCCCAGCACTCGGGAGGCAGAGACAGGCAGATCTCTGTGAGTTCAAGGCCAGTCTGGGCTACTGAGTGAGTTCCAGGACAGGCACCAAAGCTAGACAGAGAAACTCTGTTTCGAAAAACAAAAACAAAAAACCAAGCTTCCAACTCTCGATCAACTCTACCTTCACCTCCTCACTCAGAGGTCCTCCCAGAGCTTGTGGAAGTGATGGCCCCCTCGCCACTATTAGCCATAAAGCTCAGTTTCCTTTGCTGAATGGCGGCACAGGAACTATTTAAAGAGCCATCACTTGACAAGACAAGAAGAAAACAGCAAAGACATATGTCCAAACTTCATTCATTCATCGTGCATGTGAGTGGCACTTGGCTGAATCAGATGATGGGTTTTACATCCGGAAAGAATAGTTCCTTGATTTTGTGTGTGTGTGTGTGTGTGTGTGTGTGTGTGTGTGTGTGTACATGCGTGCATGCTTGCTTGCTCTGTTCAGAGTGAACGGCTTCGAGGACAACACACTTTTAAATTTCATCAGCACTGTTCACCTCCCCTCCACTCATTTCTCCTGTCTAGACAATAAGCAAAGCAATCAATCAAACCCAGATTTGTGGCACTGCCAATTTCTCCGGTGTAAATACTTCTACTATGGCCCACATCAGCCTGCCAACATGCAGTCTGCGCCAGAGCTGAGAAAAGCTGCCCAATAGCACATCTTTCCTTAGGGTTCTTGTAGTTACACATCAAAGACCAGTATCCAGAGGATGTGAAGAAGTAGGGAATTGTCTCAAAAGAACTCAGAGCTGAGGAGTTCATTGGCTTAACTGCCTGCTCACAAAGTTTCTGAAATGATGTTTTGCTTTGTTTCTCAAGACAAAGTTTCTCTAGGTATCCCTAGCTGACCTGGAACTCACTCTGTAGACCAATTTGACATCAAACTCACAGAGATCTGCCTGCTTCTGCTTCCTAAGTGCGGGGATTAAAGGCATGCACAACCACCGCCCGGTTTTGCAAATCTCACTGTATGTAAATATTATTTCAGTAACCCTATAGCAAAAAAGAAATGGGGATGAGTGGCCAGAGAGATGACTCAGAGTTAAGAGCACTTGCTGTTCTTCTGGAGGACCAGAGTTCAGTCCCTAGCACTCATGATGGACTGTTCATAACTACCTACAAATCCAGCTCCAGGGAATATGGAGCCCGCTATGGGTTTCTGAAAACACTCATACACGTATGGCACACACACAGAAACAACAAACAAAGTTTTTTTAACTTTGCATTTACTTTTCAGTTGGAATGTGGGGTGTAGACCCACTGTTTTAGCCAGTGTCCTGCTGCATGCCAACATATCACGGCCAAGGCCATTTATCAAAAGACGTTTAATGGAGCTTACAGTTTCAGAAGGTGCGTGTCCATGATGTAGGAACAAAGGCGTGGTGGCAGGAGCAGCTGAGAGCTCACATCTCGATCTGAAGGAGGCTGAGATGGCACATGGAGAATGGGGGAAGTCTGGTGACAGATCTCAAAGCCCACCACAGGTGACAGCTCTGCTCCCTGGGGACCAAGTATTCAAATAAATGAACCTACAGGGACCATTCTCATTCAGACCACACTCTCCTGACTCACACGTGCAAAATGGCCAGGCACCCAGTACTGCTTTGATGTAGAGACTTCGGCTGCTGTCTCTAAGCATGGAAAAGACAATTCAATACACAGCAGGTGTCAGGGATGCCCCTGCTATCACCCGTCCCTTCACCACTGCCTCTGGTGTCCGGTTGTATCTCTATCAAGTTCCTGCAGGAGCTCATCAGCACCAAGCCAGCCCAGGGACTCTTTCAAGTAAAAATTGTAGGCTGTACCTGATTGGTAGAGGCTTGGTCACATGGATCTAGCCTAGCTGCAAGGGAAGCTGGTTAAAGAAAGAAAGGAAGCTGTGGATTTCTGATTTGCTCCTTGGGAGAGCATAATGTAAGAGGCGCCTCAAATCTAAAAGTATCAGGGGGCCGCATGGTTATGAAACTGTCCCCTGTGGTGGCCACCAGCTTCTGTCACTAGCATATCACCACTATGTAATGATATTTCATCTATATTTTAATAAATAAAACTTGCCTGAGGCTCAGAAAAGTAAAACAGGCACACTGCCCAGCCTTACAGACCAGATAGCAATAACGCATGCCCTTAATCCCAGTAGCCACGCTAGTTGCCATAGAAACCGGGCAGTGCGTGCCTTTAATTCCAGTGGTGTACACCTTTAATCCCAGCACTAGAGAGGAATATAAAATGGGAGGAGACAGTTCTCAGACAGTCTCATTCTGAAATTCCTGGAGGCAGGATCGTCATTTTGGACTGAGGTCGAAGTAAGAGCCAGTGACTGGCTGTTTTGCTTTTCTGACCTTCAGGCTGAACCCCAATTTCTCTCTCTGAGTTTTTATTAATTGTGCTTCACCACTAACACCAGCACCACTGTTACCCCAGCAGCACACAGAGGACCCGGCCTCGGTCTTGCTGTAGGCAAGTGCTCCATTACACACAATCTCACATACTCACATGGGACAGGTTGTGGGTGTGAGGGCTGGGCTCCTAAAGATACTTACTGCAGGATCAGAAGGCCTGGTCACCCATGATGAGGGTATGGGTGCTCGGCCACTATCAAGGGACCTAGGGCCTATAAAACACTGCAGAAGCTCAGGAGAGAGAGGTCCTGAGGTCTGAGGAACAAAGGGTCTTCCCAGAGAAGGTAGTATTTGAACAGTTTTGAGTGTTTGGGGGGGGGGTGCATGTATTCATGCCCCGTGCACATGCAGAAGCTAGAACAGGATACTGAGTACCCTCAATTGCCTTGAGTCAAGATCTCTCACTGAACCAGAATTCCCTCCTCCAGCGAGGCTGACTAGTCAGCTTAACCCTCAGGAGCCCCATCTTCAACACTCAGTACCATGGGTTGCAGACACAGAGCTATGTCTGGCCTTTTACATGGGAGCCGGGGATTCAAACTTGGGTTTTTACACTTGCAGAATGGGTGCTCTTACCCACTGAGACGTCTCTCTAGCCCACCAGAGACTTGAAAAATGGAGAAAGATTTAGACAGACAGCAGAGGAACGCTGCACCTTGAGAGGCACACACATGTGGGCCAGGGTTTAGAGTCAGTGCCCTTGCCATGTTAGGGAACTAGGCTGATGCCGAAATGTAGGTGGTGTTTTTCAGAATTCTTGACCAGGATTTCAGAGGAAGAAAGACATTTTGGGGGCTCAGGAGAGAAATCAGTCCATCAAGTGCTTGCCTTGTAAGTCTGAGGATCTGTGTTCAATCCATAGAGCCCATGAAAAGCTGCTAGGCCTGGTGGTACACACAGTGCTGAGCAGGCAGAGGCAGGAGGATGGATCCTGGGGTTCACTGCTAGCCAGGCTAGTGTGATCAGGGAGCTCTAGGCCAACGAGAAAACTTGCCTCAAACACAGAAGGTAGAGACTGTGACTCTGCTGTCATGAAGCGCCCAGAGTGGTCAGGTTTCACAGAGGCAGAAACTGAAGCAGCAGGCTGAGAGGGGCAGTGGGGAGCAAGCTCTGCCCTGGGCAGCATTTCAGTGGGAGACGGAAAGGGACTAGAGATAAACCTTGGTGATGAGCCCACAGCAATGGTGTCGTTGATGTCATTGAACTGTATTCTTCTTTCTTCTTCTTTTTTTCAAGACAGGGTTTATCAGTGTAGCTTTGCAGCCTGTCAGAACTCACTCCTGTAGACCAGGCTGGCCTCAAACTCACAGAGATCTGCCTGCCTCTGCCTCTAAAGTGCTGGGATTAAAGGCATCCGCCACCACAGCCAGACTTATACTGTGTTCTTAACAATGGTAAAGATGGCATGTTTGATGTTGTATTTTTAACACATGTACACACAGGATTTGAAAGGCCTGCACCAAGCTGAACAGTGGTTGCCATGGTTTGGGAGGACCTGGGGGCCTGTGCAAGCAAAGGGATCTTTCAAACACACAGAAGTCTATGCTTCTGTGTGCTTGCCAATTTTTGTTTTATTTTGTTTTGGTTTTGTTTTTTATTTTTCGAGACAGGGTTTCACTGTGTAGCTTTGGCGATTCTCGAACTCCCTCTGTAGACCAGGCTGGCCTTGAACTCACAGACACCCACCTGCCTCTACCTCCTGGGTGCTAGGATTAAATGTGTGCACCACCACAGCCATGCTGGGTTTTGTTGCTGTTGTTGTTTACTTATTTTTTGTAGTAAGCACTAACTGGTAAATAGCTTTTGTCTGTCTGTCTGTCTGTCTGTCTGTCTGTCTGTCTCTCTCTCTCTCTCTTTCTCTCTTTCTCGCTGTGTGTGTGTATGTATGTGTTTCAAAGTGATCCCAGAAGTAGAGAGAGTTGGAAAGTGAGCACGAGGGAGGTCTAGGGGTGTGGCTGCAGGTTCCATGCCTTGGCCTCAGTACTGAGAGTGGTAGGTGAGAACAGGGATTCTAAGCAACTCACTGGAAGAAGTTAAAATACTGTGCCATAAAATCCAGGGAGGACTGATAATGCAGCTTGGTTGCTACTGAAGGGGTTATCCAGCATGTGTAGTCTTAGGGTTCAATACCAAGCATGTGTAGTCCCTGGGTTCCACCCCTAGCACCGATGAGGTGTGGTGATGCAGGCGTGCAACCCCAACACTTAGAGAGTAGTTTTCAGCCTCCCTAACACTGCGACCCTTTAATACAGTTCCTCATGTTGTGGTGACTCCCAATCATAAAATTATTTCATTGCTACTTCATAACTGTAATTTTGGTACTGTTATGCAAACATAATGTAAATACTTGATATACAACACCCAGGGGTTTGTGACCCCAAGGTTGAGAACCACCGACTTAAGAGGTGGAAGTAGGAGGGTTGGAGGTTCAAAGTCATCCTCAACTACATAGCAAAAAGGCCAGTCTGGATTCTAAAAGACCCTGTCTTAATCAATCAACCAGTAAACAGAGCACAGAAAGAAGCTGGGCATGGCAGTGCACATCTATAATCTTAGCACTTAGAAAGCAGAGGCAGAAGGATGACTTCAAGTTCAAGACCAACTGATCTACACAGTGAGTTCCAGGCTAACCACAAAACCCTGCCTCAAAGCAAAACAAAGCAAAGCAACAACAAAACAAAACAAAAAACCCACAAAGAAACAAGAAAATACACTAAGAACACTGGGAATCCAGTTTGATCACATGATCCAACCTAAGGACCCAAGAGAACTTCCTGGAAGAAGCATCTAGAACCAAGCACAGAACCTAGACTCTCGGGCCAACTAACAAGGAACCTTCAATACTAACAAGCAACTAGAGTGAGCACCTGAGTCCCCCAAGAACGCCTACAGCTGCAGGCAGATGCCAGGGTGGGAGGTCCCTGCCCTGCCCCACGTCCTGGAGATTGTCTGTGAGGCAGGTTGGGAACAGTATTCCCCTCTCCCCTCCCCCCACCTTATTCACACACACACACACACACACACACACACACACACACACACACACACACACAGCTGTGGCTTTCCTTGCCCGTTAGGGACTGGTGCTTTGTCTTAAGCTTCCAATGCCACACTGGGCCAAAGGTGGAGATAGAGTGGGGGTGGGGCTGAGGATGCCGCAGCAGACTTCTCCCTCTCCCCTTCCCCCAGTCTCAGCTTGGAAGGAAAGGGAAAATATCTCCCCCTGCAAGAGCCCCCAACCCTAATCACATCTGGTTCCCATTGGCCCTGTTTGGTTCTAATTGACTCACTTCCTGCTACCACCTCTGGGAACCCCCATTCTCCAGCTGTGGGAGCGGCTCCCCCTCCTTCAGCCTTTAGCAAGTTCTGCCCCATGGGGTTCCCAGTGACCTGACCTTTCTTCTTGGCCTCCACCAGGAACATGTTTCATCTTGTTGCCCCTCAGACCCTTACTGTGGTTGCTCTCCCCAGTTCCTGGGGTGTCCTGGACTTTCACGGTGTCCACTGCAACCTTCTAGGTCTCATCCAGACCTTCCGGAACCTCCTTAGCCTGGCCCCTCCACTCCATCATGGGAGCTTCCGTGTACCCTCTCTGGATAGCATGTTGTGTTACTTCTGTCCTCTCCCAGGTCCTGGGAGAGCAGCCCAGAGGTGTGTCTACCTGAGGGCGGTCCTATTGAAAGTCCCAATGCCACCCTCAGGACCCACGGGACCTCAGGAACAGAGCGGAGGGTCTGTGGGATATGGACGGCATGTGGACAGTATGCAGACAGTATGCAGATGGGGTTGGAGAGGTCAGGGAAGAAACGACAGTTCCAGAAGGCAGGAGGGAATCGGTGATGGGAGAAGGGACCCAAGTCCCATGTGGGCCCAGAGAAGTGATGGAGGGGAAATCAGACTCTTAACTGCTGGGTCTCAGCTCCCACCACTGGGTATGGTGACAGTCCCCCGGCAGACAGCTCTCTTCCGTTCAGGTTCATGTCCTCAGTCCCTGTCCAATGGTGGGAGGGTATGGTTATAGTGACAGTCAGACTTCAGCTTTCTGAGCAACAGGGATGGGGCTGCCACAGGGCTCCTGGGCCCAGACCTTGGCTTTGCTGCTTATCAATTGTGTGACCTTGGATGATGGATGTCCCTCAGGACAGTCACAGTGTGTCACTTAATTATAAAGCTCTGTTCTGTGTAAGTGGAAGGAGGAATGTTCTCTATTCCTCACAGCCCTGCTCCCTGCTTCCCTGGGAAGGAGTTGAGATGGTAAGCATTATTATTATTATTATTATTATTATTATTATTATTATTATTATTCCTTCATCTTACAGAGTCGAGAATGGCTAGGTCTCGTAGGGCCGCAGCATGGTTAGTAGAGTATTTGCCCAGCAGATCCAAAGCCCTGTTTTCTGTCCCCAGCACAAGGTAACAGAGCATATATTCCTATATCCCACCTCTAATCCCAGCACTCAGGGGTAAAGGCAGGAGGATCAAAAGTTCAAGATCACTTTCCTTTACCTAGTAAGTTTAAGACCAGCCTGGGTTATAAAAGACACCGTCTCAAAACAAACAGAAAAAATAAAAACAAACAAATCCTGATCCAAGGTCACACAACAGATAAGAAGTAAAACCCAGAATCTGAGTCCAAGATTGTCATCTGTCCCTGCTGCTCAGAGGCCAGAAATGTCCCAGAGACATGGGATCTGATCCTGCGGTCTCATCCATGGGCTTTGGACCAGATTCTGGGCTGTCTGCTCATGAGCAAGGTTCATCTGTGTCCCCTAGACAACGGCCTCAGACACCTTGTCCCAGCCGCCAACTGATCCATCCCATAGATGAATGTCACCTGGGGGCCACATGATGAAAATCCCTGAGCTCCAGACCCCTCATCTGCAGAATGGGAGTGCAGCCCAGAGCCAAATGTTCCCAGAGGAGCAAAGGGACCCTGAGCCAGTCTCAGCTCCCTTGTCACACGTTTAAAGGGGGTAAAAGGAACCTTTGGGTGAAGTTCATCTTAGAAACATTTTAAACCCAATAGCACGTATTGTTTCCATTTCAGTGGGGGGACTGATGTAAATACCGATGAACTATGCCGCACTCTTCTGTCATTACCTGTGTGTGCCGAACTCTCAGGGACATGTCCATTTGGTCTAGCCCTGGGAGTCACTCATGACCATCATCCTGAGCAGTGCAGCTCTTGACTGAAAGATTCTATTCAGTGTGTGAGCCACCAGACCTCAGGCTGGCCCACCGTGGGAAAGCATGCTGACGAAGGAGCTCAGTCACCTTGGCCCTACCTGACAGACCTCCCTTTAGCTACACAGGGGCCCCTGCCTAGCACTGCTTACTCCACCAGTAGTCTGGGCCCTCTGGGCACCCTGGGACCAGGCCTGGGGCCCTGTCTTCCTTCTGGGAAAGAGAAGAAGATGGGGAAGGACAGGCTGGGGCCATAAGCAGCGAGCTGCTGCAGCGCCTGGCATGGGGACAGGGTTTGTTTGCACGCCTTTGAAGCTGGGAGATGAAAGTGGGGGCCCACATGGCCTGCCTTTGATTCTTTCCTCTCCGGGCCCCAAGCAGCTGTAGCAGGGCCAGCGCCCAGCCCTTCACTGCCCTAGGGGACAGAAGGGGCCCCGGCCTGGGGCTGTTCTCCCCTGAGTGACTCGGGGGTGAGTGGACAGACTCACCCAAAAGGAACTGAGGAGGCAGCAGGTGTGAATCTTAGAACTGCTGGGGGCCGCTTTGCGGAAGGCGATGGAGCACCCACCGTTAGCAACAATTCCCGGGACAGAAACACGAGAGGACTATAATTCAGCATTGGTGGTCATCTGCCCTTGATAAGTCACTGTACTTCAGTAACTGTGTACGCCTGTAGGGGCCAGAGGTCAGCATAACTCTTCAGCTTACTTTTTGAGACACCATCTCTCACTGAACCTGAACTTACTGATTTGGCTAGACCGGCAAGCTGCAGGCATCCTGCTATCTCCACCTACCCAGCTCCGGGATTCCAGCACTCTGCCACACCCAGCTTTTCCTCGTGTATACTGGGAGGTCAGGTCCCCACGCTTGTTCAACTGCCATCTACTGACCGAACCATCTTCCCAGTTCCAATAAATCTTTTGGGGGGTCACCATGTACCAGACACTGCTCTGGATTCCCCCCTTGAGTGACATAGGACAGAAAAAAAATGTGTCACATTGGAAGTGTCTGGCCACGTCACCACCCCACACCACCATCGTTATCACCACTTCTTCAGAATCTACTGACCACTGCTGACCATCGAGGAAAGGGATCCAGTTCCGGGAAAGGTACTTACTGCCAAGACCTCACCAGGTAAGCAAAGAGGGGGAGGCCACTGGCTGTTGAGGGCGGTACTCAGAGCTGGGGTGTAAGCAGTTGGAGGTCATGGAAGGCCCACAGAACTTTGGGGCTAGCAAGGGGGAAAGTATTTCCTTAATAGGGTCCTGCACAGCCTCTGTAGTCCAGGACCTCTGTCACCTCCCACGGTGTAGGTCAGTCACCCAGGCCAAACACCTGTCTGAATATCCCAGGTCTGTCCTCAGACTGTTGAGGACGTGGGGAACCAGCCCTCCTGCCTAGCTCTTCTACGCCCAGCTCTTGCTGCCCCTTGTGGAGAAGGCAGGACTCATGACAAAGCCAACCAAGGCCGGGGACAGAAACAAGGTAGCTCAGAACAAGGGTCCCAGACTCCCAAACAACTACAAGCTGACAATGGCCCTCTCTTGCCTCACTGTCTCCACCCAATGCTGCTGGGCAGACTCGGGCGCGAAGCCCTGAGGCTCTGGAACTCACCCACAGTAACACTCTTAGGAGGAAGCGTAGCCAGGACCAAAGCCAAAGTCTGTTCTTTCCACTGAATTCACTGCACGTTTGGTTCTTTTTCTCGCTGCACTCAAAGCAAACCCAGGCGACTCTTCAGAAGCCTGAAGGCCTCCAGACCAGGAAGGAGAGTGGTGACCTTGCAGACGGAGCCACCAGGTGAGGACCACACCAACTCCATGACATCCCCCTGACCAGAAACGTTGTCTCCACCAGACATGGCAAACCCACGGGGCTTCATACACCCCACGATTACTTCAGATGGAGCCCCAACACAAAGTCATATTGCGCAGTCCTCAAGTGTTGCGATGTCAAAAGGCCGAACACACTCAGTGTGTACACTCTCCTCTTCAGCTTGCAGAGACGGCTCAGCCGTGAAGGTGCTCCCACCAAGCCCAGTGTCCTGAGGGTCCCACATGGTGGGAGGCAAGACCTGACTCCTGCAAGCTATCCTCTGGCCTCCATGCATGGTTCACACACGCTCCCCTCCCCAAAATAAATAAATGAGTGTAAATTTTTTAACTGAAATTTTAAAAATTGTCTTCTTTTCTGGGAAAGGGGACATATTTGTACTGATTTACCTGAAACACACATACACACATGGCAATGGTGTGACTTTAGCTTTTTCTTTTCATTTAAAAATTACAGTGTGTATGCATGTGTGTGTGCGTGCGTGTATTTATGTGTGTGTGTGTGTGTGTGTGTGTGTGTGTGTGTGTGTGTGTGTGAAATATAGCTGACATATCAAACTGACCACTCGCTTGCTGATTCTGCTTAGGCTGAGTCTGTGTAAGGGGAAAATTTTAAGTAAATGACAGCACAGGATGCTGGTGGGTAAGGCCCAAGGTGTGCAGGCATGCAAAGACCAGTGTCCTCCTGCCTAAATGAAGCACCTGACAGGAAGGGTGCTGAGACCATGGCGAAGACCATGCACAGGTAAGTCTGAGTTTGTGAGAGAACAGCGGAAGTTGTTCACAACACCCAGGCCCCAGTCCGTATCCACCCAAGTGCCCATCCGCATCCTCCCAGGCTCCCATCCACATCCACCCAAGTTCCCGTCTGCATCCTCCCAGGCCCCATATACATCCACCTCCCAGGCCCCATATACATCCACCTCCCAGTCCCCCATCCACATCCACCCAGGCCCTCATCCACATCCACCCAAGCACCCATCTGCATCTTTCCAGGCCCCATATACATCCACCTCCCAAGCCCCCATCCACATCCACTCAGGCTCCCGGCCACATCCATCCAGGCTCTGTGTTGGGGAGCCTGGAGGCCACATTGCCGCCTCTCCTCCCTGGGCTGCGTGGCCCCGCAGCTGGCTGGTGTAGAGCACACATGTTTTGACTGAAACCCCCCCCCCTCCACCTCTTGAACACGCCAACATTAAAGGGAGCGTAGCTTTGTAAAACTGAAACTATAAAATGCTTCTGAAACCCAGCCCGGGGGATTAAAGAAACCACATGAAAAGGGACTCGGGCCGACCTGGACGCTGACTTCCTGCTCAGAAGTTCGCTCAACATGTGCCTCCCACCCGGGCTGGTGGTGTGGATAAGGAGGACGAGGAAGGAGGATGGCCGGGACCGGTGGAGGAATCCAGGAGCCTCCAGTAGTCCAGAGACTGACTAAAGGGCTTACCCTGGTGACCTCAGCAGGGCCCTTTCAGGCCTCCAACCTCCAGAGGCTCTGAGAAGCACAGACACTGACTTTGGCTATGAGACCCTGCCCTGTAGTAATAGACAGACCAGGAGTCATCCTGGGACCACCTCCCCAGCTTCTGTCAGTCTCCTCTGCCGTCACACTACGGTGTCCACAGGCCTGGTGAGCCTCTCTGCCAGGGGCTAGGGAAATGGCTCACTGAATAAAGTGTTTGCCATACAACCATGAGAATCTAATTTAGATCACCAGACCCATGGGGAAGAAAAAAAGCTGGGTATGGGGGCTAAAGAGATGGGTCAGTGGTTAAGGGTACTGACTGCTCTTCCAGAGGACCTGAGTTCAATCCCCAGCAACCACAGCAGGTGCCTCAAAGCTGCCTGTAATGATTCAGCATGCCTGATGTTTCTGGCCTCCACAGATACCTGCATTCATGCACACACACACACACACACACACACACGCACAAAGAGAGGAAGAGTCTCCACTAGCCACAGGAGCTGACTGCAGATTCAAATATCATCTCTTCTACTTCTCGACTATGGGTCCATTCCAAGATCCTAAAGCACTTACCCTACAGTGTTACTTAGGGGAAAGTGGCCAGCTAAATGCCAGGTATGTGGTAAGAGCACCACAGGGGCAGACGCCCGCCAATGCTTCTCACATTATTGGGCAGGGCAGGGTTATGACAGCCCTGTAGGATGCTAGGTCCAACTGCACAGGCAGAGCCTTGGGCTGGAAAGGGAAGAAAGAATGCTTCACACTCTGGCCTCACAAGCCTGAGGTTAGAGTTCTGTCTTGCTGTGTGGCCCCTCTCTGAGCATAGAGCATTTGGTCTTAGGAAAGGTGGGTGGTGACAAGCTGGTGAGAGGTCTCCTCAGGGTCAGATGTTCCAGTTTGGGGCTGGAAAACAAAGGGGGCTCTGGTCTGCCTCCTTCATAGATCCTTGATTTAATGGCCAAAGAAGGGCCCGCAGAGACTGCTGGTCTCGAGGCTGCATGCACCCTGAATTCACTCCCGATGGACACAACACTCACACCCTCTACATCCCACACACACATAAAATGCAGGCCCCCTCTCGTGCCACACACCACAGGCCACTTGACAGCCACTCCCAGCCCCCAGCTCACTAGAGCCCTCCCTCTGTTACATAAACTCCCCGTGCCCTCCAGTGTCCCCCGCAATCACTTACCTAATATTAGGATATTAAAAAATATGGCAAGATTTTAAGAGACTTATTAAAATGCAATTAGCAGCATGTACAACCTAAGCAGGGAGATTATTTTTAAAAATGACTTGATTGTGCGGAATACCGCGCACCTTTCTGAGGCCGTAAACCTGCCAATCACACGCTCTCGGATGAGAAGTTTCCCTTGCTTTCTCTTTGTCCTTCAGGATTCTCTCACACTTCCAGTAACTATGAAGGCGGTGCCCCCCAATCCACAAAATCTGCCCGCTTACACATATTTACACCAAGACCACCTGAGAGACCCCATGGAAGGAAGTTAAGGGTGCGTCGAGTCCAGAGCTAAACCTGGAGATGCTTAAGCCAGCCAGAGGGTGGGCAAGAGATGGAAAAGCCCCTACCCTCTCCGCTACTGCTTCGACGAGGGTGCAAGCTTCTGCTTATGGGAAACTATTCTTTGATATGAAAAAGTTGAAGACAGAAACGAGGAGGAAGACTTTCTGAGGGGAGAGCTACGGCTGACCTCTTCTGAGGGTTGCACCCCACACCCAAGCCCCCCTACCCCCTGCAGCAGCCACGGGTCAAGTTGGAACAGGGTGTTATGCTGCCCTCTGCTGACTGCTCTCCACATTGCCACTCCGCTGTTACGACCTGGGGACCCGGTGGCAGGCTGTCTCCTTGGGTTCGGTGTCAGTCATTCTCCCACAGGTCGGGCACGCGAGGACCTCCCGAGATCTCTCCCGTGACCTGAACCTGCAGGGAAACATGAACTGGAGTTGTGTGAGGACTTCTGACAGACCACGGCCTCCCATGCCGCCCCGCCCGGCTTAAGGAGTTTATCAAATGTGCTTGCTACTTCCTGGCATTAGGCTCCCCCTGGCACTTTTATTCCAGCCATAAAAAGGCTATTTCATTGAGAAATAAAGTCCCATCTCCCTGACGTGTAACTCCTTTCAGCGCTCTTACTCAACTGCCAGGCAAAATTTATGCTTCCTGGATGCGCTCTCTCGTGATTACAACTGGAAACCGGGTAGAAAGCTGGAAGGCAGATCTCCTTCCTGGCCAAGGGACGTGTGTTGGTGTCTTTGGTCTAAGAATCCTGAGAACCTAAGGTGTGCTAGAAGGGATTCCTTGCCTCAGAATGACAAGACCATGGTCTTCCGACTTTGTGACCTTGGGTAAGATCATGAGCCTCAGTTTACTCACCCATAAAATGGACAGAAGCATTTCTTCCTCAAAGGGGTGGTTCTGAATGCAGACGGAGGTGGCCAGTCTTTGGGAACAGAATGTCACCTTTATTCTGGAGGCAGAGAAGTTAGGTCTCTCTCTTTCCCTTTCTCCCCCTCTGAAGCTTTTGTTTTCAAGTGTGTGATGGGGCAGCCGAATCCTCTAGAGCCTTGTGAGAACACAAGCTGATAGACTGTACTGACTGAATTTCTCGATCTTTCATCTGGGATGTGGTCCAATCTGTTCCCTTCAGCAGTGGCCATGCTAGACTGTGGTAACTGAGCTACATTCCCAGCTTAAGAATTTGCATTTTGCCAGGCAATGGTGGCACACGCCTTTAATCCCAGCACTTGGGAGGCAGAGGCAGGAGGATCTCTGTGAGTTCGAGGCCAGCCTGGTCTACAAAGGGAGTTCCAGGAGAGCTAGGGCTGTTACACAGAGAAACCCTGTCTCCAAAAAAAAAAATATGCATTTCCAAGCTGAGCATGGTGGGGCGTGGCTGTAGTATATCTCTTGGACTAGAGGGGTGGAAACAGGAGGATCGGGTTTCAAGGGCAGAGGCCTCTGCCACACAGTGGGTGCAAGAGCAGCCTGACCTACGTGACACCCTGTCTCAAATAAATTAGTAATCTGCATTTCTAGTACATTCCAGGGAATGCTGATGTCGCTGTGGGGACCTCACTGTGAGAACCATGTCTGAAGGCCATGGCGCTGGGGAGAGGCGTGGCTCACCCTAGGTCTCAGGAGACGAGAGAGGAGATAGGGCTGAGATGTAGTCCAGGTGCTAGAATTCTTGCCTAGCATGCAGAAAGCCTTGGGTTCCATGTCCAGCCTTATGTGACCAGGACTCACGAGGAGAGGCAGGAAAGCCAGGGGTTCAAGTTCATGCTGAGTTACATAGTGAGTTTTAAGACTGTCTTTGGATGTTTGTCAAAGAACAAGTTGGGAGGAGGGGAGGAAGTGGCTATGAAGAAAGGAAAAGCTGACCTCTGGCTGCGTCCGTGAGAACAACCTTCTGCCCCGTTGTCATCCTCCCTGGCTTGCCCTGGTGTCTGTAGCAGCACACAGCACACATACACGTGCGCGCACACACACACACACACACACACACTCATATATACCAAACCCACACACCGGAAAGAAGCAGAGGCATGGGAACATGGCAAGGCCTGGACTGGCAAGGCCAGGGACCCTGCACAGCGCCTTCATTTCTACCAACAGATGACCAGCCTTGTCCTAGATCAGAGGTTCCAGCCATCCTCCATCAACACTCCACAGCGAATCCAGGATCCACAAGTGAACTGAGCGGCTCAAGGTCACACCAGTCCTGGGCGTGACCAGTCTGGTCCCCTGACAGCCAGAAGAGCGCTCTCCCCAGTACACACACAGACTCTCTGGTTACGTGGTAATTTGGAGAATTACTGAGTTGATAGCTACAGCGCCAGTTTAAGTAAGAGTCAAATACCCAACAGAGACCCGCGGCCAACCCTAAAAAGACTGCGACAGAAGCCGTCACTGGAAGCTTCGACAATCTGAGTCCAGATTTTCTCACACAGGCAAACCCAGGCGGGCCCTGGCCCTGTGCTGACCACTCCACTGAACAGACAGGGAGAGAAATACAATGCATGCATACTAGCTGTGGTCTCCACATAGTCACTGGGGAGAAGATGAGAACCCAAGGCACCTATGATGTCCAATCACATCGAATAGCATGGGCTGGCTAAGACCCCCAGCCCCAACCCTAGTACAAACACCCCTTCCAAGATGTCATGGCACATAGATGCGTCAGGCATGAACAGATGCTTGCAAAACCTGGGAGGTCTCAGTAAGGAATCAGATGTCCCCAAGGCAGGGGCAATGTTCATGAATATGCCTGCCATAACCCCAGCATTGGCATGGGTACCATTCTGGCCATGGTACATCAAGAGTGGGGGAGGGGGCGCAGAGTTGGCGCTGTCATATGTTAAAAGAGAACAGGAGCCCGGAACCCCGAGCACTTTCTAATTAAAGAAGACTGTCCCACTTCTAAGATGATGAGGTGAGGGAGGCGAGGGGCGGGGAAAGTCTGCCTATGGCAGACGGTACCCAGAGCCGAGTCAGTTCATGCCTAGGCTCCTCCCGCCTTGG
The DNA here is from genome assembly GCF_982192425.1 of Myodes glareolus. NCBI lineage: Eukaryota > Metazoa > Chordata > Mammalia > Rodentia > Cricetidae > Myodes > Myodes glareolus. The sequence goes on from NC_142031.1 coordinate 8,203,795, forward strand.
GACTTGCTGAACCATTTATAGTGACTTGCTTTGATTTTACTATTTAGACACGGTCTCATCTATCACACGTTGGTCTCGAATGTGGCAGGTAGCTTAGAAGGACCTTGAGTGTCCACCTCTGGGGTACCACCACGCCCAGTTATGCACTGTTGGGGAGGCGCGGGCACTACCTACTGAGCTACATCCTCACCCTGAGCTGGATGACTCCATTAGCTCCATTTCCTTCGTCTGGTGTCTGAGGATGCAGGTGGTATCACACATGGAGGACTCGGGAGAGAGCGCTAATTCACAGAACTTCAGGGTGTGCTCAAGCCTTGGTCTGTGATGTCCCAAAACTAGGTGGCCGTGAAGTGGAGAAGAGGAAGAGTAAGCGGGGGCAGAAACAGAGTAAGGCACAAAATGACTCGCAGGAGCAACACTGTACAAGGGTGAAGATCCGGCAGACGCCGTTTCTTAGCAGACACATCTCATGCCTGTTAGAACACAGGAGTGGCACAGGATCCAAGGGACCTCAGGAATCACTTCCTTCTAGTAGGGCAGGCATGTCCTGAGCTAACCCCTGTTCTCCATGCTCTTGGCTGCTGCTCTTGTCTCTGTGACCAAGCACCTAGCAATGGCCACCTTTATAAGGCCCTCACCTAAAGCCATTTGTCTCCTAAAGGTCTAGCCTCATAGATGCCCACTGAGGTCAGAGTGGAACTCAGTCTTCTTCTAAGCATCCAAGCCCTGCAGGTTCCTTCCCTTCTTCACCATCTGCTCAAATACCCTGTCCAGTCACCTTTTTGTCCCTCCGGACCATCTCAGCACCCTTGTCATTTCTGTCACTTAGCCTAGATGACCTCACCCAACTATTTCTATTCTTTTTGCAGTGGGAAGGATTGTTTGTGCTTACTATTTTTGAGACAGGCTCTCATTCTGTAGCCCCATGCTGGCCTCAGATCCTGAGGTCTAGGATCAGAGACCTGTGCCACTGGGCTGGCTCCCCTGGCTCTTTCTGAGTTTACCTCTGACCTTCTCCTTAGTGCATTCTGTCACTCAATGTAAGCCCCACCCCCAGCTGTTCGCTCGGTTCTCTTCTGAGCACTGGGGAACATCTGAAGCTGCCCCATGTGGTTATTACATCTCCAACCCTAGAATACAGAGAGAGAGAGAGAGAGAGAGAGAGAGAGAGAGAGAGAGAGAGAGAGAGAGAGGGCTTTCCCCTGTCAGGAGGGCCTCCTTGCATCTGGAATGGTACCTGGTACAGAGGATTGACTCCATAGACATCTGGAATAGTGAAGGGATGGAGTCTTGAACACACATGGTAAGGCAGGGAGCATTGTCTGCAGAACGACCGTGAGCCCAGCGCATCAGGCTGGGCTCTGACCACTGACCTCACTGGCATCTGAAGGTCTGCCATTGTGGGATCCCTGGCTCCTATGAGTTAACATAGACCCAGGAGAAGCCAAGACCACCCAGTGGTGTGTCCAGGATGTGGGACCAGGGTTGCCTTCTATTGGTTTCCCCCTGTAGGTGTCAGACTTGCCTTGGCATGGGGGCCACCATCCCTGGGCAGCAGTTACCCACAGGGGGCGCGCCTCGTTGGGGGCAGGGGAGGGGGCTGGCCTTGGAGTCATGGTTCAGATTCAAGAAGGGAAATCATCCGAGCTTTTAAAAAATTAAATGGAGTCAGTAATTTGATTTCAGAGAGAAGCTGAAAACCCCGTAATGGCAGGAGCAGCTCAATTCCGTGGTGAAAAGGAAAAGCCTTAAATGGGGCTATTAAGCTTTTGCCTGGGATGGATCTGCCCGGAGAAAGAGGAAGGAGGGGGGCACGCAGGGGGGAGAAGTCATCTTCGAGGTAGGGACCGTTTATCAGCCAAGACAACCCTGATTATTTATTTATTTATTTAGTTCGCGTTCTGGGCGGGCACGGCCGCCCGGCCTCCTCTTCTTGGCTGCGTTTCAAACCCCACTTCCAGCCACAGTCGGTCTGGAGGGGGTGAGGCACCGCCCTCTCAGGGAAGCACGGAGTGGGGTTCCGCCCAGGCCACAGCTGGGCTCCCGGGCCACTGAGTTTGGGAGCTCTGGGTCGCTGCAGGTCAATGGATCTGTCCAAGCCAGAAGGGTACCAGCCGCTGCCATAGAAACCATAGTTTGTGCTGAACAGCAAGCCAAGCAGTGACACTCCATCCTCCCTCCCCGGGATTCCAGCATGCTTGTGCAGGGCTCGGGACCCAAGGCTTTATGCGATTCTTGTTCACCTCCTTCAATAACCCCACCGGGGAGGAACGAGTATCATTTCCCCTCCATTGAAGAGGAAACTAAGGCTCAGAAAGGCTAGTGCCCTGCCAAGGTTACAAAGCTAGAGAGGAGACTCTGGGGCCAGAGCCCTAGACACGGGTGGGCCTGGCTGTAGGCCTGCACACTGCCCAGACGCCGGCCCAGATTTAATAGTGAGCTGTGAAGCACAGCTGGGCCAGCTCAGGGAGGCCAGGGGCTCCTGTCCTGTCGCAACCGTCTTCTGAAGGGAAGCAGGAACATACCAAACTGTGTCCTTCCTTCCCTTTGTGCCTCCCCTCCCTGGACACTCTGACTCACCGCTGATGTCTCTAGAAAGACTCAGCACAGGGGCCTCTTGAGCCCCCACCGCCACACACACGCGCGCGCACTAAAGCTCAGGAAGCTGATGGCTCTCAGGGATGGGGGGCCAACCTGGCCTCCATTGACTCCTGACCACCAGGGAGGGGATTCCAGCTTCACTGGAGCAGAGCAATCTGCTTTCTGGGGGAGCCAGAAGGCTTTGGGTGTGTGGAGGCAGGGGGCTGGCTGTGTGTGGGTGGCCAGGTCTCGGGCCATGTTGGAGCTGACTCAAGCTGTAGGGTCCTGTCTGCACTTTCAGAAGGGGTTGCAGGCTTCTCAAAGGTGGCAGTCAGAGGGTCCCTGGGAAGTACTGTCTGAGGATCTGCTGGGCCCACACTGTGCCTCTCGGGGAGCTCTGGACTGGAGGTCTCCAGGTGGGCACTGGCATCTGACTGTCTCGCTCTCCGGGTGGTGAATATGACATCAGTCCCAGGCAAGACAATGAGTCCCAGCCCTTCTGTACCCTGACTTGGTTTTGAGGTTGACAGATCCAGGTACCCTCTGACCCCTTCTCCAGATGGATCTTGTTCATTCTGCAGTGGCTCCTCAGCCTTGATTATTGGTAGTATCTCCTGAGGCCTTCTAGGAGCACGGTAGAAAATCAACCCCTCTTCATCGAGGCGGCTCCTGAAGGGCCTCGTCACTGGTGGGAATTCCTCGCTGATGTGGGCAGGATCCCTTGGGGTGGGATCCACGGACTCTGTTGATTTCACAGTCTCTCTCGACCATTGTTCCAGTGGGAAGAGACTGCCTGATGGCTGTACAGGGTCCTTCTCAGTCGTCATGACTCTTGGAACTTCGGTCAGGGGAACAGATGGTTCAGAATCCAGCAGCATTCGGGGCCCATCGGATCGCCAAGAAGGCCACAGAGGAGAGGGGGCTTCTGAAGACAAATGTGTGGTCATGGAAGCGCGAGACAGGAAGACCGCCTGTGAAGGTCTGGGGCCGGCCTGGGAAGCATCCCTGTGCTCTGAGGAGAGTGTAGCTGGAGCCCAGAGATGTGGAATTAAATCTGCCTTTTTTGGAGGAATCTGAGGACCATGATGCTCTTGCCTTGCACTGGTGGAAAAGGAAGCAGTGGACATCCAGCTTCCTCCTTCCAGTGGAGCCGTTTGTATGAATGGCGCTGCTGGTTCCAGCTGCAGAGAGAGAAAAAGCATCAGAAATGAAAGCATATGGCCCTAGCAACCCTGTGAACCTCAGCCCAGAGAAGGATGTGGGAGCAGTGGCCTCAGGCTGGGCTTCTAGGCCTGCCTTCAGGACCCCCATCTCCAGACTGTTGGAACGTGCCTCAGTTTATGATCCCCTTGTGAATACAGCAACTGTCTCTACCACTGCCTTCTTCAATGCGAGTCAAGCAGGACAGACGAAAGGGCCCTGCCCCTAGGTGGAAGCATGTTAGGTCCCTGCCTTCCCTGGGAAACATTCTGAATTTGAGGAAGAAATGTGACCGGGGGATCTCAAAGTGTAGCTATCCGTGAATAAAGGGTAGTAAGAGAAAGGGCTTAGGCAAAACTAAAGCCATCCCCGCCTCATGGGGACCAGATCCTTGGGTAGGGAACAGAACGCGGAGGACACGGCTGTGGATTTGCCTCGGTGGTTTCTTTAGCCGACTGGTGCACAAAACGCCGAAGGGGCTCATCCTGAGCAGCCATTCGCGGGATCTGGAACTGGGGAGAGGCAGCAGGCGGCGGCAGTTCTGCTGAAACAGTCTCCCATCCAGGGGACAGGGTGGGTTGAATCGCTGGTGTGGCTGTTGAGACAAGTGACTCTTCTCTTGACCCTTCCAAATGGAAAGCAGAAGTCAGCCACCCCCTAGGGAAGCAAAATCTTCCTGCCACAGAAGCATTCATCTGTTCCCCAAAGAACAGAAGCCTGGTGGTTAGTGCCCAGCCCTGGGTTAGGAGCTGTCCTCACGGCTGAATCTCACAGAGCTTTGAAATTAAATTATCTGTGCTAGAAATGCAGGTAAGTTGGCAGAATACTTGCTTAACATCACAAGTCCTTGAGTTCAACCTCCAGAATGACATAAGCCAAGTATGGTGGCTCACACCGGTAACCCCAGCAAGTCAGAAGTTGTTGGCAAACGGATCATAAGTTCAAGTTCATCCTTGACTAGATAGCAAGGTCCTGGCCAGTCTGGATTTGAGACTCTGTTTCAATGAACAGAGTCTAATGAACTTAGAACACATAAATCCAGTTTTCTGCAGAGATCACCTGACTCCATTCACTGCCCAGCCTGAATGCTACCAGCTGGTTTCATCGGAGAGCCATCTCCTATTTTGAGGTATAATACATTGATCGGTCCAACCCCAGAAATCAATCAGAACCGGGTAGTGTTGCCTGCCTGACCATTCTCAGGTTAAACAGCGCAAGCACTGCTGATATGCTAGACCAGACCATACTGTCCCGTGTTGGGGGAGGGCATCTTTTACATTCTAAGATGGTCATCAGCATCCCTGGCCTCTGCGGACCAGGTGCCGGTGGCATCCTCCCAACACGCTAAGTAGCAACTCCTAATCCACAGGTCCGGCACAACCATTTAGCATTCTTGGGGGCAGGCTGTAAGGTGGTTAAAATGGTGAGGTTTTGTAGGGATTTTGTGTGGTTATGTCTGAGACAAGCTTTCCATAAGTAGCCTAGGCTGTTCTTGAACCCATCCTTCCTCCTGTTCAGCCCCCCAAGCTCTGCAATCACAGGCACTAGGCACCATGCCCAGGTCTCAGAGAACGCTTCCTATCATCAGCTTCACACAGAAGCTGGACAGACTGGGCCACCATGGTCTACCTCCTTACAAGGCAGAACCCTCTCAGATGCATCCCCAGAGAAATCAGGCCTGTCTTTTTTGGGGGAGTCTACTGACTCCTGCTGCCCGGACTGCCTGTCACAGCTTCCTATCCTAAACCCCACTGTGGCTTTACCCCCTTCCCCTGGGTCCTGGATGCCCTTACCCTCATTGGGTATGCTTCTTACCTGACCCCCACCAGCACTTCACCCAGGTCTTCTCACTCACGTCTCAAGATGTTTTTCACAGGGAAACTACACGTGCCACACAGCACATGTAAAGGTCAGAGGTCACTTATTCCCTTTTGCCACGTGGGTCCTGGAGATCGAACTCAGGCTAGCAGGCTGGGCAACAAGCACCTTTACCTGCTGAGCCGTTTTGCCAGCCTTCACCCAGTCTTTGGAAGATGAAGGCACCCCTCACTTCCATGGCCACACCTCCACTTCCATGGCCACACTTCACTGCCACAACCACACCCGCACTGCCATGGTCACACCTCCACTGCCACAACCACACCCGCACTACCATGGTCACACCTCCACTGCCATAGCCCCACCCACTGCCATGGCCACACCTCCACTGTCATTGACTTTCTTTTCAGGAGTGGGCACCCCGCTTGCTCCATTGTTCTCAGAAGCTGCCACCTGAAACTGTTAGGATGCTCTTGAACACCCTTTGGGTTTGATTTTCAATTTGTAAGGGAGAGGGAGATTTTAAAAAATCTGTAACTTGAGACTGAAGAGAAGGTTTGGTGTGGCTAAGAGCACCTGTTGCTCTTTCAGTGGAACCTGGGTTCGGTTTCCAGCACCCACATGGTCTGTCACTACCACCTGTAACTCTAATTCATGGAGAGCTGATGCCCTCTTCTGACTCAGAGGGCACCAGGCATAAACATGGTATACAGACACATGTGCGGGCAAAACACCCACCCGCAAAAACTGAAACGAACCAAAGTCTAAAAGAAAGTCCCAGAACTGCAGGAACGTGGGCGACCCATTCAGAGTCTGACTCACGAGTCACGGATTGACAGAGGAAAGACGTTTTGTAAAAATTCCTGGTAAAAATCGGGTCTAACCGGCACTTATAAGAAAGCGGTTGCTAAAGCAAAGGCTGAAGGAAAGCTGTGTGAGCCGCAGCCCCGATCTCCACCCAGGTTTCTAGACTGCAGGGAAAGGCAGGAGCGGAGAGCGGAGACTATAAAAAGAACTGAGAGCTCTGGAAGCTGCAAGGAGGTACAGAGGAGGTGCACTGGGGACCAGGGAGAGGAGAGACTCATTCCGGCTGCTGATATGAAATTAATAAAACCAGAAAGGGAACATTCTTTCCCCGTGTAAATCTTCCCAGGGAGGGAGGGAAAAAAATCCTCCTAAAATGTTTTTATTGCTGTTGCTATTTTTGTATTTTATTCATTATTTCCCTGTGAACAACCTACCTACCCTTCCGAGGTTAGAACAAAGTCCATCTCATCTCTGGCACCTCCCACTGGGTCCACCTGCCCTCCACACGGCTCCAGAGACATCTCCTATCTCCCCTTACAGGCTGCTGGAGAGACCCCATCCGGTGGCCTCGGCTCCCTCCCAGCTCTCTCTCCCATCGCAAGTGCCTGCTGAATCCTGGCCGGGTAGAGTTCCAACCCCCGCCCCTTCCAAAATCAATATCAGTGCTGCAGGAAACTGCTAAAACAAAAGCAGCCGAAACATGTAAAAACTTTCGAGAAATATTTCCATTTTTAGCAGCCGGTTAGCACTCGACCCCGTCCTCACGCCCCACCCCCCCAGCCCATCCCGCCTTTGTCTTTGTTTCGGAGTTTGGGGCTAGATGTGGTAGGCAGTCCCCCTTTTAATCTTTAAATATAGTTCTGAATATAATTACATTTTTATGCAGCACCGAGACATCATATCCTGGTAACGGGGCATTCTTGCACTATTAACATCTGAGTTCAATCTCCTTCCCGTCTGTCTTCTATTGAGGACAGTTAGGAAGTCCTGAGATGAAAGTGATTGACATCATTTGTGAATTATGTGTATTTCCTCGTGCTGGATCTGAATGGGTTTTGCTCCTGGTGGTTTTGCATGTGTGAATACCAGGTTGTCTGGTCGTCCGGCATTCACTGAAAGCCCCTTCAAGACAGGGTGGCGGCATCCCTCGCGCGTGCACGTGCGCGGGAGCTCGCACGGTGTTTACAGGGCAGCTTGCTCAGATGAAGGACACAATGCAGAGGCTTGTGCAAGCAGTCTGCCAAGCAGTTTGAGGTACCGACCGACCTGAGGCACTGAAGCCCACACAGAGATGGTGGGACACACTTAAATGGAAGTGAGACATCCTGTATCAGGTTCTCTCTGCATCACCACCTTTTAATGTAGCTCTGTGACAGGCTCTGGGATCCTTAGGCTCCAGATTGAAAAAAAAAAAAAAAAAGCCGAGTGGGAACTAGGGATGAAGCTCAGTGGGCAGAGTGGTTGCCTAGAACAGGAAGCCTGGGCTGATCCCAGTACTTCATAAACTCACCATAGTGGCCAATGCCTGTAACTTTTGAGGCCTGGAGGCAGAAGGACCAGAAATTCAACGAGATCTTTGACTGTGTAGTGAGTTCAAGGCTAACCTGGGCTAAATGAGTCTCTGATTGTCTTAAACAAAACAAAACAAAACCTGAGGCAATGTTCAGAGAAGTGATACGTGTCTGCAAACCAAGCACCTAGGAGGCTGAGGGAATTTAACACCAAGGCTAAACACTAAGACCTGGTCTCAAAATTAGAAACAAACCGGGCAGTGGCAGTGCATTCCTTTAATCCCAGCACTTGGGAGGCAGAGACAGGTAGATCTCCGTGAGTTCAAAGCCAGCCTGGTCTACAGAGAGAGTTCTAGGACAGCCAGGGCTGTTATACAGAGGAACCCTGTCTCAAAAAAAAAAAAAAAAACAAAAAAACCACACACACACAAAATTAATTAATTAATTAATTAGTTAAAAAATAAAAATAAATATTAATCAGTAAGGCGTTTACCACACCAGAATAAGAATGATCTGAGATCAGATATCTAAATCCCTTGTTTGAAAAAAAATAAATAAAAATAAAAAGGCCGTGGAGCCGGAGAGATGGCTCAATGGTTAAAAGCACTCACTAACTGCTCTTCCAGAGGACCCGGGTTCAATTCCCAGCACCACATGGTAGCTCACAACTGTCTATGACTCCAGTTCCAGAGCACCTCCCTGTGAACCAGGGGAAAACATGCAGGAAAAACACTTAGGCACATAAAATTGAAAAATACAAGCAAACAAAAACAAAAGACCTAAATGTTCTTAAAGCCTGGTGCACCTGTAATCCTAGTAGTCAGGAGACAAAGGCAGGAGGATCCTTGATGCTTGCTAGCTGGTCAGAGTAGCTGTCGAGGTAGGCTCGAGGGCCAGTGAGAGACTGTTGAATGAGTAAGGTAGACACACTGGACATTAACCTTTGGCTCCCAAATCCATGTGCACATACACATGCACACACACATACACACATGCACACACACACACATACACATGCACACACACACACATATACACATGCACACCACACACACACAGTCGAGCAGTCGAGGCTGAGCTGGGAAGCCGATGCACTCCCGCCTCTGTCTCCCTTTTCGCCATTCAGGACCTAGGCCTCTCCAGTGCCAGCAGCCTACTTGACAGAATCACTAAGTTGCTCAGATGTGGGAGCTCTCGGTCCAGAGAATGAATACTGCAAAAGGAGAATGAAACCAGAGCAGGGAACGAGACCACGGGTGGCATGAGTCTGTCACCAGCAGGCATGCTTTCAGCGCTCCTCACTTACCCACACACTGGAAAAAGTTCTCCACTCTCCAGTGTACTGGGGAGACCATCTCCGCAAAGGCCAGGCTCAGGTCCACCCTGTAGAACGCTTGTGTCCCTGGGGATTCTCTGGCATCTGGGCATGGCTGTGGGACAGCAAGGCATTGGTTCTATGTGACAAGATACATCCCATGTCCCCTGACTGTCCCTGCTGGGGCCACCTCCTAAACAAAATTAAGCCTCTAGGACATTAATGGTGAGGCCAACCCCCAGCCAGCCCCCAGAGACCTGCTTTCTAAATTTCTGACTTCGGGCTCAACCAGTAGCCCAAGAAAGAGGTCTCTGAGGAAGAATCAAGGCAATAACACCAGGATGCTGACCTGGTCCGGGAGTAGCAGCCCGGCTGGGATGCTGACGACCACAAAGTCTCTGTCCTCGGTCACCGTGAAGGTGTTGGACTGGTGCACCCGCAGGAACCTGGGGCTCAGGGACTCTTCCACACGGAGTCCTCTCCTAACCAGACCCAGTCTCTGCTTGGGGATGTAAACTGAGACCTCTGACCCTGGCTGGGATGACACTGGAACCAGAAGGAAACACAACTCAGAACACAAGCTACAGGGAGGCAGGGCCTTAGCCAGAGCCACACCTGAGGCCAGACCACACAAAATTCAGTTTATTTTGACACTGGAACTTGATGTCCCAAGAAAAGAAGGAAGGGAGGGAGGGAGAGAGAGAGGGAGGAAAGGAGGAAGGAAAAAAGGAAGGAAGAGAAAGAAAGAGAGAAAGAGAGAAAGAAAGATAAAAGGGCCACCCTGTCTAGCTCTCAGAGGATACTGCCATTCGAGAAGGTCGCTGGAAAAGCAGGTGCCAGGAGCAGGCTGGCAAAGGCCAAGAGTGCAGTTCATGGCCCTGCCTGGTCCCCCTCCCATGGCAAGCTGCAGGTAGGGGCAGCTCGCACCAGGTGTTTACACTTTAGCAAGAATTTTGTTGTGCCAGCTCTCTCATGGGGTGTTCCGAGCCGGCTCTGCAGTTGCTAAATGAAAAAGCATTTGCCTCCAAATAAAGATATTTCAAACAGTACCAACAGGGCGGGAGTGTATGGATTTGGCAAGGACATCAAGGCTGTTGGACTCCCCAGAGTTCTCATTCTGAGACTTACTTCATGATAAAATTCTCATCAAACCTGCAGTGTTCCTCATCTCTCACCTGCCCTCACAGGACAAAGCCTTCAATCCATCTAACTTCGCATAGTGAGAGCTTTAGAATTCAGATTCCTGGAGGTCATCAAATGCATCCAGATTCCTGGCCTCCTCACAGTGAAGAGGTGCATGGGAAGGGAGGGTATCACCTCAAAGTCTTGCAGAATATGACCACAGACCCTTTTCCATTTCTGTCCTCAGAGTCCCTAGAGGCTGCCTGGGACCCCCAGAAGTTCTCAGATCCCAGATCTGCAACCCTCAGTAGATAGCACTGTTCACAGTCGCACTTGACACGCCGCTCGGACTGTTTCCACGTCCATAGTCACACCACATGCCATTCAGACTGCTCCCAGGTCCACAGTCACACTTAACACTCCACTCAGACTGCTCCCAGGTCCACAGTAACACTTCACACTCCACTCAGACTGCTCCCACGTCCATAGTCACACTTCACACTCCACTCAGACTGCTCCCACGTCCACAGTCACACTTCACACTCCACTCAGACTGCTCCCACGTCCATAGTCACACCACATGCCATTCAGACTGCTCCCAGGTCCATAGTCACACTTCACACTCCGCTCAGACCGCTCCCACATCCATAGTCACACTTCACACTCTGCTAAGAAGAGAGGCGGCAGAATGGGGCAGTGAGGACAAGGTGTTTGGTAGAAGGGAGAAAACAGGAGGTACAGACAGATAGTGTAAAATCAACGATGGGCATCAGGGGCACTTCTGGATCTTACCCAGTGGGCACGCAGCCTTGAGGGAGTAGGCATAGGAACCGCTCACCAGCCAGAGTGGCAGGAGCTCCAAGGAAGTGTTCCATACCTGGGGAAGCAGGAAGGTCCCCCCTGTGGCCACTGTTCTTTCTAGAGGCATGCTCCCTCCTTAAGGGCCTACCCTCTCTACTCCACCCTTTCTTCTCATCTCTGAACAAAGCCCCAAGAGTCAGGGCCCCGGCCAGGGCCTGTTGCTCCAGCACAACCAGGAAATATTATTTAGCCAGGATATTTTTAGCAGGAAGCAAGCTCGGAGCAAATGTCATGTGAGCCGTCTTCTCTTACACGGCAACTTTGGGCTATTTAAAGAGATGGTAATTATGATCCTGCCACCATGATCAGGACGCGCTGAATACATGATTGCCGGAGCCCCTCATCTGCCGAGCAGAGCACTTTACGCTAATGGGGCCCAATTTTCGAAGCCGCCTGCCTAAATCTGTCCAGTCTCACAGGTGGACAAGTGAATTGGCAGGATGAGAAAGTGTTCCTGGGGTGCCAGGCTATAGGGACCCCCTCAAGCCCAGGCTGGCCGCTGTCCACCACTGACCTCTTGTCTCTGAAGAAGTTCTTGTCGTGGGCTTTGGACGGTGACCGTGGTGGCACCAATGTCCACATCTAATCCCATCAAGCTGGCGTCTTCCAGAGAAGCCACCAGCTCCCCTCGAAGGGACAGCATCCATGGGGTCTGATGACAAAAGGCAAAGTCACAGTCCAGCTGACCAGGAGACATGCTCATTTGGGGTCAAGGATCATGGGTACTTGGGGGCGGGACTCAAGACGGTGATAAGGTCATGGAATGGATCAGTTGACCAAGGGGTAGAACAGCAGCAACTTAAACATGCTGATGCTCTTATATTCCAGGGGAGCCGACCTCTTACAGGGCTGTGAAGAGCACAGATGAACATACCGGGCCCCTGAGAGCAGGGCCAGTCACTCAGCCTCTGTACCACCCAGGCCAGCATAACTGGCGGCCTGAAATGGGACACGGTCAATGGGGGCTGTGAATAAAGATTGGCATCTAGTGATGCGAGAGGTTCAAGGAGGAAACACAGCCCAGTCCAGGACTGAGGGAAGACTCTAAGACAAATGGAATGCAAGGATTCCAAAGACTCAAAGGGGTGTGAAGGAGGCTCTTCCCAGGGGATTGTGGGAACCACCAAGACCAGGAGAAAAAGTGGGTGCCTGGTGTAATGGTTTGTGCCTATGTTCCTGACACTTGGGAGTGTGAAGCAGGGGGATTTACATGATTTAAATAACAGCCTGGGCTATGTAGTAAAATCTTATCTTCAAATAATAAAAACTGGGGACTGGGGCACAGCTCAGCCAGTAGAGTAATTAATTGCCTAGCACACCCTGGGTTTGATTCCACTTCCCGCCCCAAACTATTAGAAAAGGAAAAGAAAAGAAAAGCTGGACCATGGTAGCAAATGCTTTTAATCCCAGCACTCTGGAGGCAGAGGCAGGCAGATCTCTGTGAGTTCAAGGCCAGCCTGATTTACATAGAAAATTCCAGACCAGTCAGGGCTATATAGTGAGATATATATATACATATATTTTGCCTCAAAACTAAAGAAGAGGAAGGGAAGGAGGAGAAGAGTGAGGGGAAATACGGAGGACGGCCGTGAACCACAGGACTGGGTGGCCTTGCAAAGGAGTCAGCTCCTGACACTGGGAACCTTTCAGAGAGAATCTTACCATGGCAGGACCCTGAGGCTTTCTACCCCAGCAGGGCACCACCAGGTTCTTTTCCCCAGACAGCTTCAGGCCTCTGTGCAGAGGGAGCCAGCGGGAGTTCCCATTCTGCCACGACCCAGGCCCACAAAAGTTACTACTGTCCACGGACACTCTCCACAAAAGGGCCATGGAAGCGACAACCTCCTGCCTCAGAGCCTCCCGAGCACCAGGCCTAGCAGAACCTTCAAGAACAATGCCCTTTCCTCACCTACCTGTCCACCGTGGATCCTTGGAGGCAAGGGCCTAGAGACCTGCGAGGAACAGAGAGGAAGCAAGGGTGAGGGAGCGCGCGCTTCTGCAATCACCACAGCAGGAGTCCAGCGAGAGAGTCGTGCGCCCGATTGTTTGCTCATTAAGACGAGAAAATCATTTCTGTTCTGGGACTCAAGTGTCAACAGACCCAGGGAAAAGTCGCCTCAGCTGCTGCTGGGCCAGGCCAGCAGGGCAGGTAGCGTGTGGAGCACAGCTGGCCAGGCGGAGGGAGGCTGGGTGTGCACATGACCTGATGCTTGTGGTGGGCTGGTTCCCAGGCCGATACCTCCCACCTCATCTCGCCCCCAGTTTCCCATCTCTTATCACCTTTGCTTTACCTGAGGACTCCAAGGAGCAAAGGTAGAGGCGTGTGTTCACCCAAGTGCCATGCTTAGGACGCCCAATCATCTCGGGCTCCCCCAGTGAAGGACATTCGAGGCTAAAATAAGGATGCTCTCAGGCACACCTGGACAGCTGGTCCCTCACTGCACCTGAACCTCATGATGCCTGGAAGGGACCGGCCTGGGCCCCAGCTGCACCCATCTGTGCTCTTGCCTACGCTTCCTTTATTGTATTATTTCTGTATTTATTATGTCAGAGTGTATGTTGTGGGCATGCATCTGTCACAGTGTGCATGTAGGGGCCCAAGGACAACTTAGGGATGTCATCTCTTCTCGCCGTTCAGGTCCTGGAGACGGAGCTCAAGCTGTCAGGCACGAGTGACTTTAGCTACTGAGCCATGGCACAGCCTCCTCTTACCTCCTGTTGCCTCAACCCACCCTCACCCCCTTTGCCTTTGCTGCCAGCATGGGCAGAGATACTGAGGCACAGGACAGAATCATAGACCAACAGAGAGCAGCTACCCCCTCCCCTTATTCCATAAAAGTTAAGGACACTGAGTCTCAAAAGACTAACGTGCCGGGACACCTCTCCCGTATAGGGCTACCTCCCCTTTCCCCAAGAGATGCAGAATTCATTCTTCCTGGCCCAGAGACAAGTAGCTGGAGTTGAGGTAGCCCCATCCCCTCAATCTTGCCAGTGCCTCAACTCTGCTGCCCTTGGCCTCAGATTGCTCAGCACCCCACTGCCGGCAGGCTCAGCACAGCCCACAGGGAAGCGAAAGCCTGTAACTCCCTCACCTTGGAGGTGCTTGGAGGTGCTGCTCAGGGAGCAGAGAGGAAGGAGACCGGAAAGAGATTCAACATTTCCCAGGTCAGCCACCAAAGCCTCCCTCCAGTCTCTCCACCCCAGCCCCACAGCAACCGGGCAGCCCTGGAGGCTGTGCTCTTTCACGGAGGGAGCCATTTTGTAGAAAGAAGGGAAAGGACGTGGGATCAAGTGCACAGGCCAAACGCGCCATGCCCTTTAAATGGCCACGAGCCGACTATATTTAGGGCCTGCAGACATTCAGCAGGACCTCGGGTAGTCTTCCCTGGGAGCAATCGCTAATCACTGCATTGAGTTTACCGGTGCCCCTGGGCACACTTAACCCAGGGCAATGAATAGTTATTGCGCAGCCTCCCCGCTCGGGGCTTGTGGGCACACTTAAGCAAGTTCGCAGATCGCTGCAAGCAGGGCATGGCTCGGGTACACCCTTGGGCACCCTGTACCATCAGCGGGGAGAGGCAAAGTATTAAATATCTATGTGCCCTGTGCCCGCGGCTGCATTTAGCCAGGGGCAAGGCTGGTGTAACGGCTTTAATTAAAACTTAATGCAAGTTCAAGGTGCAGCCGTGGAAGCGGCTGCAGAAGTCACCAGGAATGAATCAGTCAATTCGATGAGGTGATGAGGTTCTGTGTTGGGTGAGGGAAAAACAGAGGAGATGGGGCGGGGGAGGGCAGGGGGCGGGAAGGAAGGTGGCAGCTGAGACTATTGCTCCCATGCAGCCCAATTTTCTGAGACTCTGCCCAGGGAAATGGGGGTCCTGTAGCCCTGTAGGCTCCAACACCTATGCTGGGGATCTGAGTAGGTCTAAAAGGACAAAGTTGGTGCTTGACTGGCCGCTAGCTCTGCTCTGCTCCGGTTTCTGTCCAATGCTGTATGACAGGGGCAACCTTGTCCCCTGGTGGCCGCTCCCAAAATTACAGGCCAGTGTAAAGAGCCGTGACCAGTCCCCAGACTGTCAAACCCACGTCCCACTATGGCCATACTTGGGGATCTTTAAGAAGAGGCCTGTGACTCTCAGGAACAATAACACCTTGCCTGGTATGACCACGGTGGGACCTAAACATCCCTCTGCCTCAGGCACTGCCTCTTAAAGTTGGATAGCAGAGAACTCCAGAGGCAAGATCACAGCGGGCAGGCACAGAGCTGGGGTCCCAGCCTCTGCTCAGCTCTCCCTGTCTTCGCACATTTGCTTCAAAGGCCGGGACAGATGAGAATGGAACTGAAAGCCCCTCCCGAGGCAAGACTGGTGTCCGTGCAGATCTGGTCATCGGCACCAGTATAGAGCTTGGCATCCAGCATGTGCTTCTCATGGACGCTTCTCAAATGAATGGTTGCTGTCATCCTTAGGTCTTTCTCTCCATCCTCCCTTCAAGCATCTCCTCTCCTCTCCTTTCTTCCTTCCTTGTGGCATCAGACAAAATTGAGCACTTGGGGTTTTGGCTGTTTGGGTTGTTTTTTTTTTTAATTGTGTGTATGTGTGTTTGCAAGTATCATGGTTCATGTATGCAGGTCAGAGGGCAACTCACAGGAGTCAGTTCTCTCTTTCCACTACATGGGTCCCAGGAAACAAACTCAGGTTTAGCGGCAAGCACCTTTACCCACTTGCTGACTTCAAACTTACAGTCCCCTTGCCTTAACTGCCTGTGTTCTGGATTCCAGGTGTATGCCATCAAACCCTGCTCTAACTTCAACATCCTGTTTGGTGTCACGGTCCTTTCAAAGTTAAAGTTAACATTTTTGGAAGCCGGGGATGTGTTTCAGAGTGTTCCCTTAGCATGTGTGAAGCTGTAGTAGTCTCCGCCACCACATGAACCAGGTGTGGCATCACACCTCTAATCCTAGCACTTGGGATATGGAGGCAAGGCAATTAGAAGTTCAAGCAGGCCATGGTGGTGCACGCCTGTAATCCCAGCACTCGGGAGGCAGAAGACGGTGTACCTCTGTGAGTTCAAGGTCAGCCTGGTCTACAGAGTGAGTTCCAGGATGGCAAGAACTGTGACGTAGAGAATCCTTGTCTCAAATAATAATAATAATCAGAAATTCAAGGTCATCTCCTCCTGCATAGCAAGTTCAAGGTCACCCTGAGATGCATGAGACCCTTGTTTCAAAATAAGGAAACAACTGCTCAAAAAAAAAAAAAAAACTGTTCCATGAGTAAAGTCAGCATTTTTCCCTTGCTGAGGCGGGAGCCTAGGGCCTCACACATGGCTAGACTAGCGCTCGACCTCTGGACTACTTTCCCAGCCCGAAGTCAACTTTCTAAAGTGTAATTTCACATGCAACTATAGATTTCCTGTTTCTCCTTTAAAAGCTGAAATTTCTAGCAAGATGAGGCAGAGGTTGAGTGACAGCTCACCGAAGGGGCCTGTTCTAGCTTGGCCAGGGCCCCGATACACTTCTGGCTCATAACCGCATTCTGCCACTAGCAGCCATGGAACCCTAGCTACTCACGTTTTGCCCACTTGTCCACTCTGTAGCAGGGAGGCATAAACAGCACTTCCTACCCACGCTGCTGTAAAAGTGAGACAGTCAACATCAGCAGAGCAGGGGCAGGGGCATGGCTCAGTGGCAGAGAACTTGCCTGGAATCTATCAGTGAGGGGCCAGGGGCACGGCTCACGGACAGAACGCTTGCCTAATAGATGTAAAGTCCTGAGTTCCATCCTTAGCGCCAACGTAAATAATTTACAAAGCAGCAGCCACAGCCATGCCCGGTGCGGCAGGATGAGAGGAAGATAAGCTTTGCTGAAGAAATGGCGGCTTGAGTTCAACTCCTTACTCCTTTCTCCATCTGACACATTCATTTCTGCTGTGAATTTGCAAACCCCCCCACCCCCGTTCCCAGTCAAGCCTCTCTCTAGTCCAGGGCCACAGAGAAACTGGAGCTCAAGGATGCCACCAAGCAAGGACACAACTGAAGTACGCCGGAGGCCTGTGTTCTTCCCAGTGAGCATGGTACATCGCTCCTCGGTGCCGGGGATGGAACCTGGGCCCTTGCTCACCCCCAAACCTGAGGCCTGTAATTCTTTGACATGATCTAAGTTAAATCAGGATCCAGTGTTGTGGAAATTGTTCTGTGGATAAAACGCTTGCCTCAAACAGGTAGGGACCTGAGTTTGGCACCTCAGAACCCCCACAAAACCAGATGCGGTAGCTGGAGTCGGTCATCTCAGCATGCCCATAGCCAGACAGGAGGCAGCGCCCAGAGGCTCCTCAGAAGGGAGACGGCCTGGCACAGGGAGGTGCAATGAGAGGCCCTGTCTCAAAGAAAGAAAGGTGAGAACTGACTGCTGAGGCTGTCCTCCAACCCTGACACACAAGAAACTCATCGCAGGCATGAGAGAGAGAGAGAGAGAGAGAGAGAGAGAGAGAGAGAACAGGGAGGGGGCGAAGGATGAGGAGAGGATAGACTGATGGCAAGTCAGCAACCTTCCTTCCTTTTTTTATGGTTTTTCGAGACAGGGTTTCTCTGTAGCTTTGGAGCCTGTCCTGGAACTAGCTCTTGTAGACCAGGCTAGCCTCGAGCTCACAAAGATTTGCCTGCCTCTGCCTCCCGAGTGCTGGGATTAATGGCGTGCGCCACCACCCAGTCTTTTTACTTTTTTTTTTTTTTTTTGCCAGCAACTTTTCTTAATCCGCAGAGAAAAACACAGAGGACACAGAGGACACACTCCCGTTGTTCTGACGTTCACTTGATGACTTAAAGAACACAGCTGCAGAGACTTCGTTTGTCACCACCCCTTATCCCAACACAGGACTCAATACCCAAAAGCCCAGAGGGAGGTGATATCCAGTCAGCACTAAATGTCCGCAGAGAATGGGCCTATCCTGTGTCCCTAGCTCTCACTTCTGCTGGACTACATCCCAAAGTTCAGGAACCACAGTCTATCCTGGGCCTTTGAAGAGAAGCCAGCCCCCGATGACCATCACCAGCATCGGAAACCTCCCGGACCCTTCCTGGCCCTCCCTACCCTTCCTCGTACTCCCCAGTTCTCCTCAGTCCTCCCCAGCCCTCCTGGACCCTCCCCAACCCTCCCTGGTCTTCCCCAACCCTCTCTGGACCTTCCCCACCCCCCTGGACCCTCCCCGGACTCTCCCTTGTCCTCCCCAGTCCTCCCTAGTTCTCCCGGGCCCTCCTGGACTCTCCCCGAACCCTCCCAGGCCTCTCCAAGTTGTTACCTGAATGAATGAGGGGTGGCAGCGGACCCTCTGTTCACTCAGCCTGGACGTGATCACGGGACACTTCATTATACAGAGATCACTCTGCTTCAGCCTTTTTGTCCCTTTTTGAAACATTCTGATTTCCAACCTGTAATTTGCTTTCTGGACGACGGGCAAAATTCACACATTCAAACGAAAGAACATGCAGTTAATAGGTCACAATTATAGGTCAGCCTCCGCTCACAGCGTGCGCAATGAGAAGCCTGTCTCATGAAGGAGCTAAGCAGCAAGTGGAAGGGTCTCTGGGACAGGGGACCTGGGCAGATTCTGGCCTGTGACAGTTCAGCCCTGACAGGGGAAGTCCCTGCTCTGTCTTTCAGAAGGTCACCCTTAAAGAGTCAGCTTGGGTTTTTATCCGCTCATTCCTGACAACAAACAAATCTCTGCTCACAGCTTGTTTCCTTCGACCCCAGGAAGAAATCCCTTGGTCCCATTGTACAGCTGAGGCAGTTGAAGCCCCACACATGAGAGCAAGCAGCACATGGCTGTTTCTGCAACAGAACTTCAACATGCCCGGCCAAG
The DNA here is from genome assembly GCF_982192425.1 of Myodes glareolus. Taxonomy (NCBI): domain Eukaryota; kingdom Metazoa; phylum Chordata; class Mammalia; order Rodentia; family Cricetidae; genus Myodes; species Myodes glareolus. The sequence goes on from NC_142031.1 coordinate 8,222,872, forward strand.
GGATCCCTCTTCATCCCTGCAAGAAGCCCGAGTGTGAGCTCTGGAGTGGGGGGTGAGGCATGGTATGTGGGGGTGAGGGACTGTCAAGGTCGGCAGTGATGACAGAAGAGAGAGGGGCAGGGGGGCTGCTGGCGAGAAGATGATAAGCCAGGCGTGGGGATACACACCTAGAACCCAGCACTCAGGAGGCTGAGGCAGGAGGAGCCAAGGACTGCTTGGGCTATCGAGTGAGTTCAATGCCAGCCTGTGCAGAGAGAGCCTGCCTCAAAATTAAAGATTGCTTTTCTTTTTTAAAGGGGAGGGGGTTGTGTGGAGTTGGTGGTGCACACCTTTAGTCCCAGCATTTGGGAGGCAGAAGCAGACAGCTCTCTGTGAGTTCGAGGCCAGTCTGGTCTACATAGGTGGTATGTTCCAGGCTAGGGTTCATAGGGAGACGCTGGATGTGTAACTCAATGGTTGTGCACTTGCCTGGCATCCTAGGATACGTGGGGCACTGACCTCAGCATGGCAAAGCAATAGTTTCCCAAACCCACCTCTTTCTGCACAAAGCAGCCCGAGTACAGAGCTCGGAAGATGAAGCTGCCCTCCTGAGCAGGACGCAAGAGGAAACCACATTTGGTAAGAAGAGAATCCAGGTGGCTAGGGGCCCTCGTGGTGCCTGTGGCAGAAACAGACAGGACCATGGGAGAACAGCGGAGGCCAGGTCAGGAGCATCCAACACCCAGACATAAGCCCATGGCCGCTCTGCCCTGGAGCGCCAGACAACAGCAAAGACAGGAAGCCTGTTGGTCCTGCCAGATATACATGCAGGCTCTCCCATCCCACCCACCTCCCAGCTCTGGGCCCAGCCTGGGCTGTAGAAGCTGCCTTCTCGTTCCTCTCCGGCTCCTTCCATCCACAGCAGCCCACAGAGTCCCATTCAAGCCTTCCGCAGATGGCTGTGCTCTCCATTCAGAGACCCATGTGAGACACACCTAGTCTCTCACTGCTCTCTCTCCCTCTGCCTTAGCCATACTGGCCTCCCTGTTACTTCTAACGCATCGTGGGTACACCTGGGACCTTTTCACTGGCGATATCTTCCACCTGGACTGCTCTTCTAGCTACCTGCGTGGCTCAGTCCACCACTCTCAAGTCTTTAAGTCAATCCCGCTTGTCAACGAGGCCTCTGCCAGCAGAGGCTCCATCACCCTCTCTTAACCTCGCCCTGCTCTCAGGCCCCCTTCCTGCATCACAATTACCACCTCGCCTGCTGAAAACCGGCTAGGACTACAGCAGTGGTCTTGTGGCCCTCCACCCAAATGCCAGCCCCATGGCGCCAAGAGTATTTATCTGTTTTGTTCTTCGCCATATCCCTAGCGCCTTAAGCTGCATCTGGCGCGGAGAGGGTTCTCAGTAAACATTTATTGGATGAGGAAAACACAAAGAGGAATATCACTGAGCAGAGGGATTACAGGCAGTTTTCATTATCGTCTTTAGATTTCTTCTGTTTCCATAATTATCTTGTGTTGCTTTTGAGGTGTTTTTTTTTTCTTTTAATCAAGTCCCCCACCCTCCCGCCCCAAAGCCCACACTTTCATTCCCAGATAGTTGACAGAGGAGGAATACGCCCTTGCAGGAGACAGCTCCGGCAGCCTGGATGTGGGGGGACTCTCGGGTGACAAGCCTTCCTTCTAAGGGCGCGCAGCCTTCACAGCTATCTTTAGCAGGAGATCAAGGCCGAGCCTGTGGCTCTGAAAGGCGGATCGCTGGGGAAATAAAGTGTCTCAGCCTGGATGTGCAAATTGACCCGGGTCCCTTTGGTTTCCCATTCACGTCTGCACTTTGTAAATATTTGCCCGCATCCCGCTGCTCGCACCTGCTTGCTGTCCCTTCAACTTTATGGAAGGCAGCAGGCAGCAGCGTTTCTGCATCCCACCTGGCGCTGCCGAGTCAAGGAAAAGCCAACGCTTCCTCCGAAGCCACAGGTGTCTCTGACAGCGTCTAAAACTAATGGCCTGTGGCTGGCTGCTGTGACTAATTCCCTGATTATTGACTTTATGATTTTACACTTAAAACTTCTTTATAATAACACACAGAAGTGTTTAATGGGCTCTATCCAGAGCCATAAAAATTACTTATTGAACAAGCGTTTTAAAACTATTAATCTATTGTTTTCCATTAATAATGGCTTTCCAAAGAACAGGCGACAGCTTAATGTATCCTCGCATTTTCTCCTGGAAAAGTGGCCTTTTAATACACAAATGCCACTTCGGTTCCAGAGGCGTTGCCGGCTGACTGACCATCCTAGGGCCAGTTCAGGATTCAGGACACAGCAGTCCCAGACAGCACTGTAGAATTCCCAGACTAAGCCAGGCGTGATGGCTCACAACTCTAATTCCAACGCTGGGAAGACTGAAACAGGACTGCCATGAGTCTGGGGCCAGCCTGGACCACATAGGGCAGCCTGGGCTACACCATATGAACCTGCCTTAAAAAACTAAAGGAAGGTCGAAACATCAAAAATAAAGGAAGGAAGGGAGGTAGGGAGGGAGGGAGGGAAGGAGGGAAAGGAAAGGCTTTCTGAGATGGGAAGGCTTCCCTCCTTGATTTCTTCAGTATTGTACAAAGGAGAGGAAACATTTGGATGTCTTCCTTGCAGCTTCTATGACCAAAGGCATCTCAGGTGGTGTGCTTCAGGTACGTTCTCTCTATTCTGGTTCCTTCTAGAAGTTCCCAGAAGGCCTTCCTCCTGGAAAACGGGTAAGCTCATGGCTCAAAGTTTTCTGAAAGCCATAATTTGCCCTCCATTTGGCTGTTTTAGGTATGAAACTCCCCCACCAAGCATGAGATAGTGGTTCCAGTGGGTAAGACCATGGACCAGGGATTGGAGAGTAGACTCCGTGGCTAAGAGCCCTGGCTGCTGCTCTTCAGAGGACCTGGCTTAGCTTCCAACATTCACACAGTAACCCACAACCATTTGCTGCCCCAGTTCCAGGAGGCTTACGCCCTCTTCTGGCTCCCACTGGCTGTGCAGGTATGTGGTGCACGGACTCACATACAGCAAAATGCCCATACACGTGCAATAGAGGTTTAAAGAGAAGAAAGAACCGTGGGCCAGCAAGAAGGCTCAGTGGGTAAAGGCGCTTGTCATCAAGCCTGATGACCTGAGTTCAATATCTGGGATCCACGTGGTTGAAGGAGAGAACCAAACCCTGCAAGGCATCCTCTGACCTCCACACGCAAACTGTGGCACAGTTCTGTAAACACTGAATTTTAGTTTGCACGCAAGCGCATGTACACACACACACAACTAATAAAATAAACAGAAATTTTAAGAAATACATTTTTAAAAATTGTCCCATTAACCTCACAGTGTGATTTAAGTTTAGGGACATACTAGCACCTGATGGGCACTTCAATCCAGGTTTGGGGCCATTTGTCCACTGAGCAATGTCTATTAGGAGTCTCCTAAGCATGAGACAGTGTCCTTAATCCTGCAGGAACAACACGGAGCACATGGGCTGTGCCTGCTCCCTGCGACCTGCTGGCGGCACTGATGACAAGCGTGTGAACAAGAGTAGAAGGTCATTTTAAGTAGAAACCAGATTGAGAGGAACTGGGATGAGTGTGTGACCTTGAGAAGGTCAGGGCAGGCCTGGAAAGGAGCAAGCTTGTAGCCCAGCAAAGCCTTTCAGGGAACTGCAGTGCCCATGTCCTGGTGTGAGAAACGCATTGGAGAACCTGGAGGGCTGAGAAGATAGCTTACCCGGCGGGTGCAGGACCCATGCCAGCCACTGTCTCAAACCCTGCACGTGGCTCCTCGGGACCTGCAGGGTCATGTAGTCTGAGAAGCACTCGACCTTCCCTGTGGGGTAAAGAAGTTACTGCTGAGGAGGCAGAGAGGACACAAGGGAGAGCGGAAGGAAAGGAGGAAGAGTGGACAGGCTTCCTTCCAAGCTTGCTGCAGCGAGCAGTCAGAAGGGGGCTCACCCCTGCATCTAGCCACAATGACCAGCCAGGAGGGGGCTCACCCCTGCATCTAGCATCAGTGTTTTGTTTTTGGTTTTGGTTTTGGTTTTGGTTTTCAAGACAGGGTTTCTTTGTAGCTTTGGAGCCTGTCCTGGAACTAGCTTTTGTAGCCCAGGCTGGCCTCAAACTCACAGAGATCTGCCTGCCTCTGCCTCCCGAGTGCTGAAATTAAAGGTGTGTGCCACCACCACCCGGCTTAGCCAGCCAGTGTCTTATGGGAAGACGAAAAGCAATGTGATTTCCTGGTGAGCACAGGTACTGGAGTCAGAACATATGGATCTAAAGCCCTACCGTGTGCGCGTGCGTGTGTGTGTGTGCACATGTGTGTGCGTGTGTGCGCACACATCTGTGTGCGTGTGTGCTCATATGTGTGTGTATGTGTGTGTGCGTATGTGTATGTGTGTGTGTGCGTGTGTGTGTCTGTCTATCCATGTGCCTGTTGCTTAGTCTGTTCCTTCCTGGAATTGCCTGTTTGAGAGTGGTGATAAGGACATGGATAACGATGATGGGGGTGACAAGGACGGTAGTGATGATATGATGGGGACTCCGACCTAGGTTCTCTCCCAGAGCCTGATTTTAGTCTTTATCCTTCCGCCAGGATGGACGGTAACTGCTGGCAAAACCTTTCCTGAGGGCTGAGAGTCCCTCTAGGGGACAAACAAACCTGAGGATCCCACCCTAGTCTTAGGCCACAGTCATATCCCCTCTCTCACAGATGAGCTCAGTAATGGAAAACCTGGAGGCTGAGGATGTGGCTCAGGGGGCAAGAGCTCCTGCTGAACAATCATGAGGATCTGAGTTCAAGTCCCCAGTACCCATGTAAACAACCACGAGTGGCCGGCCATACGAGCACCTCCCACCAAGTGCTGGTGGATATAGAGACCAAGATTTGCTGGCCTCCAACTTAACTCCAGGTTCGGTGAAAGAGCCGGATAACAGGCACCCTCCTCTGGCCTCCGTGTGTAAAGGGGCGCACACACCCAGACACATGCGTCTGCTATACACATACACACAAAATAAACTATTTTGTAAAAGGGGGGACAGTGAGATGGCTCAGCAAGTGCTTGTGCTTGGCACCCAAACACGTTGATCTGCCAGCCTCCTTTAGATCCTCAGAAGCTGTTTGCCTTAGGTTCCTGTGGCTGTGATAGAAGACTTGGCAAAGGCGACTTGGGAAGGAAAGGGTTTATTAAATACAGGGCAGGAGCCTAGAGGCAGGAACCAAAGCAGGTCATGGAGGGGTGCTGCTTACTGGCTTCTTGTCACACACACACACACACACGCACGCACACATGCACACACACACACACACACACACACACACACACGCGCGCGCTTGCCCAGCCTGCTTCCTTATACAACTCAGGACCACCTGCCCACGGGCAACGTTGCCCACAGTAACTGCTCCTCCTTCATCAGTCATTAATCAAGGAAATGCAGGGCAGGTACACATGCGCCTTTAATCCCAGTCCTCAGGAGGCAGGGGCAAGTGGACCTCTGTGAGTTCCAGGCCAGCCAGGACTACATAATGAGACCCTGTCTCAAAAACAAACAATCAAACAGACAGAAAACAAAACAGAATAAAAACCAAAAAGCCTACACGGCTTTGTGGCTGGAGAGCTAGCTCAGTGGAAGAGCACTGGTTGTTCTTCAGAGGCCTGGGCTCAATTTCCAGCATCCACGTGGCGGCTCACGACCGTCTAACACTGTAGAAGAGGACACGATGCCCTCTTCTGGTGTGCAGATAAAATGTGCGGGCAAAACACTCATATCCATAAAGAAAGAAAGAAAGAAAGAAAGAAAGAAAGAAAGAAAGAAAGAAAGAAAGAAAATAAATCTAAAACGAAAGGGAAGGAAAGGAGGGGGGAAGGAGGGGTAGGGAGGAGGGAGGGAGAGAAAATGCCTCACAGATTTGCCTGTGGGCATTCTGATGGAAGCATTTTCTCAATTGAGGTTCATCTTCTCAGATAACTTTAGTTTGTCTCAGGTTCACATATATGTATACACACACACACACACACAAACACACACACACACACACACACACCAGGGTACCATATAAAGAGGGAAGGAGAGAACCAACTCCATAAAATTGTCCCCTAAGTATGCCATGGCACAGGTGCCCCCCCACACCCATATATACACACATGTACACTAACAATAGTGAATAAAATTAGAAGTTATTTCTTTAAAAAATCAGCAGGAAGTGTGGGAGAGGGCCACAACATAGGGCTTGGCCTGGGATGAATGCTCAACAAATATCTATTTCTCTTGTAATGTCTTCTGTGTGGCGAGGGGCTGACGGTGGAGGCCCCAGGGTTCTGCTGTCTGGCTGAAGTCGGGGCTCTCCTACTCATTGCTGGGGATAAGACAAGTCCCTCGCCCTTCCGGACTCTAATGTAAAAATAAGTTAGATTTCCCTGTGTGGTGGTACACACCTTTAATCCCAGCACTTGAGAGGCAAATCAATGCATTCAAAGCCAGCCTAGTCTATATAATGAGTTCCAGGCCGGCCAAGGCTATATATTGAGAACCTATATCCAAACAAACAACAAAGGTCAAAACAGCAAAACAAACAAATTAGTGAACCCCAAGACTGCATGCCAAGCCTGGCACGTGAGCCTGTGACGGCTATTTCAAAACAAGAGCTTCCTCAGTGAGAGGGAGCCTGGGCTCTGACTTCAGCCATTCCTGGGAACCCAAGCACTCGGCCAGTGCTAGTTGGCAGAGGGGTCTGCCGTCCAGGCTAGAGTGCTGGCTACGAACGCTTCTGACTTCCACGTAACCACAGCAGGCAGGCAGGTTATCAGTCTGAGAAGAGGGGAACCGCCTGAAGCTGGTGTGAACCAGAAAAGCATGACTGATTTACCTGTCAGAGCTCCGTGTGCCGGGCGAGGCCTGTCCTTGTTTGACCCGAAGGGGAGGATCCATGGGAACACAGCAGGCTGAATACAAGCCAGCCAGACGGCCCTGTGAGGGAGGGAGGAGGGTGTGGAGCGGGTGCCCAGCCCAGCAGGGCTGCCGAGCCTGACTTCCTTCACTCTGGCAATTAGATCTCATCTTTGGTTTGGTTTTCTTTTACTTTTTATTACTGTTTTGTCATGTTGTGTTTTAGGACAAGTTTCCACCATGTAGCCCAGGCTACCTTAACCTCACCATCTAGCCCAGACTGGCCTCTAACTTGTAATCCTCCTGTCTTTGCCTACCATGTGCCCAGGTCACAGGTGCACAGTATCTCAGCTACACTTCATTCAGTCAATTATATTTATGCGTCTATAGATTTTATAATTTTTTTATTTTTGCCCTGTTAGGGGTCAAATCCGGGCCATTAGAATGCTAAGCAAGCACAATACCACTGAGTTACACCCTAGCCCCAGAGATATATTGTTTGCATGCCTACCATGGGCAGCAGCCAGGACAGGGACCAAGCAGCAAAGGCAAAGAAAAAAGTGAATAGAGGGATCTCCCAAAGCAAGCACTGAAGCAGAAACAGGGACGAGACTCAGAAAGCGGGGGGTGGGGGTGAGGGTAGGGGAGGGGTGGAGGGGGGGGTGTTCCTGGAAGGTCAATGTAAAAAGATAATTTCCAAAAAGGCAACATTGTTGTTCTCATACAGATTTTGTTTTGATTTTGTTTTTTTGTTTTACGAGACAGGGTTTCTCTGTGTAGCCCTGGCTGTCCTGGAACTCACTCTGTAGACCAGGCTGGCCTCCTACTCACAGAGATCCACCTGCCTCTGCCTCCCGAGTGCTGGGATTAAAAGAAGTGCGCCACCATCGCCCGGCTCATACAGATTTTTAAAAATGAATCTGTATTAAAATTTTTATTAAATAATTATTGATGAGGAAACCTTGCAGATTTACAGCCAGTTCAAAGGAGAGAGAGAAAAAAAAGAACAGATATATTTTCTAGATCCAGGATGTTGGAAGGAATTTGGAAATAGACTGGAAACCAGCTCAGTCCATGGGAGGCAGAATTTCTGAATAAAAAGAGCCCTGGTCACATGCGCCAGTCCCTGACAAGAATCCTTCGCAGGCCCCAGGGCCGTCCACAGCTTAAGGCTCCACGAGGGTTTGGACAGTCAGCTCCATTGGTTAAGTGCCTGCCAGGCAAGCATGAGAACTTGAGTTTCGATTCCTAGTGTCCATGTAAAAAGCCAACCCGGGTGATGCACTCCTGGGATCCTGGCACTGGGGGCGGGAGAGCAGAGTCATGTGATTCCTATGGGCTCCCTGGCCAGCTAATCTGTCTGGACTGGTGAGTCCCAGGTTCAGTGAGAGAACTTGTCTTAAAATAACAGGTGGTGGTGGTGTATGCCTTAAATCCCAGCACTCGGGAGAGGCAGATGAATCTCTGAGTTCAAGGCCAGCCTGGTCTACAGAGCAAGTTCTAGGACAAGCTCCAAAGCTACTTTGTGAAATCCTGTTTCAGAAATAAAAAAAAAAAAAGAAGAAGGTAGTATAACAGAAATCCCTAAATGCCTATATTCACAGTTCGCAAGTTATGGATAGCCTCAACCAAGGAATGAATAAAGAAAATTTGTATTTGCAAACAATAGAATAATTCATTGTTTCTCAGCCTAATGAATAAGAAGATTAGAAGATTGTGTCATCTGCAGGTATGAATAGATCAAATAAATCAGAGTCAGAAAAAAAAAAAGGTGAAGGGCATGGTGGTCACATCTTTAATCCCAGAACTGGGAGTCAGAAGCAGGTGGACCTCTGTGAGTTCAAGGTCAGCCTGGTCTACACAGTGAGTTCCAGTCCAGCCAGAGCTACGTAGAGAGACCCTGTCTCAAAACACTCATAAGATAGTTATAATAATAATAGCAATAATGAAACAATGAGGAGATGGAGAATAAATAGATAAATAAATAAATAAATAAATAAATAAATAAATAAGCAAGCAAGCCAGTAGTTGTGATGCATACCTTTAATCCCAGCACTCAGAGCCACGGGCAGGGGGAGCTCTGTGAGTTCAAGGTAAGCCTGGTCTACAGAGAGAGTTCCAGGACAGCCAGGGCTACTATGTAGAGAGACCTTGTCTCAAAGAAAAAAGTAAAAAACAAAACAAAAAAGTACAAATAAATAAAATAATGTAAAAAAATAAAAAATAAAATAAAATAATGTGGAGCACAATAAAGACAACAAAGGAAGAACTCAGTGTCTACCTCTAGCCCCCCCCAAACACAAGTGCACACATGCACCTCCATACACACTCTTGTACATGCATGCCTTCCTTGACAAGGTATATGCACACATGTATACACATATGTAACACGTAAGTAATTAATAATAAAATAATAACAAAGCATCACAAACTAAGATAAGGAATGTAGGAGTCAGAGAGAGAAAATGTCAACACTAAACATGCCGCTTCCAATGGACATAGCCTGCAATTGTTAAAAACTCAGTTCTGTGAGCTGGCTCATGGGGGGAGGGGAGGTGAGCGCTCGCCACCAAGCCAGATAAGCGGAGTGGGATCCCTGGAACCCACGTGGAGGAAGGAGAGAACCAACTCCACAAAATTGTCTCTGACTCCCCATGTGTGCAGTAGCACATGGGTATATGAGCATGTACATCAATGTTAAAATACCAATAACCAATCAATGACATAAATCAATGTTAAAAACAAATCAATATGTTATAAGAAGGAGCAGGCCATGTCCTGCCACCCAGCTAGCTTAACCCCTGAAATAACCACACAGAAACTGTATTAATTAAATTACTACCTGGCCCATTATCTCTAGCCTCTTATTGGCTAACTCTCACATCTTGATTTAACCAATTTCTAATACTGTATGTCACCTTGAGGTCGTGGCTTACCAGGAAAGATTCAGCATGTCTGACCTGTCAGCTCCATAGCGGTTCTCTGTCTGCCTTCCTTCTCCCAGCATTCTGTTCTGTCTACTTGGCCCACCTAAGTGCCTGGCCCTATCAAAAGGCCAAGGCAGTTTCTTTATTCAACCAATGAAAGTAACACAAATACAGAAGGGCCTCCTACACCATAAATAACTCTTTCTGCTTATTTCAAAGTTTCTACATCAGATAAAACGTCACTAATCGGGGCTGGAGAAATGAATGGCTCAACAGTAAAGAGCACCAGCTGCTCTTCCAGAGGTCCTGAGTTCAATTTTCCAGCAACCACATGGTGGCTCACAACCATCTCTAATGGGACCTGGTACCCTCTTCTGGCACAAAGCCATATATGCAGATAGAGCACTCATACTCAAACCTTAAAAAAAAATACCATCAGTAAGCTGTGGCATTTGAACTAAGATGGGCAGCAAAGAATTCCAGGTTTCCATCCAGGGAGGTGTATTCCAGCCAGAGAGAGCAAGAGGTACAAGCCCACAAGCATGGGGGAACAATCTGATGCATTCAAGGAACTAAACGAAAAGGTCAGTACAAAAGTCTGACAAAGGACCAGACAGCAGGCATGGGCGGGGGGACAGACACACTCTAGAGTCACAAAGTGACAAAGGTACAGACAGCAGGTGTGTGGGGAGGGCAGATACACCCTAGAGCCAGGAGTACTGAGATTTGACCTTAAAGTAAATCACAAGTTCTGGAAAATCATAGGTGGGAAGGCAGAGGAACCCACGTGCTTCAAGGTTTCTCTTTGTAACCACGGCTGTCCTGGAACTCACCCTGTAGACCAGACTGGCCTTGAACTCATAGAGATCTACCTCCTGCCTCTATCTCATGCATGCTGGGATGAAAGGCGTGTGCACCACCTCCATGTGATTTTTAGGCAGCTAAAGAGATGGTTCGGCATTAGGAGCACTTTTTGCTCTTGCAGAGGACCTGGGTTTGATCCCCAGCACCCATATGTAACAAGCATCTGTAACTCCAGTTTCGGGGTACCTAACTCCCTCTTCTGTCCTCCATGAGCACTGCACATGGGATTCACTTATACGTATGCAGGCAAAACACATAAAACAAACACATCTAAAATATAAATAAATAAAAATAAATAACCACAAATCCAGGTGTGGTGTTTCACACCTATAATCCCAGCACTCAAAAAGCTGAGGCAGGAGAATTCCTAAGTTCCAGACCAGCCTGAGCTACAGACTTTGTCTCACAAACAAAACCAATTCTCAGCCTTTTGACTAAGATCAAGTGTAAAATAAATGCTTGCACACAAGCATAAAGCATACCTACTTCCATTTATATCCTGCATACAATGACAAGCTGGGTCTAGCTCACATAGTAAGTACCAGACCAAGTGCAAGTAGGGCTACGTAGCACAACCACTTCACAAAAAATAAACAGCAACAAAATGACCGTCAAGGTCAGAGGCAGGTATGCTTTGGGGCAGAGTGCTTGCTTAGCATTCAAAGGTCCCAGGTTTTAGTTACGAGTGTGTAGTATTCCTGCAGGGGACTTCAGTTCCTAACACACGCCCACACTGTGTACTTCACAACCATCTGCTCCAGAGACTCTGAGGCCTTCTTTTGGCCTCTATGGGGTCTCGTACTCACCTGCACATATCCCTACACAGACACATACACAAAGGCAGAATCCTTTTAAAGATAAGAGATGGTGGTGTTTGCCTTTATTCCCAGCACTTGGGAGGCAGAGGCAGATGGATCTCTGTGAGCCCTGCGGTGTTGGGGATAGCTCTCAGGATTCTATACATTCTAGATAAACACTGCACCAACCAGAACTACAGCCCTGATCTCCAGACCAAGTTTCAGGCCAGCCAGGGCTACACAGTGAGACCTGTCTCAAAAATAAATAAATAAATAAATCTTTTTAAAATTTATTATGCATGCAGTGTTCTGTCTGTATGTTTGCCTACACACCAGAAGAGGGCATCAGATCTCTTTATAGATGGTTGTGAACCATTATGTGGTTGCTGGGAATTGAACTCAGGACCTTTAGAAGAGCAGTCAGTGCTCTTAACCTCTGAGCCGTCTCTCCAGCCCCATAAATAAATAAATCTTTTTTTTAATCTTTTTTTTTTTTAAAAAAAAAAAAGGCCAGTTTTGAAGAACTGCATCAAAAGACTAAACACTCCTGAAAGGCAACCTCCTTAGGTGGCATTTGGGAAATCGCCCTGGGGTGAAAGACAGCACCTGGAAGAGCCAGCAGAAGCCAGGCCAGCGAGAAAGCTCCAGCTCCCAGAAGCTAGGAGATGGGTTCAACCCACCACTTTCAGAAGCCAACACCATCTGAGGCTGCTCCCGCTGCGGCCTGTGACCAGCAATCTCGTTCCAACAGCGTCTCGGGCACAGTGCCTAAAAAGGCATGCACGAGGCTGTCCACAGAGCAAGGATGTTCCCTCCGACTGGAAACCACCCAAATGCCTCTCAGCACAGGAACGGGTGCACTGGGACCTGCTCACTCTATGAGATACCAGAGCACAAGGAAAGGCAATACGCCTCACGCGATACATGCTCCGCTGAAAGACGTCAGACATGAGCGAGCATCTATCTCTCCTGTGATTATATTTATAGAAAGGTCAAAAATAGACCTAGTTGTTGCATTCGGTGGTGCAGATAGTGGCTCCTCTAGAGAGGAAATCGGAAGTCGCGGGGGTGGGAGGGGGGTGCGTTCTAGTCATATGGGTGCTAGAATAGCAAGTGTAAAGGAAAAATTGAAAATGGCTCCTGAACGGACCCCTCCAAGTTACTACGCTTCTTCAGCAAAAAACTGGGAGTTCTCCATAGTGTGCCTCTTCCATTTTCTGTGAGATATCACTGGAAGCTATGGAGTTCTGAACACTGTGAAAACTCTTCTGATCCAGAAAAGTGTGAAGCAAGGTTTGGAGTTATAGCTTCATTGGTCGAGTTTTTATCTGGCTTGCACAGAACCCTGGAATCAAAACCCAGCACTCCAGAACACCAGACTTGCTCGTGAATGCCTGTAACCCCAGCCCTTGGGAGGTGGAGGCGGGAGGATCGGCATTCAAAATCATTCTCCTCCACCTCCACATGACACATTTAAGGCCAGCCTGGGCTACATTAGAAAATGTCTTTTTTTTTAAAAAAGTACATTATACCCAGGTGGAGTGCAGTTTGTTGCTGATCTGTGATCTGTGGCTACGGTCTAGGTGCCGCTGGTTGCTGATCTGTAGCTATGGTCTAGTTTGCATCCATTAAGAGAACTCATTTCAACATTCTGGACTGCCTGTGTATGTATCTGCTCTGGGGACCTCTCTTTTGTACTGAAAACAACATTTAACAAAAATCTCTGCAATGCACTCCTATTTCAATTTGGTTTCTTCAGTGTTGGGCAATAGATCTTAGGACCTTGCACACATGAGACCAGCACAATGCTACTTTACGTTCCCAGCCAGAGACTTAATTTTTTTTTCAAGTAGAGGGCTTCAGATGTAGCTTGTTGGTACAGTGTGTAGCATGTACAAACCCCTGGGTTTGATCCCCAGTGGAAAAAATATGTGAATTCCTATTTGTATATTGTTTATATAGGCATATATGTTTAAAGTTATATTTTAAGTAATTGATCCAAGTGTGCCTGCATACGCCTCTAAATCCCAGCACTTCAAAGTCTATGGCAGGAAGAATCTGAGCTTCAGACCAGATTCATGGAGAAATTCTGTCTCAAAAACAAGGGACTTGGAGAGGTGCCTTGGTGGTTAGGAGCACTCACTGCTCTTGCTGAGGACCAGGGTTTGGTTCTCAGTCACCCACGTAGCAGCAGTTCCAGGGAATTTGTTGGCCTGTGAGCACTGCATGCACTTGGCGCCCTTACAGACATGCAGGTAAAACACTCGTATGCATGGAAAACAAGTAAGTAAATAAAATATTCGAGGCAAAAACAAGATAAGAAAGGACAGTAGGTGTCCATCAAAGGCTGCTGTCACTGGCTCCTCTAGTTCTTCGGTATCAAGTGAGCTGAGAGCCAAGGCTAGAGTGCCAGTTAGATCAATTGCCAAGGCCCTCAGTCTTCCAGACTAGGTAGCAAAGAAGGGCTAGACTGTGCTTCTCAACCTTCCTAACGCTGTGACCCTTTAATACAGTTCCTCGTGTTGTGGTGAACCCTGACCATAACATTATTATCGGTGCCATTTCATGACTGTAATTTTGCTTCTGTTATGAATTGTAATGTAAATATCCGTGTTTTCTGATGGTCTTAGGTGAAAGGGTCCTTTGATCCAAAGGGATCACAGGTTGAGAAACGTTGACCTAGCCTGTTTCCCTAGCCTGTAATCTGAGCTGGGCCTGCCAGATTCAATTGCCTGCTCTTCATCCATCCACTGCGTTCAAAACCCAGAGTAAAACCAGGCATGGTGGCACAGCCCTGCAATCCCAGCACTCTGGAAACAGAGGCCAGAACATCTGGAGCTTGAGGCCACGCCTGAGCTACACACCAAGACCCCATCTCAAACTAAAACCAAGCCGGAGAAAGACCCTCTCTCTAGAGGTGCCCTCATCGTCCCTGCCCCAGGATCGCCTACCCCTGCTGAAGTCTCCTCCTAGCTCCCAGCAGGGGGCGACATTATCATCAACGGATTAGTTTGCAAAGCAGAGGTGTTTACTGCCCTGTAGCCAACGTAAGACTTCCCCAAGAGCAGGTGAATCTGCGGGAGCGGCCGGGAGACCTGGGAAAGGAGAGACAAGCTGCTGCGCTGGTGCGTGGTGCCATCCTCTCCTCACCCATGCTGTTATACAGGAAAGGGCATTACATCCGCCTTGCCAGGGCCAGCTCAGCCTACACTTCCGCAATCTCCTCCTCCAGCCCCCACTAGGAGCGAGATTCCAGTGTGGCTTTTACGGATCCTGAACTTTCCCTTCCCAGCATGGGGATTGACCTGACCCTTCACGTCCCAAAGCTGAGCTCCGCACTGAACAGCCATGAGAAGGGGGTGGTTCCTGGCACAGGACCCAGGCCTCCAGCTGGCCCACCCCACCCAGCTTATCCATCACCCTCTTTGTCCACAGATCTACAAACATCACAAAGCACACAAAAGCCCTGCAGTAAGGAGCCCAGGGCCAAGTGCCAGCTACTGTTGGCCTTCAAGCTGGCAGTGGAGGCCCCCCTCCTGTTCTGAGTGGGTTTGTTCTGTTCTTCAGTGGTACTGGGGACTGAGCCTAGGCTTGCGCATTCTACACAGCGCTCCCTGGGACAAGGGATGGTGAAGGTGACAGGGGCTCTGGCCAGACCTTCACTGGGAATACTGGCTTCTACCTTCTTTCCATCCCTGTCCTGAGACAGCTACAGAGCTGACCAAGCCTCATCCACCCACCTCTTTCTCTCAAGACATGAAGCTTCTGGATTCCGGAAGCAAACAATTGGTTTCTGCTCCGAACAGCATAATAGAAGCTCAGGGCTCCCATTGTCTCTCAGTTCCCAAAAGACCCTCTTGGGAGGCCTGGGTAAGGGCACTTACCAGACAACTGCCACGGAGCCCCACATCCTCAGCCTGGAGGCTTTCTCCTCCCCTGGAGGAGTTTATCTGGTGGCACTCCTAGGTCATAAGTAAAAGACCAGCCTGTCCCCTTCCCTTGGTTGCCAAGAGCCACTAAAGTACCAGCCAGGTGCCAGAATGGACAAATAGGTGTTAACACCTCCCGACTGCTTTGTGCCTCCTGGGGTGACAATTAATTGTTTTAGCTCTGAGACCTCAAAATAATGGGGCGCTGTTCTTGGTTGTTGTAGAAAACACCGCAATCAAAAAGCAACTTAGGAGGAAAAGGGTTTATTACATCTTATGCTTAGAGTCCACCACTGAAGGGACACAGAGCAGGAACTGAAGCAGGGGCTGTGGAGGAGTGTGGCTTACAGGCGTTACCTCTGCGACTGCTTAGCTTGCTTTCCTACACAACTAAGGACCATCAGTCTAGGGGAGGCGCCATCCACTGTGGTCTGGACTCGCCCACACTGATCAACAATCAATCAAAAGAGAAAAGAAAAGAAAAGAAAAGAAAAGAAAAGAAAGGAAAAGTCCTCATAGACACAGCCACAAGCCGACCTGATGGAGGAAGCTCCTCAGCCGACGTCCCCTCTTCCCAGATGGCTCTAATTTGTGTCAAGTTGACAAAAATCATTATCAGATATGCTGAAGGGTGCAGCTGAGCCAAAGACAGCTTGCCTACCGCATGGAAGCCTTGGGTTCCAAAGAAAAGAACAGAAGGAGAAAGAAAAGAGAAAACAGAGAAGGAGGGGGAGAAACAGGAGGAGGGGAGGGCAAAGGGGAGGAACAAAATGGAGTCATCAAGAACTTTGTTTGGAGATAGTGTCTTTTTTGTTTGTTTATTTGTTTGTTTGTTGACACAGAGTTTCTCTGAGCAACCCTGGCTGTCCTAGAACACACTGTGTAGACCAAGCTGGCCTCAAAGTTGGAGATCTGCTTGCCTCTGCCTCCCAAGTGCTGAGATTAAAGGCGTGTGTCACCACCACCTGGACAAGAATATTTTAATGGACTGGGGAGATGGTTCAGTGGCTAAGAGCACTGGCTACTCTTCCAGGAACCAAACCTGGGTTCAACTCCCAAAACTCCTGATTTTTAGCTGTTATATTTTATCTGTAGATATTCTCTCTCTCTCTCTCTCTCTCTCTCTCTCTCTCTCTCTCTCTCTCTGTGTGTGTGTGTGTGTGTGTGTGTGTGTGCTATTCCCAGTGGTGCGGATAGAACCCATGACCTCACTCGAACTCAGTAAGTGCTGTACAACTGAGCCACCCAGCCTGATAAACCATTGTTAAAAGTCAAGGCTGGAGGGCTGGAGAGATGGCTCAGTGGTTAAGAGCACTGGCTGCTCTTTCAGAGGACCTGAGTTCAATTCCCAGCAACCACATGGTAGCTCACAACCGTCTGTAATGAAGTCTGATGTACACTGTATACTTAAGTAAATAAATCTTTAAAAAAAAAAAAAAGTCAAGGCTGGAACCTAGCAGCACTGGCCTATAATCCTAACACTTGGAAGGCTGAAGCTGGAGGATTAGGAATTCAAGATCACCCTCAGGCCAGAGAGGTGGCTTCAGCGGTTAAGAGCACTGCCTACTTGGTTCAATTCCCAGCATCCACATGGCAGATCAGAACTGTCTAGAATTCCAGTTCCAGAGGACCTGAGGAACACATATATGCAGGCAAAATTTATATACAAAAAACAAACATTTGAAATTAAGAAAAAAAATACCTCCAGCTACCCAGTGTGTGTAAGGCTAGCCTGGACCACATGAGACCTTTTCTCAAAGAGAAAAAAATTTTTAATTGGGTGTAGGGGTACATGCCTTGGGAAAGCAGAGTCAGGTGAATCTCTAAGTCTACAGAGCAAGTTCCAGGACAACCAGGGCTACAAAGAGAAACCCTGTCTCAAAAAACCAAAAGAAGGAAAAGAAGGAGAGAAGGGACTTGAGAGCTGGCTCAGCAGTTAGAGCCTGCTTTCCTGAAGCATGAGGACCAGGGTTTGAACTCCAGCAGGGCTCCCTCCCGCTCAGGATGTGGAGTTGAACCTAGAGCTTCATGTGTGCTAAGCCAGTGACTGAGCTGGACCCCTGTCCTGCTGTCTGTGTGTTGAGAAGGGTCCTGCGTGGCTTTGAACTCACTCTGCAACCCTGCGGGTCCTGCGTGGATTTGAACTCGTTCTGCAGCCCTGCTGGCCTTCAGTTTTCAGTCTTCCTGCCTCAGCCTTCTGTGTGGCTGGGGGCCTGCAGCCCTGGGTCTGCAGCCCTGGGCCTCGCTGCATTTATCATGTTTAACTATTTTAATTAGACTAGTAGGGAATTATGTCAGCTGTCTCGGAATCTGGGGATTTGGGGAAATTTTTTTTAGCTAGAGCTCAATTTACTTACATTTTAAAAAGACTCTCTCTCATACACACACACACTCTTTCTCACACACACACAGACACACATACACTCTCTCACACAGACACACACACTTTCTCACACAGACACACACACTCTCTCACACACACAAACTCTCACACACACACACTCTTTCACACTCTCTCTTACACACACTTCTCACACACACTTTCCTCTTACACACACACTCTCACACTTACTCTCTCATACACATACTCTCAGACACACACACACACTCTTACACACACACACACACACACACACACACACACACACACGGTTCGTGTAGGTCAGAGGACGACCTACAGGCATCAATTCTCTCCACCATGTGTGCCCCAGGGATCTAATCTCTAATGAGTCAGCAGGGCTGGTGCAAGCATCTCTATACACCCAGCCATTTTACTGGCCCCTTTCCCTATTCTGTTATGAAAATTTTCAAAACACACAGAAAACTGCGCAGGGTTCAAGGAACACTCTTGGACCCATCTTCGAGACTCTGCTTTCTTTGTTGGTATTTATCTTTCTTCATTTAGACCATTTCCTTAAGTCAACTCTGGTGACCGCTTACTCTTGAATCCCACACTGCCTGGGTTTATTCTGCGCCACCTGAGAAGACAGGGATGGAGCCTGGACCTCAGTGTAGTTCTCAAAAACTTGTTATCCACAGGCCCTGTTCACACACAGGTGGAAGGTTCTCGTTGCACCAAACAAAAGCACCAAGATTGGGACACACAGCTGACTAAACCTTCGCAGGGACCCTGGAAGCACCCGCTTCAGAGAGCTCCACACAGGAATGCCAAGACCAGGTCAAACATCTTTGGTACACAACTCACTCACCATAAAAGAACTTGCAAGGACCCCTGAGGCTCTTGTTTAAACTTTCTAAAGAGAAGAAGGGGCTGCGAGATGACTCAGAGTCTAAAGACACCTGCCACCAAACCTGACTACTTGAGTTCAATCCCTAGGACCTTGATGGAGGAAGGAGAGATCAGTTCTTACAAGCTGCCCTCTGACCTTTGTACAGGTGCCATGGTACATTTGCTTCTTATACACACATACTCACACAAGTACATAAATAGATAGAATTTTTAAAATTTTTAAATAACATAGAGAAGGAATTAGAAAACAAATTCTCTTCCCTTTTGACAACATAAACCCCATTCCATACACACACACACCTACAGAAATAATCACATGCCTTAGCACACAACTTTAAACACATCTACACACACACCCACTTCTGGAATATTCTTAGAGAAGGCAGTCTCACTGGGGTCTTTATAAATGAGCTCAAATTTCATTTTTTTCCAACTGGGAAAACTCACATTTTCAAAATTGTTTCTCCTCACTAACAGTTGAGAACCGGCCAAGTCCCAGCACCCCCCACCATGGACTTCACCACAGTTTTATTTATGAACAGCCTCCTCTCTTGCAAATGAGAAATTGCATCTATGCATCTAAACTACGGGCACTGCTGCCCACAAAGCTGGTTTTCTGAAAGTACAGCCACCAACTCACTCACAGGTCTCCTTTGACACCTGGAGGTCAAAGATCAGTAAGAAAAATATTAACTCCAGTGGCCACGCTTCCCGGGCATTTTCAAGTTCACCCACCTCTGCAGAAACCCACACCATTACCACCGGGCTTACCAAATATCTGCCTGGTTAGTCAGTTATAAGATATGCAAAGCACCTTATTGCATCCCAGCCTGGGAACCAGGAAATGGACTTCTGGACATCGTGATATGGAAGTGTAGTATTTTTCACACGATTGTCAATGCTGGGGATTAAACTCATGGCCTTGGACATGCAGGCAAGCACTCTACCAACTGAACTGTAGGCCGCCCAAGCCAGTTTTTGTCTTGAGAGCTGCCATTCATCCAGAATTTTCTCTGAGTTAGACAGGGTTCTGAGGCATTGGCACAACCATCTAATCTGGGTCCACCCTCAAAAGCACCTATCTGTATAAATTCAGGAGTTCTTGATCTTGAATGGGGAAAAATATATTCTTACCTTCATTAACATCTTGTTGAAAGTTAGCGTTTGACCGTCATGAAGAGCATAAATGAGCCACAATATTATTTTGCCCCTAAGAGAAATACCATGCATTTTCTTTCTTTTCCATTTATTTATTTTGCGTGTATGTATGTCAGTGTACATACCACTGCATACATATGGAAGTCAGAGAAGAACTTGGGGAGTAGGTTCTCCCCTACCAGGTGGGTCTCTGGGGTTGAAACTCAATCAGACATGGACACAGGCACCCCCGTACCCACTAGCCAGCTTACCGGTCCTAACCCCGTGTGCTTTTTATGACCCGTGGCACCTGTCGCAGGAATCTCAGACGGCTTCGACAGCCACCACTGGTTTTTGCCTGTTTGCTTGCTTGCTTCTGGTGTTACTGGGCTTGAACCTGGAGGCAAAGGGCTCTACCGCTGAGCTCCAGCCCCAGCTCTTCATCCCTACCCTGGACGTAAGGCCATGAGCAGCTGTCTCTGGCCGTCAATCTATCACCAAGAGCAGCCGGGCTTTCTTGTGGGGACCGCCTGCTCACAAAAACAACACGGAGACTTAATACTGATTGTGAAAGCTTGGCCTCAGCCTAGGCTTCTTCTCAGCAAGCTCTTATAACTTTTATATTCATCTACATTCTGCCACATGGCATTACCTCAGCTCCCTACTGCACATCCTGCTTCCTCTGTGTCCGGCTGGTGATTCCGGCCTTTCTTTTTCCCAGAGTTCTCCCTCTGCCTGGAAGTTCTGCCTATCCTCTCCTGCCTAGCTATTGGACATTTAACTTTTATTACACCAAGCACAGCAGTACATCTTCACACACTGTACAAATACCCCACAACAAAGAAGCGCTGTTATTACAACATTGTGGATTTGTTTAACACGTTAATAATTGGTTCTTGTTAACACTGGGGTATTTGGGGCAGAGGGACGTTTATATCAACTATTTCATTGTAAGTGATAAAATACATAGGATAGGCCGGGCGGTGGTGGTGCACCCCTTTAATCCCAGCACTCGGGAGACAGAGGCAGGTGGATCTCTGTGAGTTTGAGGCCAACCTGGTCTACAGAGTGCGTTCCAGGACAGCCAATACTGTTACATAGAGAAACTCTGTCTTGAAAAACTAAAATCAATCAATCAATCACACAATAGGGACAGAGAGAGGGCTGGTGTTCCTGTCTCAGGCTCCCAGAGACCTGGGATCACGGGCATATAGTCATTCATCTTCACATTTTATTGTGTTTATGTAGTTTTTCTTTTTCTTTCTTTTCTTTTTGAGGGGTGTGGCTTTTAGACAGAGTTTCTCTGTGTAGCCCTCACTGTCCTGGAACTCACTTTGTAGACCAGGCTGGCCTCAAACCTGGAGCTCTGCCTCTGCTTCCCGAGTGCTGGGATTAAAGATGTGTGCCACTGCACCCAGCTCCTTCCTCTTTCCATCCCTACTTTCCTCCCTCCCTCTGTGTGTATGCATGGGGGGGGGGTCAAAGGACAATTTCAAAGTTCAGTTCTCACTTCCACC
Organism: Myodes glareolus; assembly: GCF_982192425.1. Taxonomy (NCBI): domain Eukaryota; kingdom Metazoa; phylum Chordata; class Mammalia; order Rodentia; family Cricetidae; genus Myodes; species Myodes glareolus. The sequence continues at coordinate 8,244,190 of NC_142031.1, forward strand.
TTGTTGAGGCAGAGTACTCCAGGCTAGCCAGCCCATGAGCCTCCCAGTGATGGCCATGCCCCTATCTGCCTCTCTCCCATTTGACTATAGGGGTGTGGGATTGTGAGGCTGTGTCACTGTACCCAGCTTTTTTATGTGGGTTCAGGGATCAAACTCTGATTGTCAAACTTGCATAGCAAGCGTTTTTCCCACCCAAGCTGTCTCTCAGCCCCCATCAGAGTCTATGAAAACCTTTTTTTCCACCTTGTTTAGAAAATATACTAGTTTGATTTCAAGTAGCAAATTAACAGTTAAGAGCCCAGATTCTAGAACTACTCTGACTCCGTAGATATCAGAGAGATGCAAATCAAAGTGACATTATGAGGGAGCATTTTGCATTCATCAGAATGGCAAAAATTAGGGAGGCGGGAAGGAGAAAGGAGGAGGGCTGGGGAGCTGTGCAGAGGTGGGCGGGGAAGCAGCAGCATTCAAACTCTCAGACTATCCAGCCTGAGAGGGCTGGTTAGGCGGGGCCACGGCCTGTGCTTCTGGCTGGCTTCTTACCTGGACTGTGGGAAAGGCATTAGCCTGCTTCACAGAGGTAGGATCAAGCAACTCTGGATGTTAATTGCTAAGATGGTACCTGTACCAAAGAAAGGGTCTGTGAACACAGCCTTGTAGCTATAAGCTTAGAGAGCCAGGGCCTTTGTTCCTTTGTGGTATCTTGGATCTCTGGGGATGAGCAGAGAACGCAGGTGAAATAGGGTGGTCTTTTACTGTGGGATTCCCCTCTGTATGCTGTGAATATGTTTTATTACCATTGGTTAATAAAGAAGCTTTACTAGCCTATAACAGGGCAAAATATAGCAAGGTGGGAAACTCAAACAGAGATAGAGGAGGAAATAAGACAGAGTCAAGGAGATGCCCTGTAGCTACCAAAGGAGAAAGACACCAAAACCTTACCAGTAAGCCATAGCCTCATGGCAATATACAGATTAATAGTAATGGGTTAATTTAAGGTATAAAAGCTACCAAGGAATAGGCCTGAGCCATTGGCCAAGCAGTGTTGTAATTAATATAGTTTCTGTGTGATTATTTGGGTCTGGGTGGCCAGGAAGCAAAAGCCCGATCTCAGTCAACAGTTTACCGAATGCTGTGAGCATTTAGAAGTGATGGACTACAGGTTGGTGAACTTTGCCCTAAAGAATATACAGTAAACAATTCTGGCTTTGCCAATGATACTATGAATGTTAAATGTTACAACCTCAGAGAATAGACAGAAGAGCAATCATGGCTGTGTTCTAATGAAAGTATCTGTGGGGTGGAGAGACAGCCCACTGGTTAAGAGCATATTGTTGTGAAATATTTGTTTAATTAGGCAAAGATGTGTTGCATTTATTTAATTATATAAAGATGTGTTGCTTTTGTTTATGTTGCAGAGTATTTGTTTAACTAGGCAAAGATGTGTTATATTTGTTAATTATTTAAAAATGTGTTATTGTTTTACCTTGTCTGCCTAAGGCACCTGACTGGTCTAATAAAAAACTGAACATTCAATAGTCAGGGAGGAAGTACAGGTAGAACTTTCAGGCAGGGAGAGTAAGGAGGAGGAGGAATTTAGGCTCAGGAGTGTGGGATAATGCTCTTGTACACTGTAAAGATTTGTCACTCATATTGTTTTTTTTAATTTTATTTATTTTTATTGAGCTCTACATTTTTCTCTGCTCCCCTCCCTGCCTCTCTCCTCCCCTTCAACCCTCTCCCAAGGTCCCCATGCTCCCAATTTACTCAGGAGATCTTGTCTTTTTCTACTTCCCATGTAGATTAGATCTATGCAAGTCTCTCTTAGGGGCCTCATTGTTGTCTAGGTTCTCTGGGATTGTGATTTGTGGGCTGATTTTCTTTGCTTTATGTTTAAAAAACACTTACGAGTGAGTATGTGTAATAATTGTCTTTCTGGGTCTGGGTTACCTTACTCAAAATGATGTTTTCTAGCTCTATCCATTTTCCTGCAAAATTCAAGATGTCGTTATCTTTTTCTGCTGTGTAGTACTCCATTGTGTAAATGTACCACATTTTCCTTATCCATTCTTTGGTTGAGGGACATTTAAGTTGTTTCCAGGTTCTGGCTATGACAAACAAAGCTGCTATGAACATAGTTGAGCACATGTCCTTGTGGCACAATTGAGCATCCTTTGGATATATACCCAAAAGTGATATTACTGGGTCTTGAGGAAGGTTGTTTCCTAATTTTCTGAGAAATTGACACTGACATCCAAAGGAGCTGTACCAGCTTGCATTCCCACCAGCAATGCAGGAGTGTTCCCTTTATCCCACAACCTCTCCAGCATAAGTTGTCATCAGTGTTTTGATCTTAGCCATTCTTACAGGTGTAAGATTAAATCTCAGAGTTGTTTTGATTTACATTTCTCTGATGACTAAGGATGCTGAGCATTTCCTTAAGTTTCTTTCAGCCATTTTAGATTCCTCTGTTAAGAATTCTCTGTTTAGGTCTGCACTCTATTTTTTTATTGGATTATTTGTTCTTTTGATGACCAATTTCTTGAGTTCTTTGTATATTTTGGAGATCAGACCTCCGTCTGATGTGGGGTTGATGAAGATCTTTTCCCATTCTGTAGGTTGTCATTTTGTCTTGTCGACTGTGTCCTTTGCTTTACAGAAGCTTTTCAGTTTCAGGAGGTCCCATTTATACAGAGCCAAAGATATACAGAGAAACCCTGTTTCAAAAAAACAAAAATTAAAAATAAAAGGAGAGAAAAGTCACATAAAGATGAAAAATACACAGAGACTCTGGATACGGTATGCTATTGTGTTGTCCCTGAATTGTTTGACTGCTGAGAAAGGAGCAAAGCTGCTTAAAGACATCTGATTATCAACGCTGCTGAAATAATTCAGCCTATATATTTTGAAAATGCCTTGACTTCAAAATTTAAGTCAAAACTATGTTACTTTGGAGAAGAGATTTTGTTTTTGTTTCCACAGGAAATGAGAGGCTATGGATTCATTCTGGGTTAAGGAAAATAAAGTTTGATCAATGAAGATCCCCTGAAAAATCTCCAATAGGAATGAATGGCCAAAATTATCCAATGTTTTTAGAGCACCGTTGTTGCAGTTTCCTCTGAGTTCTACATCCAGAACAGCTTCAAGACTGCTGGTTGAGATGATCTAGCCTCACAGAATACTCCAATCAGGACTTAGCCAGAATCTTAAATTTTGTTTTAGTCCCCATAAGATTATTAGTGCCTCCTCAATCAGCAGGAAGTAGCTTAGAAAACTATGCCCACGTTTCAAAAAAATGGATTATGGATATTTGTCTTTGTTTAGTGTGTTGTTACAAGTTGTTATGAATAATGGTCAGGAAAAAAGCTAAACAATGGAGATTAGATAAAGGGTCTTGTTTTGAAAAAAAGGGGAAGAGCTGTGAGATAATGCTCTTGTACACTGTAAAGATTTGTCACTCATATTGGTTTAATAAAGTGTTGATTGGTCAGTAGCCAGGCAGGATGTATAGGTAGGGCGACCAGACTTAAGAGAATTCTGGGAAGAGAAAAGGAAGAGAGTCAGTCATCAGTCAGACACAAAGGAAGCACGATGAGAATGCCTCACTGAGAAAAGGTACCAAGCCATGTCACTAAACATAGACAAGAATTATGGGTTAATTTAAGTTATAAGAGCTAGTTAATAATAAGCCTGAGCCTAACAGTTTATAATTAATATAAGCCTCTGTGTGATGTTTCTTTGGGACTGAATAGCTGTGGGACAAGGTGAAACAGAAACTTCTGTCAACACAGAAGAAAGGAATTAAAAAAAAAGACACCAGGAAGATACTAGAGGCCAGACATCAGGAAGCAGGAAAGTAGGACACACAGAATGAAATAATAGCAAAAAGCCCAAGGGAAAACACAGATGAAGAGGAGCAGGTTAGATTAAGTTAAAGGATCTAGTGGAACAAGTCTAAGCTAAGGCTGAGCATTCATAATAAATAATAAGTCTCCACATTCTTATTTGTGAGCTGATTGGTGGCCTGAAGAAAATTCCAACTACAGCACTTCTCGTCTAGAGGACCTGAGTTCAGTTCCCAGGGCCCATATCAGGCAGCTCACAACTGCCTGTAACTTATCCCTCTGGTCTCTGTGAATATCCACCAATCGTGTGTACATACACATAATTAAAAATAATAAAAATAAAACTTGAAAGCTCTATTTGTGATGCTGAGAATCAAGCCTGGGGTCTCAGACAATGCTAACTGGAGACTGTTTGTTCATTTCCCAGCTGCCGAGTCCTGAATAATCACACAGAAACTATATTAATTACAACACTGTTCTAATAATCTGTGTATTGCCACAAGGCTGTGGCCTACTGGTAAGGTTCTGGTGTGTCCTTCTCTGACAGCTACATGGCATCTCCCTGACTCCACCTCCTCCTCTATATATCTCTGTTTGGATTTCCCACCTGGCTTTGCTCTGCTAAGACATTGGCTGTAACAGCTTTATTCACCAACCAATAAAAGCAACACCTATACAGAAGGACACTCCACTTTACTAACACATGCTGTACCCCGTAGCTGCACCTTCAGTCCCCAATTTCTAACCTGATACATAATAACTGCATATATTTATAGGGTACAGTATGACAATTTGACACACGTATACAATATACAATTGTCAAATGAGGTAGAGCATTTTTGTCATTTCCTTGTGTTAGAAAGATCTGAGCCGGGCATGGTGGCGCACGCCTGTAGTCCCAGCTACTCGGGAGGCTGAGACAGGAGGATTGTTTGAGTCCAGGAGTTCTGGACTGTAGTGCGCTATGCTGATCGGGTGTCCGCACTAAGTTCAGCATCAATATGGTGACCTCCCGGGAGCGGGGGACCACCAGGTTGCCTAAGGAGGGGTGAACCAGCCCAGGTCAGAAATGGAGCAGGTCAAAACTCCTGTGCTGATCAGTAGTGGGATCGCGCCTGTGAATAGCCACTGCACTCCAGCCTGGGCAACATAGCAAGACCCCGTCTCTATAAAAAAAAAAAAAAAAAAAAAGAAATATAAGATATGAAAGAAAAAAATTAAAAATAAAAAAAAAGAAAAAAAATTAAAAAAAAAGAAAGATCTGAACTCCTCTCCTTTAGCTCTTTTCAAAGCATGCACTAGGGCTAGCCAGTGGTGGCCACACCTTTAATCCCAGCACTCGGGAGGCAAAGGCAGACAGACCTCTGTGGGTGCGGGGTCAGCCTGGACTACAGAGTGAGTTCCAGAACAGCTGGGGCTATACACAGAAACCCTGTCTCAAAAAGCAAAGAAATAAAATAAAATATGCACTAGGACTGACTGGAGGAAGCACACACCTCTGATCCCAGCATGAGGCAGAGGTAGGAGGATCTCTGTAGTGGGACATTTGTACAGTGTGTAAAGATGTATTGCTGTGACTGGTGCAATAAAAAGCCCAACAGTCAATAGCTAGGAGAGAGGTATAGGCAGGACTTCCCGGCAGAGAGAGAACTCTGGGAAGAAGTGTTGCAAAAGGAGCTGCGGGCTGCTTCCCGCCACCCAGATTCTGGCTAGCTTACACTGGAAATAATTACACAGAAACTGTATTCTTTTAAACACTGCGTGGCCCATTATCTCCAGCCTCTTACTGGCTAACTCTCACATCTTGACTAACCCATTTCTAACAATCTGTGTAGCACCACGAGGTGGTGGCTTACTGGGAAAGATTCAGTATATCTGACCTGGCAGCTTCATGGTGGGCAGCTCTCTGACTCTGCTTCTTTCTCCCAGCATTCTGTTCTGTCTACTCCACCCACCTATGTTCTGACCTATCAGGCCAAGCAGTTTCTTTTTTCTTTTTTTTTAATATTTATTTATTTATTTATTATGTATACAGTATTCTATCTGTGTGTATGCCTGCAGGCCAGAAGAGGGCACCAGACATCATTACAGATGGTTGTAAACCACCATGTGGTTGCTGGGAATTGAACTCAGGACATTTGGAAGAGCAGGCAGTGCTCTTAACCACTGAGCCATCTCTCCAGCCCCCCAAGCAGTTTCTTTATTAATTAACCAATGAAAGTAAAAATAGGCAGATGACCCTCCTACATCAAAGAAGGGCACCAAGGAGACATCAAGGGATGAAGAATAAGTCACAGATATGGGACTGAGGAAAGGTAAAAAAGCCACGTGATAGAACACAGATTAGTAGAAACAAGTTAATTAAGTTATAAGAGCTAGTTAGGAAAAAGCCTAAGCTAAAGCCAAACTTTGATAATAAGAAAACTCCATGTCGATATTTGGGAGCTGGTGGTCTCTGTGAGAAAGTACAACTCCAGACCTCTATGATGCTGAGTCCACCTTGGTCCACAGAGCTAGTTCCAAAATAACCAAGACTACAAAAAACCCTGTCTCAACATAATATATATTGAGCCAGGCACGGCAGTCCATACCTGACCTCCCAGCACTTGAGGGGTGGAGGTAGGAGGCAATCTTCAGCTACATAAAGAACTCAAGGGCACCCCAGGTCCTATCAGACCCATTTCTAAAACAATAAGAACAATATTTAGACCAAGTATGGTGGTATATACTTGTAATTCCAAAACTACAGAGACTATGGCAGGAAGGTTGCCGCGTGTTTGCCATCTGAACTATCTACATAGTGAGTGCAAAACCAGCCTAGGCTAAGTACCAAGACTGTCTCAAAAAAGCAAAGAAAAAATGAATTAGTTATTAATATGGGACTGGAGAAATGGCTGAGTAGTGAAGCCCAACACCCAGACAGTAGACAGGGAATTTCAGAGAATGCCTGCAGCCCAGCTCTAGGAGGAACAGAAAGAGAAAACCTAAGCCCCAGATTCAGAGAGAGAACAGGTAGAGAGTGATGTAGTCATCTGGCTTCCATGTGCACACACATGCCCCCCCTCCACATGCACATATACTCACACTTAGACACACACACAAATAAGTAAATAAATCTGTTTTTAAAGTAGGAAAAAAATCATGCATTAAATATGTACATAAATTTTCCTTGTCATCATCCCCTAAATAACTCAATACAACAACTATTTACATAGCATTTACATTTTATTAGGTATTGTGAGGAATGCAGAGACGATTTAAAGTATATGGGGTCATTTGCATAGGTTATATGCAAATACTATATCATTTTATAATAGGAATTTTAAAGAGGGGCATGGTATCTATGCCTATAATGCCAGTGCCTAGAAGGCTGAGGCAGGGAGACCACTGCAGGTTGAGGCCAGCCTGGTTTGTTCAGGGTTTTATTATTGGTGTGTGCATGGATTGCTTTTCTTGTAACTGACTTATATTTATTATTTATTCATTGTTTTTGAGAAAGGGTTTCTCTGTGTAGCCCTGGCTGTCCTGCTCATTCTGTAGACCAGGCTGGCCTCGAACTCACAGATCTGCCTGCCTCTGCCTCCTATGTGCTGGGATTAAAGGAGTGCACCACCACCACCTGGCTCATATTTTTTTTAGATTTATTATTGTATCTATGTCTATTGTGTAGGTCTGTGTGCATACATCATAAGGATGCAGTGCCCATGGAGACCAGAAGAGGACATGAAACTCCCTGGAGCTGGAGTTACAGGTGGCTATGAGCCACCCAGTCTTTGTTTGTTTGTTTGTTTTTCAAGACAGGGTTTCACTGTTTAGCTCTGGGTGTCCTGGAACTTGCTCTGTAGACCATGTTGGCCTCGAACTCACAGTGATCTGCCTGCCTCTGCCTTCCAAGCGCTGCAGTGTTGGGACCATTTGGAATCCTGGCCTTCAGCTGCTCTTCCCCGCTAGTGACCTTTTCTTGCCCTTTTGATTTGAGCTTCTGGGAATTGTATCAAAGTTGTTTACCAACCCTGTTTCCTAAGCACGCACAGTCCTGGCCTTGACCATGGATCAGGTGATGAAGTCCACCTGTTGGCCCACCTGGCTGGGTTAGGTATAAACACCTGTTGGCCCACCTGATTGGTTAGGTATAAAACCTCCGTGGTGCTGTTCAATAAAGGGCTTCTTCTACCAGTAGCTAGAAAAGTGTGTACGCATGTTCAGTTCTGATGTCTGTCGCTTGGTTTCAGTTCCAGGCCATGCAGGCACGCAGCACTGCAGATTAAAGGTGTGCGGTACACCACCACCACCCAGTAAACCACTCAGTCCTATATGGGCGCTGGAACCAAGCTCCTTTCCACTGGAAGGGCAGAAGGTGCTTTTTCAGTCCCTACAAAAATGACTTTAAAAACCTAAGACCTAGGCCAACACAGAGAATACACCTTTATTCTGACAGGGTGTAGGCAGGAAAAAAAAAAAAGCCTGTCACAATGAACCAGACTTTTTCTTTTAAATCTGGATACTGTTTTACCTTTCAAATATGCCTGAGACCCTGTCTAAGAGAGAGAGAGAGAAAGAGAGAGAGGAGGGGGGAGGAGAGGAAAGGAGAGGAGAAAGAGAAAGAAAAAGACAAAGGAAGAAACAAAAAAAGGAAGGAGAAAAAAGCCAAGTGGTGGTGGCACACACCTTAATTCCAGCACTCACGTTGCAGAAGCAGGTAGGTATCTGAGCTCAAGGCCAGTCCAAACGACAGAGTGAGTTCTAGGACAGCCAGGGCTACACAGAGAAAACCTGTCTTGAAAAGTCAAGAAAGAAGAAGAGAAAAAAAAAAAGGAGGAGGAGGAGGAGAAAGAGAAATGTCTCCAGTGGGCTGGAGCTGAGTAACTCCCAAAAGGCTTCATTTTATACTCTAAAGCCACAAGGTGGGGCAAGCAAGTAAGCAAACAAAAGCATTTTTGGCAGGTAGCTTGGAGGCTTTTGGTTTCCAAGGGCGTGAGTTAGAGTTTACAAACTGTAAACTGAGGAGAGGGCAAAGACCTGGTGTTTCCGCTGTTTCTCCAGGTCGTTCTGTTCCAGTGGCAAGTTAAGTCCTGCTAGGCGTTTTAAGGAAATCACTAGATAAATCAATAAAAAAATAAAACAGTAACTAGTAATTGATCTTTTCTACCTTATTCTCCTTCAGTGCCGTAGCCTCCTGAGTAGCTGTGACTATAGCCGTATCACCAAGCCCAACTCCTAGAAACAGTCACAGAAGTCACGCAGAAGAATTTCCTTGTTTGGGGGAAAAGAGGCCTGAACGTGGCCTAGGTGGGGGAAGTGAGAGCTGGCTATACACATTCATAAACAGATATTACAAATATGAGCCCGTTACTGCAGGGGTCTTTGTGGCCTCCACAGCCAGCAGAGAGGTGATCCTAGAGAGGCAGGAAGGTAGTTCGATTCAACACGGTTCAGTAGGTGGTTATTGTTTCAAACTTCAAGCATCCAAGTGGATGCTTTTTTTTTTAACTTTATTTTATTTATTTTTATTTATTTATTTTGGTTTTTTGAGACAGGGTTTCTCGCTCGGTTGACCAGTCTGGCCTCGAACTCAGAGATCCTCCTGCCTCTTCCTCCCGAGTACCCCAAGCAGTTTATTTCACAGCACAATTTGGTGAAATCTTTTCTGGTGATAATTAACTCAGTCTCACGTGTACAACAAAGTATACATCATTAATCTCTGAAGAACAAAGTAAGCTGACATGACTACGTCGAAATTCTTTGTAAAAAGTACATGGGACACCGGCCATAAAGATAGGTTCTATAGTAAAGTGAGAAAAAACAAGCTCTTTAGGGGGTCTGGAGAGGGCGTTGGTGTGGTTGCAGACAGTGCAAAGGTGACCAGGCTAGAAAGCGCGTCCATTCCCAGCCTTCTGGATGATAACAGGTCTTGCATTCCTGCTCTGAGAACAGTCCAGATTCCCCGAGCGCTTCTCTGTGAGCACAAACACCTCCATACCCCCTTCCCCCCAGCTTACTTATGAGTGGCAGCTATGCTGGTGTGCGCTGTATTACTACTTCAACTGTTCCTTATGTCTGAATGGGTTTGTCTTTTCTGAGACAGGGTTTTTTTGGTGTAGTCCTGGCTGTCCTGGAAATCACTCTGGAGACCAGGCTGACCTTGAATTTAGAAATCTGCCTGCCTCTTTCTCCCTAGTGCTAAAATTAAAGGTGTGATCACCACCGCCCAGCAACAAAAATAACTCTTAAAAAACAAACAAACAAATAAACAAAAAACCCAACTAAACAAAGTCAAGCAAGAGGTGTGAGTCACAATGAGTGAATCTCTTTGAATTTGAGGCTAACTTCGTCTACAAAGTGAGTTCCAGGACAGCTAGAGCTGTTAAACAGAGAAACACAGAAACCTTGTCTGGGAATTCCCCTCCCCCCATAAAATTTGTTGTGGGTCTGGGGTAAGAGCACTGGCTTGACCCACCGCACCACAGCAAATAACAGAGTCAGGAGGTGGATGTGGTGGCCCAGGCCTTCAGCCTTTAATTCAAGCAGATCTCTGAGTTGAAGGCCAGCCTGGTCTACAGAGGTACTTCAAGGACTGCCAGGGCTATGGAGACCCTCTGTCTTGAAAAATAAATAGAACCAAAAAAAAAAAATCACCTTTTGGCAATCAGCCTATGTTGTTGGGTATTTTTATTTTTTCCACTCAACTCTTAGGGGCTTGCCACCAGCACCCAAATAAATCACACGAAGACTTATTCTTACTTAGGAATGCCCAACTTTAGCTTAATTTCTTTTTGGTTTTTGATTGTTTGTTTTACAATAGAAGGTTTCTCTGTGTAGCTTTGGAGCCTATTCTAGAACCCCCTCTGTAGACCAGGCTGGCCTCGAACTCACAGAGATCCGCCTGCTTCAGCCTCCCAAGTGCTGGGATTAAAGGCATGCGCCAGGGCTGGAGAGATGGCTCAGAGGTTAAGAGCATTGCCTGTTCTTCCAAAGGTCCTGAGTTCAATTCCCAGCAACCACATGGTGGCTCACAACCATCTGTAATGAGGCCTTGTGCCCTCTTTAGGCATGTACGTAGACAGAATACTGTATACATAATAAATAAATAAATAAATAAAAAATAAAAAAATAATAATAATAAAAAAAGGCATGCGCCACCACCATCCAGCAATTTGGCTTATTTTTGCCAGTTTTTCTTAAATTATCCCATCTATCATTTGCCTCTGTGCATTTATCCTTCTCTATCCTATACATCTTTCTTTACTTCTTCTGTGGTTTGCTACATAGCTGGGGGGCTAGCCCCTGACGTCCTCCTCTCCTTTCTTCTCCTAATACTCTCTTCCCAGATCTCTCCTTCTATTTATTCTCCCCGCCTGCCAGGCCCGCCTGTTCTTTCCCAGTTTCGCAGTGCCTCAGTTTCCTTACTTATTACATCAGATTCCTAGGACATCAACACTTGGGAGGCTGTTGATAGGGGAGGGGGAGCCATGATTAGTTCAAGGAAAGACTGGGCTACACAGTGACTTTGAGTTCCTTGTCTCTAAAACAGTACAAAGACTAACCCTAACTCTGAAAACTCCAAGGGACAAGCACAGCCCAAGGTCAACGGAAGAACACTTGTCTACGATTCACAAGATTCTATTCTGTTTTCCCCTAGAGTCAGAGGGGGCACAAAAGTACCTGATACAAAGTAGTACTTAGGACAACTACCATTGTGTAGATCAAAATTAGTGTTTCCACGGTTGGAAATTACCGAGTAATGGCAGAAGACGTCTGAAGACCAGCAAAGTTTAGACCCCAGCAAGATTCCCACCCGCCCCCACCCGCCCCTCTCGCGTCCCGCCCTTCCCGGCTCCGCCCCTTCCCTTACAGCCCCGCCCACAGGCCCCGGTCCCGCCTCGCTCTTCCCGGCCTTCCGCCAGTCTCGCGCACTTTCCATGAGCGCGAGCTGCTCTGCTGTGGTCGGCGGTTGGTCGGACGGAGCCACGTGCCACGTCGCGTGGGGGTGGAAGCTAAAGCTTGCGTAGCCGCGCTGTGTCTCGGGCTTCGGCGTCTCTGGCGCGGCCCCTCTGCTCTCTGCGTCCTTCCATTCCTTTGTGCGTGCCCGGGCGCCCGCTAGGATCGGAGCCACTTCGAGGAGGGAGCGTCTGAGCCTCCGCGAGGTGAGCGCCCCTCCTGACCGGAAGCGGGTGGGAGCGGCCGAAGGCGGGCGGGGGCGGGAGGCGGCCCTAGCGCCATTTTGTGGGCACGAAGCGGTAGCTCGCCTGAGATCGGGTTCCTAGCTGTCTCCGTTTCCTCGTCGTGCTCTCTGGTCGCGGCCTAGCGGTGAGTGGTGATCCCAGGGCGGCTCGCGGGCTCCGGATGGTGCTCCGCGGGGAGGTCTCAGGCGACCTGCGCGGCGGGAAGGGCGCTCTGGAGCGGGGCCTAGCTGGCCTCGCGCCGCCGCGTCGTTAGGGCCTAGCGCGGGCGGCAGCCGGGCCGCGGAGCTGCGGGCGGGAAGTCTGTCGCGGCCCCGGGCTCCAGTGGTGCGGGCCCCTTCAGACTCTGAGAACAATTGGTGCCACCGTAGGCCTTGTACTTTGGCGGCCCCACCCCAGGCCGGGGTGGGGGGGAGTCAACGTCGTTCATCGCGCATGGCCTTCTGGGAAGTGGTGGCCTACATCGCGGAGCCACTGTCGTTCCTGCCCTCGACGCTCAAGTTTAGCGCTCCCTTCCTGAGAATAAGGAACAGAGGAGACCTGAGTCTCTGTTCTTCTCGCCAGTTTCCGAGCGCCGCCAGCACCAGATGGAATTCATTGTGGATTTCTTCCACCCGCTTAAAGCACGTGCTAGACCCAATTTAGGGTCTCAGACCTTGGAATAAATTAGTTCAGGATGGCCAGAAAATATTGTAGTTTGTAGTTTTTGCGCTCCGGGTAAGAAAATAGTGTTTGCAAGGAAAAGAAAAAGTCGGAACAGAAACAATTAGTTCTTTAACCCTTTATTTTTGTCTGGTTTTGTAACCAACAAGCCACGTGGTAACACTGTTGGAATTTTAGCGCCTCAAGCATATAGTAAGCCCTGAGAAAACGTTTATTAAATAAATGAGTTTGGAACAAAAGTTTAATGCCCTTTTTTTTGTTTTCTAAAGAATGCTGTTCCTCAATTCTCAGGGATGACAAAGGAAGTATTAGGTTTCAGGTAGCAAGAATCTTTTCAGGAAGTGGGAACAGTGGTGGCGGCTAAATATAAAGAGATAACTGCTATTACTCTCTTGATCATTCATCTCTCTCTTCCTTAGAAAATTCGGCAAAGATGTCTGAATATATTCGGGTAACAGAAGATGAGAACGATGAGCCCATTGAAATACCATCCGAAGACGATGGTACAGTGTTGTTGTCCACAGTTACAGCTCAGTTTCCAGGGGCATGCGGCCTGCGCTACCGGAATCCAGTGTCTCAGTGTATGCGGGGTGTTCGGCTGGTGGAAGGAATCCTGCATGCCCCGGATGCCGGCTGGGGAAATCTGGTGTATGTTGTCAACTATCCTAAAGGTTTGTTACTCGTTTTGTTTTTTGCCATATGGCTGGCTACAGTTAGACTTGTATACCATCCTAAATTGTAGATTAAGTGCGGGGGGGTGGTGGAGCGATGATTCAGTGGTTAAAAACAGTGGCTCTTAAGAGGACCCAGATTGAATTCCCAGCGCTCTCAAGGCAGCTTACAACTCTCTGTAACTGGGATGAAAGGTATGTGCCACCAGGCCCGGCTTTCTCATATTTCTGCACTGTGTGTGCCTGGTGCAAAGGGGCATCCACCTTTGAAGATGGAGTTGAATGGTTGTGAGAACCAAACCCTTAGCTCCACAAGAGCAGCAGGTGCTTTTAGCCTCTTGCTCTCTTAATTTAAATTCTCTTTTCCCCTCCTCAGAGAAACCGCAGTTTCAGTGGCCTAAATCTTGATTTACTACAGAACTTCCTTGATTTTAAGGTTCTGGTCTTATTTTCCCTGCCTCTTATGAGAAAGCCAGGCCTCATGTCACACACCTTTGATCCCAGCACTCAAGGAAGCTGAAGGGGAGAGTGAATCTCTTGAGTCTGGGACAGCCAGGGATAAATAAACAAGAGAGATAACCCTGTCTTGGAAAGAGTATGATTGTCTGGGAATTGGTACATTGTTACTTTTACTATGATATTGCAACAAAGTGCCACATTTACCTGTATTCCCAGCATCAGCTGGGGGGGGGGGTGAGGCAGAAAGATTGGGACTTGAGGCCAGTCTGGGCTACATAGTTATAGGTGAGCCTGATTATATATAGCAAGACATCTCAAATAACTGAGGTCAATCCACCAAATTGGTCAATATGCAAAGACTAATATATGTCTAAGAAATTAAGGAGGATCTGCTGGGCCGTGGTAGCACACACCTTTAATCCTAACACTAAGGAGGCAGAGGCATCCTGGTCTACAGAGTAAGTTCCAGAACAGACAGGGCTGTAACACAGAGAAAGAAAACACTCTACTATGCTCTGTCTCACTGTGTCCTCACAGTGAAGATCTCAAAATCATAAAAAACCTGTCTTGAAAAACCAAAAAAAAAAATTGCGAGAATTTAGAGGTAGGGTCTTGTACAGGCCGGGCTAAACTTGATTTTTTTTCACTGTGGCAATTCTTAAGTCATTGGCTATGTAGCTCATTGCTTACCCTGAATTAAAAGGTCACTTGGTGTTGATTGGTGGGGGTGAGTGGCACAAATATGAAATTGAAAGTTACGAAGCGGTTTTTTTTTTTTTTTTTGGTTTCTCGAGACAGGGTTTCTCTGTAGCTTTGAGGCCTGTCCTGGAACTAGCTTTTGTAGACCAGGCTGGCCTCAAACTCACAGAGATCTGCCTGCCTCTGCCTCCTGAGTGCTGGGATTAAAGATGTGCCCCACCACCACCCAGCCGGAAAGAGAGTTCTTTAAGACCAGTTTTGATGGCATGTATACTGAGACCTCCATCTTTGTAAACAGGCAGTATCACTGGATTTTTGGATAAGAGACAGAAAGCATCCAAGTTTACATGTGGAAATAAAAGTTGCTAATTTTCTCTTTTTTAATATATTTAAAAGTATATGTATGGGTTTTGTGGGGGGGTTTTTATTGTTTTTTGTTTTGTTTTACACCACGTGTATCCCAAGAGGGTATTTGATCCCTTGTATTAGATAAATTTAATGCCACAAAATGAAGTATAATTTTGTTTATTTAGATATCAATTTTGAGGAGAACGTGCAGTTGATTTTATGATCTTAGATTATTCAAAACTAGGCCAGGGAGATAGCTGATATATGCAGTAAGGATAACTCTTAGCAAGCTAGACCACCTGTCTACCTCTGAAACTCACCTGATAGCTGATTGCTGTGGGGTGCAGCCTTCCCCAGGAATAAAAAAAGAGACCCTGCCTAACAGGGGAGAAGGCCAGAAACTGCTTAGAAATGGTATATTTGGCACTCTCATAAGTACACAAATCAATTTTCAAAAAGATAATATCAAGCTAGAATTGAGATTCCGCAAGTTTGCACCAGGAAAACACTCCAGCCTCTTAAGCTACATTTTGTCCTAAGAAGGATACTTAACAGTCTCTTCGTTGTTTATAGATCTGGTCTTGTTGGTTCATTGTATTTTGTTGTTCGATAGACCAGGCTGGTCTCAAACACAGAGATCCTCCTGCTAAATATGGGTTTCTGCTTGCCTTGTTTAGATAACAAAAGAAAAATGGATGAGACAGATGCTTCCTCAGCAGTGAAGGTGAAAAGAGCAGTTCAGAAAACATCTGATCTAATAGTTTTGGGTCTCCCCTGGAAAACAACAGAACAAGATCTTAAAGACTATTTCAGTACTTTTGGAGAGGTTCTTATGGTTCAGGTAAACTTGACTCTAGCTAATTGCTTTCTTTTTTTGTTTGTTTGTTTGCTTTTTAATTGCTTTATAAATAATACCATTCAAAATTTCCACTTCCCTTCTGCTCTCCCACTTAATCCACCCACCCCACCCATGCTAATTGCTTTCTTTTTAATTATTCTATTTAAAAAGTAACAGAACAAAAATAATTATGTGTGAAGTCACCATAATGTGAGGACCTGTATTAAAGGTTGCAGCATTAGGAAGCTTGATAGCTACTGGTTTAAAGGAAATGGGTTATATTAGATCTTATTTGTGCTCATTCTAAACATTGTTAGAGTGCAAGTGAATCATTCTCTACTGTTAATGGTCTGATTTTCTACTGTTGACTTTGCCTTGAGCTATATTGACTTTAATGTGCTGCTTCGTCAAGTTGAAGGCATTCATAGTTTTATGTGAACTCTGATTTGTTGTATGTGTAGTATTAGTAGAGTAAATTTCAATCATCCTTTCTTAGGTCAAGAAAGATCTTAAAACTGGTCACTCCAAAGGGTTTGGCTTTGTTCGGTTTACGGAATACGAAACCCAAGTGAAAGTAATGTCACAACGACATATGATAGATGGACGATGGTGTGACTGTAAGCTTCCGAATTCTAAGGTATTTTGCTCTTTGTTTTCCTGTATGCTTGGGGAATCTTTTCTTAAAAGACCTTAAAGTATTAAATGCATTTGGAAACATAGCAAGGAAAGTTCTAAGTTTTTCAACTGTGTAAGCTTGGCTGCCCTGGAACTTGCTATGTAGACTATGCTGACCTCAGACTCAGATATCCACTTATCTTTGCTTCCCAGGTGCTGGGATTAAAGATGTAGGCCACCACCACCCAATTTAATGTTGGTTTTAATGTGCTGGGAAACCTACTGTCCAATACTTTACTGGGCAAGTGCTTGACCACTGAGCTACATCTTCAGCCTAAACTTATTCTAAGCAAGCAAATGAGAAGTATTTGGAACAAACATTCTGTTTTGGATCAGAGTATCTTTTCAATATGTTAACCTTTATTTGAACTGGGGAGATAGGTCAGTCCATAAAGTGTTTACCTCAAAACTGAATTTGATCTGGGAGCACACATCTTTATTTTGAGGCAGAGTCTCTACATAGTCTTGACTGTCCTGGAGCTTGCTGTGTAGATCAGGCTGGCTGTGAACTCAGATCTCCATGATTACCTCTCCCAATCAATACTAAGATATTTTGGTTTTTTGGGTTTTTGTTATTGGTTTGGCTCGGTTTGGTTTGGGTTTTGGTTATTTGTTTCAAGACAGGGTTTCTCTGTTGCTTTTGGAGCCTGTCCTGGAACGTTCTTATAGAACAGACTGTTCTCAACTCACAGAGATCCACCTGACTCTGCCTCCCAAGTGCTGGGATTAAAGGCATGCACCACCACTGCTGTGCGGGCTTGCTTTGTATTTTGTTTTTCTCAGGCAGGGTTTCTCTATTTGGTCCTGGCTATCCTGGAGCTCACTCTATAGACCAGGCTGGTCTCAAACTCAGGTCAGCCTGCCTCTGCCTCTTGAGTGCTGAGATTAAAACAGTGCCTGACTCTTGAGACCTGTGCTACTTCCACCAGAACCCACATTTTTTGTTTAAAGAACTGGTAGGATGTGCTTGTAATCCTACCCCTGCAGAGGGGGAGGCAGGTGAGTTCGTGGAGCTTGCCGGCTATCGGTCTAGAAAAATAAAAGTTCAGTGAGAGACCCAGACTCAGAAAAAAAGGTGGAGAATGACTAAGAAAGATGAGTAGCATCAAACTCTCTCCCGAATGTGCACATAATGGTCTCATGTGTGCATAAGACCACACATTTAATAAGGAAATTAAAACTGGGCATGATGTTGCATTCCTGTAATTCTGGCATGTGAGAGGTAGTAACAGGATCAGGAGTTCCAGGTTGTCCTTACTTGCATATCAAGATGAAGGCCATCCTGGGGTACATGGGGCTGTCTTAAAATCCCAAGGAAGTGGGGTTGAGAACTTAATTAGTAATTACTTAATTCTAGGGATTGGTCAGTTTTCAGCACCTGCATGGAAGTATGCAGCTAGCTGCATTTCTGAGTGATCTAATCCCTTCTGTCCTAAAGGGCACCAGGCATGCACCTGGTCACATAGATCCATATAGGCAAGACACGCCTTTTTTCCCCCCACAAGGGGCCGTAAGTCTTGTCACATACCTTTAATCCCAGCACCCAGAGGCACAGGCCAACAAAGGATACATAGACCTTGTCTGGGGTGGGGGTGGGGGGCAAAACACCAAAGAAAGGGGAGAGTGTATAGTATTTATTTCTGATGTTCCTTTCTTTTGACCAGCAAAGCCCAGATGAACCTTTGAGAAGCAGAAAGGTGTTTGTTGGGCGTTGTACAGAGGATATGACTGCTGAAGAGCTTCAACAATTCTTCTGTCAGTATGGAGAAGTAGTAGATGTCTTCATTCCCAAACCATTCAGGGCTTTTGCCTTTGTTACCTTTGCAGATGATAAGGTATTTTTCTTCTTAATACGTTTCAGGGCTGGGAATGTATCTGGTTTAGGGCTACTGTATGTGCCCGGCATGGTACGCTAGGTGCTGAGCTCAGTCTCCAGCACTCAGAATGATAAGTGACTCATTCCAGCTGATTGTCACCTTTTCAGGGTAGAGTGTGTGGGTTTAGATAGGTGTAAGATACCCTTCCGATGTTTTTCATTATGTGAGCTTTGGGGCTGTCAAACATCTTTTAGTTACAGGTGTTGATGTTAACGTTACCAAAGTGAAACTAGCATTAATTGCTTATTTTTCCTTCTACTTAGATGGGTTATACTAAGATTTAGGTTGTATTGCTGTGTTGGTACGTGGGTTGGTTGGTTTAATCACCATTTACATCCTTGTTTCTTATAGGTTGCCCAGTCTCTTTGTGGAGAGGATTTGATCATTAAAGGAATCAGCGTGCATATATCCAATGCTGAACCTAAGCATAATAGCAATAGACAGTTAGAAAGAAGTGGAAGATTTGGTGGTAATCCAGGTGGCTTTGGGAATCAGGGTGGGTTTGGTAACAGTAGAGGGGGTGGAGCTGGCTTGGGAAATAACCAGGGTGGCAATATGGGTGGAGGAATGAACTTCGGAGCTTTTAGCATTAATCCAGCGATGATGGCTGCAGCTCAGGCAGCATTGCAGAGCAGTTGGGGTATGATGGGCATGTTAGCCAGCCAGCAGAACCAGTCAGGTCCATCTGGTAATAACCAAAGCCAGGGCAGCATGCAAAGGGAGCCAAATCAGACATTTGGTTCAGGGAATAATTCCTATAGTGGTTCTAATTCTGGTGCCCCTCTTGGTTGGGGATCAGCATCAAATGCAGGGTCAGGCAGTGGTTTTAATGGCGGCTTTGGCTCAAGCATGGATTCTAAATCCTCTGGCTGGGGAATGTAGGCAGTGGGGGGGTGGTCAGTTGATAGGTAGGTAGGTATAGAATGGTGGGATTCAAATTTTTCTAAACTCATGGTAAGTATATTGTAAAATACATATGTACTAAAAATTTTCAGATTGGTTTGTTCAGTGTGGAGTATATTCAGCAGTATTTTTGACATTTTTCTTTAGAAAAAGAGGAAAAGCTAAATGAATTTTATAAGTTTTGTTATATAAAGGGTTAAAATACTGAGTGGGTGAAAGTGAACTGCTGTTTGCCTAATTGGTAAACCAACACTACAATTGATCTCAGAAGGTTTCTCTGTAATATTCTGTCATTGAACTTGTTAAATGGATTCTTTGCATGTTCAGAATAGAAACCATTGGTTAGAACTACATTCTTTTCTCATTTTAATTTGAATCCCACCCTATGAATTTTTTCCTTAGGAAAATCTCCATTTGGGAGATCATGATGTCATGGTGTTTGGTTCTTTTGGTTTTGTTTTTAACACTTGTCTTCCTTCATATACGAAAGTACAATATGAAGCCTTCATTTAATCTCTGCAGTTCATCTCATTTCAAATGTTTATGGAAGAAGCACTTCATTGAAAGTAGTGCTGTAAATATTCTGCCATAGGAATACTTCTGTCTACATGCTTTCTCATCCAAGAATTCGTCATCACGCTGCACAGGCTGCGTCTTTGACGGTGGGTGTTCCATTTTTATCCGCTACTCTTTATTTCATGGAGTCGTATCAACGCTATGAACGCAAGGCTGTGATATGGAACCAGAAGGCTGTTTGAACTTTTGAAACCTTGTGTGGGATTGATGGTGGTGCCGAGGCATGAAAGGCTAGTATGAGCGAGGAAAGGAGAGAGCGCGTGCAGAGACTTGGTGGTGCAAAATGGATATTTTTTAACTTGGAGAGATGTGTCACTCAATCCTGTGGCTTTGGTGAGAGAGTGTGCAGAGAGCAATGATAGCAAATAAACGTACGAATGTTTCGCATCAAAGGACATCCACATCTGTTGGAAGACTTTGAGTTTTGTTCTTAGAAAACCCACTTTAGTTGAATGTGTTCAGTGAAATACTTGTACTTCCCTCCCCTCTGTCAACTGCTGTGAATGCTGTATGTGTGTTCTCCTCTGCTACTGAGCTGGAAGTGTGGGCACGTGAACTGAAGCTGATGGGCTGCGAACATGGACTGAGCTTGTGGTGTGCTTTGCAGGAGAACTTGGAAGCAGAGTTCACCAGTGAGCTCAGGTGTCTCAAAGAGGGTGGACGTTCTCATGTCTGTTAGCTAACATAAGAATGCTGTTTGCTGCAGTTCTGTGTCCTGTGCTTGGATGCTTTTTATAAGAGTTGTCATTGTTGGAAATTCTTAAATAAAACTGATTTAAATAATATGTGTCTTTGTTTTGCAGCCCTGAATGCAAAGAATTCATAGCAGTTAATTCCCCTTTTTGACCCTTTTGAGATGGAACTTTCATAAAGTTTCTTGGCAGTAGTTTATTTTGCTTCAAATAAACTTATTTGAAAAGTTGTCTCAAGTCAAATGGATTCATCACCTGTCATGCATTGACACCTGATACCCAGACTTAATTGCTATTTGTTCTTGCATTGTCCAAAGTGAAACTTTTTCCATGGGTTATTCTGTTTTTAATCTAGTTTTTCATAAGTCTGGGTGACAGAACCTAAAATGGTAAGCAGTTACCCTCCAGCTTGTTCTGAGTGCCTCTGCATTTGAGTGATTTTTCTATTGACGTGGCTGTATAAGTCTCCTTTGGGAACTCATTCCTTCTAAAAATACTATTTGGGAGGGGGCAAAACAGTTGTTTCCAAATGCTTTGTAGCAGAGCATATCAATGGGAAAGAAGGGGTGATAAACATCATTCTGGGGGGTTTGAAAAGTGGAATTAATTGCAATAGGGATGAAGTAGAAGAAACCATGTGCCTGAAATCCATTCAGAAGCCTGATAGCTTTAAGAACTAGTAGGGTGGGTTGTCTATCTGGCAGTCTTTTAAGTGAGGTGGGCTCTGCCCCTCTGGGGTTAGGGGCATGTAGTGATGGTGCTCACAATCAGATTAGACTCTCACAATGCATTGTTAAGAATGTAAAAGCAATAATACCTTGATTGTTGTACTTTCCTGTGACTACTGAGAACTGGGGAACTCTTTTCTAACGAAAGATGTGACTGTTTTTGTTGGTAGTTTCCCCACTGCCCTTACCTAAATAGATGATGATAAATAGGTTTGTCATTTTGCAAGGTGCGTGTTTTGAAACTATATCCTCTAGACTTGTGAACACAGTGTTTCATTATTAAGTATCCTCTGTAAAAGGATCTTGAGTTATTGTAAAATTTTTCTCTGCATCTAAATCTGCATGATTTCCAAACCCTGTACATCTGAATTTTGCATTTTAGCACTTGCACTATTACTCAGCAGCAGTAACATGGTAACATTAAAATGCTTTTCGGGGACCTCCAAAGACTAAACTGGCAAGCCGTCCAGGAGTCCTGGGGTAAGTTACTTATCGATGGCATGGTTTTGATCCCTTGTTTGCACTTGTTAAAAGAGTTAGTGGTCATCTGGAAGGCTTTCAGTGTTGATTAGCCTTTTAATATGCTTATGGTATAATGTAGCTGTAGATAGTTATTTGCCCTAAATGAAGTTTTAGAAATAAACTACTTGGCAAAAATTTGGTTTTGAAAATCTATTGGTTATCAAAATGCATTCATTCTTAAAAAACAATCTTGAACCGCAGTTGAATAAAAAGTTTTCTTGCCACCAACAGTTTAGTGTCTGGAGTCTTACTGGAAAAAAATTTTTTTCATGTCAAAAATGCCGGAAAGTTAAAACAGTGACTTCTGAGGGAAGGGTCAATACAGCATTTTCATCCATTAAAAACGTGAGTCTCCAGCTGGGTGTGGTGGCACATGCCTTTAATCCCAGAAGTTGAGGCATGCACATCTGAGTTGCAGGCCAGCTGTTGCTCCATAGTGATACTGTCTCAGAACTTGTTGGAAGAGCCAAGTACAATCAAATGTGACATTTTAAGATTAAGGCAGCGTCTTAGCAGGAGAGTAGCAGTTGCTTTGTGAGTTACTGTCGTTTCTGTTACATAAGAGAATAAGTTCGCTGAGTACAGTTTTCTGCTGGTGTGCCATCTGTGATCTGTTTGGCTCACCTGTGCCCAAGTCATGCTCACTTAAGAACAGTTCAGGTATAGTGGCATACACTTGATAATGCCCAGCACTTGTGAGGCTGAAGCAGAATGGTAAATTTGAGGTCGGCCTTGGCCACGCAGGCTGTTTCTCAAAGTGGGGTGGGGTGGGGTTCAGAATGTTACCGTAGTTGGCTTACCAAGCTAGCATACACAAAGCCCTAGTTTGATTGTCAGCACCAGATAAGTGAGGTGTGATGGCATCCACCTTTAATCCCTGTGCACTTGGCTGGTCGAAGCAAAAGAAAGAGGGGTTGTCTGCTATATTACAGAGTTCTAAGGCCAGCCTAGAACATGAACCCATTGATTATGAAGATCAACAGCAAGCCTTTAGTTGCTCAGAAATAGGAACAGCCAATAGATTGTAGAGAATTGAATACAACTTGACATGGTAGGTTTTTGTGCAGGGTTGATAACACCATTGTATTGAACATCAGGAATTGACAAAGTTGACATTGGCAAGTGCCTGTAACAGTTTAATCCAGTTTAGTATAGGGTGGGCCATTGATGCTTCTTGGGTTCTGTTACTGGTAAGAGCCTTTCCAGGAACTTGTAATAATAATTCCCAGATTGGAGGCATGCAAGTTAAAAGTTACTCATTATGTTCTCGATCCAGGAAATATAGTTAATGACTTTGGTGTAGACCCCATACTGGTCTGCCTCCCCACAATTAATGGAACCCCAGGAAACTATTCCTCCCACAAACCATCGTTGTGTTTCATTATCTAGAAACACTAATGCCCCTCCACTGTCACCTCTGCAGCTGTCCTTGCCACCAGTTTGTAAGCCAGCACAGAGCATGTTAGCAGTTACTTTTCTTTCTGGGTAGAGCTTTGCATATGCAGAAGTACATTTTTGATGGTCAACAATTGGTATGTCCACAAACATTAGGTTTCTAGCAAGAAACCCCTTCTGGGTTAAGCCCCAGCCAGCCACAGTTCCAATGGTATCTGCCCTCATTAAGGATGAAGCTTCTTTTCTTGGCAGGCAAACAGGCATGACATTTCGATTGATGGTGACTTTGTTCTTGAGTTTAATCAGTGCTATGTCATTGTCAAAACCAGCATCGTGATTGTAACCTTCGTGTATAAAGACAGCCTCAGGCCAGGCTTGGGTATAATGAGGTGAGAGCCTTTTGAGGATACCCATGCGAATGTCCAGAGAGGACACATCTTCTGTTATCCCATACACGGCATGAGCAGCTGTTAGGACCCAGTTGTCGTGTATAAGAGCCCCTGCCGCTATGGTCTCACCCAGTAGTAAGACTTGCCAAGGAAAGTTACCAGTCTTTGCGTGCTGCCCTCCAAATATGCGGCCTCCTGTAGAGAGTGTGGACAGCCCACAGACTGAGGAAAGAGTAAAAGCAAGTTGAGTGTCAACAGTTATATCCCATGGATTGATGGGTAGGTAGGCATCCTCTTTTCTCTGTTAGGCAAGTGAGTCTGTCTAGCTTTACTTGATAAGTTCTTATCTAATTGCTTAGCTCCTCAAGATCAGTAAGATTTCACAGATTCTTCTTTTGTTTTAGGAAAAGAGATGAGGGAAACTGTAGACAATACGGACAGGAATTGTGTAAACAGAGGTATGAGCACCACATACAGGCAAAAGGTCAGAACTCTGTATTGCTTGCTTTACCTCTGAGATCATTAGGAATTCCGGGAAGGCAGGAATTAAGGTTATGGTTTGTAAAATTACTGTTGGCTTTGAATGTAAAAATCTAGTAAATCATAATGTAGCAGCAATGGCCAAGATGCTTCTGGTTCTAAAATTTGTGTTTCTGGTCTGGTTGAATCATCCAAACATTAAGTTTACAGTGTCTGTTGCAAGCTAATTACTCAGGAATGCAGCACATGTTTCTTATTGCAGTCTTGTACTTTGATTAAAACTTAGAAACAGCATGTAAACCAAATATAGAATTAGAAAACTAATTTAAACCAGCTAACATGGGGGTAATGAGTGCATTATTACCTTTAATTTTTTTTAAAGCATTTTCAACTATTATTGTTGGAGCCAATTCTGGTTTAAAAAAATTAAATACTATTAAAAGGCAAATTGCATTAATGTTGAAAAACGTAGATGTTGTTGAAAACAGTTGCTTAGGGAAATAATGAAGTTATTAGCTTTGGGTTTTAATAGCACTTTTACAGAGCAGAAAAGTAACTCAGCAAGAATTCGTGTTTATAAGTGTATAAATCGTTTTAGATAATTTAAAAAAGCATTTAATTTTTTACGCTTGCCTAATCGTAAGGTCAAAAATAGTCAAATGAGTGATGCAGCTAGCAGCCTCTGTGTGCAAAGGGGTAATGAGAACACGC
Organism: Myodes glareolus; assembly: GCF_982192425.1. Classification (NCBI taxonomy): domain Eukaryota; kingdom Metazoa; phylum Chordata; class Mammalia; order Rodentia; family Cricetidae; genus Myodes; species Myodes glareolus. Next base: position 8,268,841 of record NC_142031.1, read on the forward strand.
TTGGGAGTTATGTTGGCCTAAACCAGCCTCTGAGCTCCCTGTCTGCCTGTTATCCTCCATCTACTCTGTCAGCTGTGAATCTCTTTTATAAATGCGTCCATTACCAGGCTTGCAAACCGGGAGGGATTTTTCTCCTTTGGAGCTCGTCCAGAATCCATCAGCTTCACACACATATTTACCTGCAAATTGTTGGAAAAGCAAAAATGTTTAACTGTGGTTATCATTTGCTTGAATAACCCTTTGAAAAATGTTGATTCTTGAGCATCCATGGTGGGGAGAGGCGTGTGAATAACCATTTTACATGATTTCATAAATAGCTGTCTGCATTACCATGTTTGCTTGCAAAGTGGAAACCTTTTAGATGTGTAACTTGAATATGTATCAAGATCTCAAGTGCTTAATGATAAGGTTTTTGACTTGTTAAATTAAACCATTTGGAATATATTGTGTGTTTGTGGTAGTCATTTACTAGATAAGATCTGTTTTCAGATTCTTGCAAATTGACATTAAAGTCACTTCAACTGTAATATTTCACTTAGCACGAGGGAGAAAGGCCTTTTAATCCTTTGTCTCCCTTAGCCAAAAAGTCTGCTTCAAGTTTATATTCAACCTTAAGGACTCAAGTTCCAAGTACCACCCGCCCCTCCTTGAAGAAAGTACTTACCATCACTGCTCATTGTGTAGAAAGTCTCTTCACAGCTGTACTGAATGACAGCCTTGTAGGTGGTCACTTCAGGGCCTGTGATGTATTCCATGTGGCCATTGGGTAGGTCATCAGGAGGGCCACAGTCAACAACTAGTAAAGAAACAGTAGGGAAGAAGAACCCCTTTGTTCAAAAGAAATGGTCTACAGGAGAACATGGAAGAAAAGCCAGTGTTCATGTGTGACAAACCAGTGGACTAAAGGTCCTGTTTACAGTTAGAATTTTGTAGAATCCCTGAGGGGTGTTGATTAGGAAGGGCAGGGGTGCTTGAGACAGTGTCTCTCTACATATCCCTAGCTGTCCTAGAAGTTGCTGTGTCCTCTGCCTCAAAAGTACTGGGATTAAAGGTGTGCTGCCACTACGGCCTGACTCAATCATAATTATATTTAGTTTTTCAAGATGGGGTTTCTTGCCAGGTGGTGGTGGTGCACGCCTTTAATCTCAGCTCAGAGGCAGGCGGATCTCTGGGAGTTCAAGGCCAGCCTGGTCAGCTGGGACAGACACCAAAGCTACAGAGAAACCTTGTCTCAAAAAAGGGGGGGGGGTTCTCTATAGCTTTGGAGCCTACCCTGGAACTCGCTCTAGCCTCTGCTTCCCAAGTGCTTGGATTCAAGGTGTGTGCCACCACTGCCTAGCCTCTCTTAATTTAAAATTTCATGTTCATTGGTGTTTTGCCTGCATGTTCATAAGGTATGTGTGAGGGTGTCAGAAGCCCTGAAGCTGGAGTTAAACAGGTGGGTGCTGGGGACTGAACCTGGGTTCTCTGGAAGAGCAGCAGCTAGTGCTCTGCCATGCTCCAGGTGAAATAGCTTCTGTGTCTAGAACTACAAAGTAGCAGTAGCAGGCCCCAGACCACTGATTGCCCAGATACTCTCAAACCTTGAAGTTTGTTTTCAAATATGTGGACTCTTGTAGTGAGAGTACTAAGAGCATGTGATTCTTGAGAAATTTCTTAGTTTTCAAAATGGGAATGTGCCATTATCCCTGTACATGTGTGGTGGGTGTGCACACTGTACAGAACTGTCCTCATCCTGCAGTTACAATGTGCCTTTGTGTGCCCACAGAGGGGGTGTGGTGGTGGGATGATAGCAAACACCTTAATCTCGGCACTCAGGGAGATAGAGGCAGATGAGATCAACAGACCAAGTTCCAGGACAGCCAGAGCTAAACAGTGAAATCGTGTCTGGAAAAACAAAAAGAAAGAAAAAGAACAGGAGAGAGGCCTACACAGCAGCATCACACTTCTGTAGGGTGATAGGAATTAAGAGGCTCAGATGTTTTCCCTACATTTCTGTCTGCAAGAGCATCATTTTACACTTATTACACTCTGAATTATTTCAAAACACTCTGCCTTTCCCCAGTACTTCGGTTCCTCTTAGCCCACAGACTTGAGTAGAAGGAAATCTGGAATTCATGCCCTAGTAATGATTCATTTGGCAGGGGAGGTGGGAATGACAAGAGAAGTCACAGAAGTGATTAGTGGTGGCTGGGGAGATTGCTCAGAATAGGAGCGTGCTTTCTGTACAGGCATAGGTCCCCAGCACCCAGGTAAACCAGAGATGGCAAGATCATCCCTAAGGAAGATGAGGAGGTGGGGACTTGTAGAGAATGCCAGACAGCCCGTAACCCAGTGGTTCTCGACTTACGGGTAGTGGCTCCTTTGGGGTTGAGTGACCCTTTATCAGGTTGCTTAAGGCCAATGGAAAACATTACAATTCGTAACAGTAGCAAAATTACAGTTATAGCATAGCAATGAAAATTTATGGTCTGTGGGTACCACACGAGGAACTGTATTAAAGGGCCGCAGCGTTAGGGAGGTTGAGAACCACTGCTCTAACTACATGTGCATTCACGTGTGTACACACGAAGGGACAACACAGAAATGGTACAGGTGGCAGCAAGGGAAGGGGCTTGTCACCATATGACCGTACTGCTGCACTCTGGTATTGGCCGGTCCCAGGATCCATCCCTCTGACAGACAGCAGTGAATGATTTTAGGGACACAGAACCCTGAAGAGAAAATTCAGAAAATGAGCTCCCTATTAACATCAGGTCCCTCCCCTAAACCTCAAGTGAGAGCAGCAACCGTGGAAGGCCTGGACCTTGGTCCCGCTGCCTTGTTTCATGTGCACATTTGCTGCCAACAGCTCTGCTGGTTTATGTCACCTATTCCATGGTGGCATTGTACACATTAATAACTGCTGCAATTCTTACCATATATACTGCTTCCCAATGCACCCTAGAACTCATCTGGCCAAAGCTCTTGTCAGTAATCCCCTCTCATTTGTTCCCTTCCTCTGGAGGGGCTCGCCCCCTGCCCCCTCTACCATTTATTTTTGTGAAGCCCTGCTGTCCTGGAACTGTGTAGATCAGGCTGGGTTTTTTTTTCTTTTCAGTTTTTCGAGACAGGGTTTCTCTAACTTTTGGAGCCTGTCCTGGAATTAGCTCTGTAGACGAGCCTGGCCTTGAACTCACAGAGATCCACCTGCCTCTGCCTCCTGAGTGCTGGGATTAAAGGTGTATGCCTCCACTGCCAGACCAGACTGATTTTTTAATTCACAGAGATCCACCTGCTTCTGCCTCCTGAGTGCTGGGACTAAAGGTGTACACAATCAAACATATCATTTAAAAAATAATTTTTTGGGTGGGGCTCAGTGGTTAAGAGCATTGCCTGCTCTTCCAAAGGTCCTGAGTTCAATTCCCAGCAACCACATGGTGGCTCACAGCCATCTGTAATGAGGTCTGGTGCCCTCTTCTGGCCTTCAGGCATACACACAGACAGGTCATTGTATTCATAATAAATAAATATTAAAAAACTGTTGTTACTAAAAAAAATAATTTTTTTTTTTGGTTTTGGTTTTTCGAGACAGGGTTTCTCTGTAGCTTTGAAGCCTAGCTCTTGTTCAGGCTGGCCTTGAACTCACAGAGATCCACCTGCCTCTGTCTCTTGAGTGCTGTGATTAAAGGTGTGTGCCACCATTGCCTGGCAAAAATAAAAAAAAAAAATTAGACTTGTTTTATGGGTTTGACTGCTTTGCGTACTGCTGATGTGCCAGATGTCTATGGAGGTCAGAAGGCGGCCTTGGATCCCCTGAACCAAGTTAGGGGAGTTGTGAGCCACCGTGTAGGTGCTCGGAACTGAACGCCAGTCTTCTGCAAGTACAGCTAGTGTGTTTAATCAATCGTCTCTCCAGTCTCTTCCAGCATTTATTTATACAAAGTGCCAGATAGGGCCAGGGCCAGTGAGATGGCTCAGCAGATAAGGTTAGCTGCCAAGCCTGACAACCTGAATTTGAGATCTGCAATCTGCATGGTAAAAGGAGAACTGGCCTCCAAACACTAACATGTATGAAGCCACACAAATAAATGGCGTTTTTTTTTTTTTTTTCAAAAGAAGCCTGACGTGGTAGTGCCAGTGACCCCAATGCTCAAGGAGGCAGAGACAGACAGATCTCTGAGTTCAAGGTCAGCCTGGTCCACAAATCAAGTTTCAGGACAGTCAGGCTACACAGAGAAACCCTGTCTCAACTCTGCCCACCCACCTCCAAAAATGTTTGCAAAAAACTGCAGAGATCAGTTACTAAAGTCAAACATTAAGCTGAACACACCTTTAATCCAAGACAAGACATGTCCCTGAATATCAACCACTGAGCCAAGTGTGGTGATACAACCTTTAATCCAAGGCATGCGGATCTCTGCTTTTGAAACCAGCCTGGTCTACATAGTCCAGAGAAAGGGAAAGTATGTGTTAATGGAAGAGGGTGCCATTTGCAAAAGCTATGTTTCAAAGGATATACATTTTTCAGTTAAATAGTAAACACAGGATGTATAGAGTGCTTTACTAGCATCTGCAAAGTCCTGGGTTTGGTCCAAAGCACCATATACACTGGGCAAGATGGAACATGCGTCAATCCCAGCACTGGGAAAGTAGAAGCAAAAAAATCAGGCCAAGACTATCCTCAGCTACAGAGGAAGTTCAAGGCCAGCCTAGGCTACATAAACTGTTTCAGAACAGTTGAACAAATTTGTGGTCTTGCAGTTAAACAATGGGAGAGGCTGACCAAGAGGTTTGCAAGGTGGGGCTTTCTCCAGTTTGCCCCTCTACAGACTGGATTCCATCCCTGGCTGTCACTCCAGGGTTATTGCTTTTCGCCACTGGGATTCAGTGACAATTTTGAAGAACACAGAGAAGATGAGTTAATCTCTTACCTGTGCCCTGAAGCAATGCACTAAGCAGTTTTTAAAATTATCTTCCCTCTCCCTTAACAGTGAGCACTATTTATAACTTTGCAGAATGTACTCTTTCCAGGGCTGTCTAAGCTTTGTGGGCCCAGGGGCTGTTCCCCAGGAAGGTTGTCAGCTGACCAGGGAAGACTTAATTTAAGAGGAGCTCTGCAGAGCTCATGGGGCAAGGTGCACACACCCCTTTCTGTTGTCTCAGCCCCTTTCCAGAGAGCTGCCGCAGTGAATGAGCAGAAGTTCTTTCTCTAAGAGGCTTCACAGAGACAAGGCTGTGGGCTGTGCAGGCCATGATGCAGACAGCATACATAGTGTGAGAGTCAGGCCTCAGCACCAGAAGTAGAACTCTCAGCCAGCTGTGACCTTGTACACCTATAATCCCAGCACTGGAGAGGCTGAAGCAGGAAGCCAAAGAGCACATGACAACTCTGGTCTACATCTTGAGCCATTGTCTCAAGAAGTGACTGCTGAGCCAGGCGGTGGTGGCGCACACCTTTAATCCCAGCACTTGGGAGGCAGAGGCAGGCAGATCTATGTGAGTTGGAGGCCAGCCTGGTCTACAAAGGGAGTTCCAGGATATCTGGCACTACACAGAGAAACTCTGTCTCAGAAAAACAAACAGAAAGGGCCAGAGTGGCGGCTCAGTGATTAAGAGCACCAGCTGCTCTTCAGAGGACCCTGGGTTCAGTTCCCAGCACCTACATGGCAGCTTGCACCTGTCTTTAACTCCAGTTCTAGGGGATCTGACACACACAGAGACCTATGCAGGCAAAATGCCAATGCACTTAAAGTAAGCACTGAAAAAGATTTAGAATATACATGCAGGCAAAATATCAATGCACATAAATTAAACAACAAACAATCAGAAACCGGCTGGGCAGTGGTGGCACGTGCTTTTTAAGAAAAAAATTGAAAAAAAAAACAAAGTAATGAAATGACTTTTCAAAGGCGTGACTGCTTGTAGCAGCACATGAGCATATGCTATAATCATCCCAGCACTTGGGAGGTTGAGGCAGGAAGGTTAATTTTTTTTTTTTAATGTTTCAAGACAGGGTTCCCTGTGTAGTTTTAGAGCCTATTCTAGAACTTGCTCTATAAACTAGGCTGGCCTCAAACTCACAGAGATCCTCCCTCCTTTGCCTTCCAAGTGCTGGGATTAAAGGTGTGTGCCACCAATGCCCAGCATGAAGCAAAAAGAATTTGAATTTGAGGCCAGCCTGGACTACATTGTCTTAGGCCAGCTTGGGCTACATAGCAAAAACTGCCTCAAAACAAAATGAAAGGCAGATTCCCCTCCCCCACACACACACCACAGTCCCCCAGAAAGATTCTCCTATTTCTCTTTGCTGCAAACTTACTACTCTGATTGTTTTCTGCGTACATAAGCATTTCTATTTTCTTTTTTCTTTTCTTTTTTTTCTTTTTCTTTTTTTTTTTTTTTCCGAGACAAGGTTTTCCTGTAGCTTTGGAGCCTGTACTGGTTTTGGAACTAGCTCTTGTAGACTGTAAACCAGGCTGGTCTCCAACTCACAGAGATCCTCCTGCCTCCGCCTCCACCTGCTGGGATTAAAGACGTGTGCCACCACCACCCAGCACACTTCTCATTTTCATCTCGAATTTCAAAGGCACCATGATCATAGGCACTCAGGTTTTTAGTGACTCACTTGGAGAAGCTCAAAGCCAGGCTTGCAGAAGACGGAAAAGCTGTCCTTCAGGATGTACTTGGCTTGCACGGGTGAAATGTGACCATTAGGTGGCACCGTTGGATCAGGGCAGGGCTGTGCTGTGCAGAGGAAACAGGCTTATTTTGTAACAGTCAGGACTGAATTCAGCAATCTGCAGTCTTAGCTGTAAATTAAATACAAGCCAGGTGCGGGGTGGCACTTGTGTTAATCCCAGCACTCGGGAGGCAGAGACAGGCGGATCTCAGTGAGTTCAAGGCCAGCCCGGCGAAACCCTGTCTTGAAACACACACACACACACACACACACACATACACACACACACACACAAGAAAAAGAAAACCAGAAATGCAGCACGATTGAAATTCTCTGTGCCAGAGGATGGCACGTGGTTTGAAGCCAAGAGTGTCACTTGTAGGAAAGAGCAAGACTGAGATGAGGGGACAGTATTTGCTGTGGCTCTCGTCTGCAGTCTCACTGGACTCGATGCTTCCTCAAAGGCTGTGCCACAGGGACCTAACATTTTCCACACTGAACTGAGGGCAGAGACTGTTAGGGACTCTGGCTTCTGCAGCATCCTTTTTTCAGTAGTGATGCTGAGAATTGCGCACAGGGCCTTGTGCGTGCTAGGCAGGCCCTTCTCAGTGCGCGTCTACAGGAAGTACAGATGCGGAAGGGAATAGGAGAGTGAGGGGATGGGTGGTTGGGTGGATCGATAGATGTGTGGGTGGGTGGCTCCTGACGGGGCCAAAACAGAGGGAAGCGTGGACCTGGAATCGCAGCTCTTGGGCTGAGGCAGGAAGATCCGAGTTTAAGGGCGGTTTTGCTGTAAGACAAGTTCCGACCTACAGAGTTAGACACTATCTCAAAATACCAGAACCAGCTGGGCGGTGGTGGCGCACGCCTTTAATCCCAGCACTCGGGAGGCAAAGGCAGGTGGATCTTTGTGAGTTCGAGGCCAGTCTGGTCTACAAGAGCTAGTTCCAGGACAGGCTCCAAAGCTACAGAGAAACCCTGTCTCGAAAAACCAAAAAAAAAAAAAAAAAAAAAAATCAAAATACCAGAACCGAGGGAAGGGGGAGGTTGCCCAGGAAAATGGCCGCCTGGGTGAAGAGAGAAGAGAGGAGGGAGACTATTGCTATCACGAGTGTCACGTGACAGGCTACTCTACTCCATCTGGGCTCCCTTCCTTGGCCTGGCCAGGAACTAGCCAGCGCTGTGTAGTCTGTTGATGCTGCACAAGGGACAGAAACCGTTTCCTTTGCTGCCTGCGCCCCAGCCGCTCGCTCACCTGTGCTTGTGTAGCGTATCTTCCAGCCCGTGTGGTTCCCCGACTCATCAGTGACAAACGTGATGGTCACGTTGTTGCTGTTTGTTTCAATCCTGAGGGGCAAGGTCTTTCCACAAAATGGGCCGTATTCCCTCTGCTCTGTTTGGATCTGAACAAAGAAAACCCTAGGACCTGCTGCAGGGGTCTGGCCTGCGTTAGAGGGAAGCGCACCAACTGAAAGTGACTGGGTCAGGCTGGTACAAGAGGGTGGTACCCCGTTCTTCATGAGGAAGCCACAACCTGGCTTAGACCCCCATGGAAAGGTTGGAAGAGACTCACTGAGGGACAGAACACAGGGGGTCACTAGTTGAAAGAAATGGAGGCTTTTTGGGGGGACGACAAGGGAACACAACAAGGGAAGGGCGCAAGAACCAGACCTTGAGGGAGTCATAGGGGCACTGGACCTCAGGGTGCGTCTCCACATCGAAGGACCCCACGAAGTCCACGATGACCCTGAAGCCCTCCTCCAGGCGGATGCTGTAGGTGCAGCTGGAGAGTTTGGGGTACGGCTGTGGGTATTCAGGGCTACTGAGCTCCCCAGACCTCCCAGTGAACACCTGGCCTGAACACAGGGCTGGGAGGAGAGAAGACAGGATAGCATGACCGCTCCAACGCGGGACAGCACTCGAGAATGGGGAAACACCCGGGACATCTATGTCCTGGGCTTGGTCAAGGCCCAGCTCTTGATAAACCGCAGAGGCAGGAGGGGACACAGACTCCCACCCTAGATGATGCCAAAGGACAGAAAGGGACTCTGTTGCCCTCAGGCGTTAGCTGAAGCAGGGTAGCATCAGGGATAGCTCGCCGGGGCCCAAGCTCCTACCCCAGCTTACCCCAGCTAAGAGGTGGAGAGCAAAGGAAGGGAGGCTTGGCCAGAGGGAAGTGGGCCCTGGAGAGAGGAGGCAGGCCACCTCCCCAGGGGCCTTAGCAATGCAGGGAAAGGAAGGAAGCCGCCCCTTGAACTCAGTCAGGGCTTTTTCCTGCTACCAAATCACTCCAGTGCCCACCTCACAGTTCCCAAGTGTGTCCACAGGGGGGCTCCTGCCATGTCTGGCGGAGACCAGCCCAGAGCCCTGGATCCCAGGGAACAGCCTGGGAAGGCTTTTCCCAGGCCTTCCCTGTTCTTAGAAGTGGCCCTGGGGACAGTGCAGGGAAATTTTTGTCACCAGTGTGCACACAGTCTGCCCTCCTTTCTCAGGCTGCTAAGCTGCCCTGTAGGTGATCAGGTGCCACCTCTTTGAGAGGATCTTCTCCTCCCTCCCCCGCTCAGGGTGGGGACAGACGGGTGGTAAGATGGCTCATAGGAAGTGAAGACTCTGCACTGCCCTCCTTCCTTGAGGCTGCTTCCTACTGGTAGAGAGGTTCCCCTGGATGCAGGGTATCTAGCCTGATCCTTTGGCGACACTTTTGGTCTCTCTGTTCTGAATCAAGCTTTTCCAGGTCAGGAAACAAAACCCTGCATTGCCCTATAAACAAGAACTGGCTGGAGATGTCCTGAGATCAGCTTCAGGAGAAGCAGTAACAGGAGGAGGGTCTTCCTGTGTGAGCTCAGGCTAATCCCTGCCCATCCAGCGCCCCATCCACAGGTTAAGGGGCTTAAAGCAAGCCCCTTGCAAGTGCCTAGGGCCCTGGAGGAGGTTCCTGCCATCAGGCTAAGGGGCAAGGAGGGCTAAGATGAAGGCACCCAGTGGCTCAGCGGCTCCTAATTCTCCCCCACTCCCCACAAGAGACACACAGCCACAGTGGAGATGGAGGCAGGTTTATTGCTGTTGTGGGTATGGCGGATGGTTGCTGTCGCTGGCAGCCATTCCAGCCTGACGCAGAGCTGCAGGGGGTGGACACGCTCTGACATCTGACCCCTTGGGGTGGGCAGGCTGGAGCTGAGGGAGGTTAGAGGCTCTGCTCTGGAAGAGAGAGGGGGCATCAGGAAGACTGAGGAGAGCAGGGCCAGGGGAAAGGATCGAGGAACAGGGAGGCCAAAGCAAGTGTCCAGGGGCTGTGGTCAGGAACAGTAACATTGAGCCTGCCGGTGCCGCCCCCCTACCCTGAGGGTCTGTGATAGAAGGGAAGCTCAAGGTGTTCCAGGCTTAGCCAGAGATGCCAAGCCTACCCAGGAACCACCCAGGAGGAAGAGGTAATTGGCTAGGGAGGAGTCAGGTATGCCTTGGGGAGCTGGAGCAATCGGTGCAGAGGGGTACCCCACCCCCTCACCTGAGCAGGTGTGTTTGTTCTGGTGGAGAACGTAGCCCACTCTGCAGGAGCAGTAGTAGCCGCCCAGGTAGTTGTGGCAGTAATGGTCACAAGGGACTTCTTCCAGCGACGCTCGGCACTCATCCACATCTAGGGGACAGGGCAGGCAGGCAAGGAGGATGAGATGGGACAGAGCTCAGGCCTTGGTGACCCCCTTGGGAGGAGGCCTGCTGCCTGGCAATTCGCAGCCCTGGGGCAGAGATGCAAATAGCACCCTTGCTAAACCACTGACAGGTTGAGTCATGCTCAGAGCCGCCCAGACAGTGTGATCAATCAACCCAGTGGCGAACAGGGTGGATGAGGTTCCATGGACCCCATGCAGCAGCTGTCTGGGCATAGAGAGGCTGTACCACTTGCCTGAGGTCACATAGACAGTCCCTTAAGGGACCAGAGTGTGCAGTCAAGTGTGAAGTCACACGCTGAGGCCTATGTGCAAGTGCTTGTGACCTGACATCTGTGTGCTGCGGCATCATTACGTCCTTAGCAGCTACCAGGCCCTGTGTCATTACCCCCACGGTGGATGATGTCAGGCAATGGCAGGACTGCTGGTTTGACCTGAATCCAGAGCCCAGGAGAGGTGAGAAGCAAGAGACCCCAAGATGAGGTTTTGGCTAAGATAACGCAGTCACCCCAACTGTAGCTGGGCAGCCTGGGCCCGGGAGTGCTCACCCTCCATTGCATAGAAGGCCTCAAAGCCTGTGAATGGTTTCTCATTGGAGTAGTCCGAGTGGAAGGTGACCTCCAGGTGAGGGCCCAGCGAGTAGAAGGTGTCGTTGCCCGGTGCCTGCTCAGTATCTGTACTCTCCTGCCCACACAGTGTAGCCAGCACCTTGGTCCCTGAGCTCAACTGTGGGGTCAGAGGGAGGGAAGGTTAGAGCCAGGCCTGCCTTCCTGTCAGACTTTGCCATGCCCCATGGCGCCAGCCGTGCCCCCGTCACCTGCCAGGTACCTTGACAAAATCATACTCGCAGCGGTAAGAGAGTTCCAGGTTGAAGTGGGTAAAATAGAGGCGCAGGCGGTAGCCAGGGGGTGCAGTCAGCTTCCAGGACCGATCCTGATTGTTGCCATACTTCTCTGGGAAACCAGGTGACACCAGGCGTCCGAATACAGGCTCGGGCCACTTTGAAGCCCAAAGTGTGGTCACCAAGCTCCACAGTAGGCCTAGGAAGATGAGCAGCCTGTGGGCAGGGAAGGGGCATGAGGGCCCGGGCCTGATCCCTCTTGCTCCCCCAGGGGCCATGGGTCACTCACTCACCCACCTCATGATGTGCCACCCAGCTCTGCAGGCCCAGAGCTCTGCAGGCTCAGCTTGGCTCACCTTTGATCTGTTTGTCCAGCACCTGGCCCTGCCCCCAGCCTCCCAGACCCAGGGATTCTGGGAATCCACCCATGGTTCCTGCCTGCCTCACTTCCAGGAAGGAAGGTTAAGTGGCTCTTGGCTGGGGGGGGGAGGGGAGGCAGAAGCTTGACTAGGCCACAACCTGGTAGCAATCCTCAACTCCACCCTCACTCACCCTCAGTGTCCTATTTGGTGGGACCAGGAAGGTCTGGTGGGCCTGAGTTTCCACCACAGTCACGTGGACTGCCTAGACGGCCACCTCAACCCAGGGAGAGGCAAAAGAAGAGATTTGAGAAAACACGTGAACCGGAGAGGAGAGGGACCACGGGACAGAAGACAAGATGCGGCTGCATCTGGGAACATGAATGGTGGGTGGCGGGTGAAGGAGAGGCTGCTGCTGACTGCTGAACCCAGGCAGAGTCAGGGAGCTGGGCTTCCTGGTTCTGGAGCTGGTCGCTGGTCGGCAGGGAGTGGTACTCGTTTAAAGACAGAGGCTCTCTCACTGTGTAGACCAGACCAGCCTCAAACTTGTAGTCATCCTCCTGCTCCTAGCTCTGGGGTGCTATGGGGAGGGACCTTGCAGTCCAGCAATTATAGAAGTAAAAATTGAGACGCATGAGGAGGATTGGTCTACGGAGAAAAGAATGGGCCTTTGACCTGTCAGAGGGGCCTGGGGTCTGCTTGTTCTCATTAGTCACTAGGACAGTAAGTTTTTAGTTTGTGCATGTGTGTGCATGCGCTCGTGTGCGCGCACGCTCAGCCATGTATGTTCAAGTGCTTTTGGAGGCGATAAGAGAGCATTGGATCCCCTGTAGAGTTACAGGCAGCATAGAGTTTGGGCACTGGGAATAGAACTTGAGTCCTCTGGAAGAGCAGCAAGTGCTCTTAATTGCTAAACTATATCTCCAGCCCCCCGGATGGCATTTTAAAGAAATCTCTCTTTTTTTGTCAGGCATGGTGACACACGCTTTTAATCCCAGCACTCAAAAGGCAGAGGCAGGCAGATTTCTGTGAATTTGAGGCCAATCTCATCTACGGAGCAAACTGTAGGACAGCCAAGGCTACACAGGGGAATCCTGTCTTGAAAAACCAAATATGAATAGTAAGAGAGAGAGAGAGAAGTCTCTTGGGTCAGACATTAGCAGCTAGTCTCAGCCCGCTCCCCTCAACAGGCCAGTTAAACAGACAGGTAACAGTGAAAACCACAGGGGCTTATCCAGTATGGCTGTGTGGGGAAGAACAAAGAGTCTAGTGAGCTCCCCATTGCCTGTAGGGTCCTGGCCTGAGGTTTAAGCGGAGAGTGAGGGCTAGGCATAGCTAAACAACACTGCTTCAGAATGTGGTCCTGCCCATCACTGTCTCGGCTGTCAGGCGTTTTGAAATTATCAGAACTGTGTGAGGTGCATTCCTGAGAGACAAGTTCCTCCTCAGGCAGGTGCTAGACCTCAGCCTTTGCCTTCCCCCGGCACAAGATGTCTGGGAGAGTCTAATGTCTCGGCACCCTTTATTTCAATAGTTAAGTCAGTCAGGCGGTGGTGGCACAGGCCCTTAATCATAGCACTTGGGAGGCAGAGGCAGGTGGATCTCTGTGAGTTCGAGGTCACCCTGGGCTACAAGAGCTAGTTCCAGGACAGGCTCCAAAGCTACAGAGAAATCCTGTCTTGGAAAACCTAAAATAAATAAATAAATAAAAATAGTTAAGTCAAAAGAAGGGTACAATGTCCCTTTAAGATAGGTTCCCTCCTCCCAAGATGGCTGTGCTCCCATGTGAGCCACAGCTAGCTCCTCACCAGTTTGTCCTCAAGGACATGCTGGCAATACCTTGCCTTTGGTGTGTTTCCGCCTTGTGAAAAGGAGCTGGGGAGACGGGAGCTGCACACTTCCTGCATTGTTGACAGGCATTTCACGTCACTAGAGGAAATGTCAGTGGGCAGCAGGTTATGGAGGAGAGGGCACAGAGCTGCTCTCACTGAAACTCCTTCCCAGTGATGAAACTGAGTAAAATCTATGCCTCCTCCTCCTAAAGTCCCAAGGTAAGATTCCACCAAAGTTTACTTTGGGGAACTAATGAGTTTTGGGGCTCATAGGTGAGAGTTACTTACAGAGGCATGGGTGCTCCTCCCCAAAGGCTGTGTGTGGAAAGCCTTTAGTGGCACAGAGAATGCTCTTCCCAAGTCTCCCCCAGCCTAGTTACTCTAGCCCTTCCCAAGGCCACATTCAATGAAGGCAGAGTTCATATGTCAGGTAGAGGGAACAGTTGGACACTCAGGAAAGGGTCTCGTGACCCTCCTCAGCCCTCTGTGGTAGGGGGTGATGTTGGTAGGGAATATCATTTTAAGGTGTGTTGTGTTTGTTCATGCTGTGGAACATTTATTTAATGTTTTAAAGGTGTGGTACTTTTGTTTAGGCTGCATTTGTTTACCTCTGTGAAGCTGTGATTCTTTGCCTGCCTAAGGCACCTGATGGTCTAATAAAGACCTGAATAGCCAATAGGAGGCAGGAGCAAGGATAGGCGGGGCGGGCAGGCAGAGAGGATAAATAGGAGGAGAACCGAGGAAGAGGAGGAGCAATGACAGAGAGAACGAGTGGAGGAGGGCTAGGAGGACTTCAGAGCCAACCCAGACAGCCACGGGCTAAGAGTGAAAGTCAGATATACAAAAGGAAGAAAAGGAAGAAGCACAGAGGCAAAAGGTGTCAGGATAATTTAAGTTAAGAAAAGCTGGCAAGCTGGGCGGTGGTGGTGCACACCTTTAATTCCAGTACCTGGGAGGCAGACACAGGGGGGATTTCTTGAGTTTGAGGCCAGCCTGGTTTACAGATGGTGTTCCAGGACAGGCTTCAAACTACACAGAGAAACCCTGTCTCAAACAAACAAACAAACAAACAAAAAGAACTTAAGTAAACTCCACAAAAGAAGAAGAGGGGAACAGGGCTACTTCCATTGTGCCCCCCCACCCCCAGCAGAAACATTGCTCTTGGGCAGAATAGTAAAAAGGAGGGTCACCGACCAGGTACGGACACATTATTATCAATTGCTCCGCTCACCAATTCTGTGCTGGGGAATAACCCCTGGACCCCTTCATGCTAAGTATATACTCTACTACAGAGCCACACCCATCATCCAGCAAATGGGCTTTTTCATTTTTCTGGGAGGTATGACAGAATGGCCTACACATTCTCTCTCTCTCTCTCTCTCTCTCTCTCTCTCTCTCTCTCTCTCTTCTCTCTCTCTCTCCATCTTTTCTCTTCCTGTCTTTCCTTCTTCCTGTCTTTCCTCCCTCTCTCTCCCCTCTGTCCTCTCTCTCTCTCTCTCTCTCTCTCTCTCTCTCCTTGTCCTCTCTTTCCTTTCTTCCTTCTCCTTTCCTCCTTCCTCCTCCTTTTTCTTCTGACTCCCAAACACAGGATTCTTAAGGCTCTATAAGCAAAGACTTAGCCATGTTGTTCATGGTAAGAGTGAAATCGACAAACCCTATTTGTATTCAAACCTTCCACTTCCATCAGCTTCTTAGGCTCACTCTGTTCTCCTCTGTGAGGCAAGGGCTTTTACTTCCTCAACCAGAACTTGCCTCCTAAGGTTTTCGGAGCCTTCAAAAACAGCCTGTCAGCCGTGGGGCCTATTATCCAACACAGGAGCCTGTGTGGACTTTTTCTTTTCTTTTATATATTTTTTTAACCGTATGAGCTTGTATGTATGTAAGTGAACTGTGTGTGTACCTGGTATCCTCAGAGGCCAGAAGAGGGCATCAGATCCCCTGGAACTGGAGTTACAGATTGGTTGGTTGTAAATTACCATGTGGGTACAGGAAATTGAACCTGGGTCCTCTGCAATAGCAGCAAGTACTCTTAACTAATGAGCCATGTCTCCAACCCCACTATGTGGGGGACATTTTATATTTAAATCATAACTTTGTGTGTATGTATGCGTGTGTATTCCTCATGTTTGAAGTTTTCCCCCCACAATCCTTGAGTAACTGGTTCATATAATAGGGCACATACCCACACATTTTAGCACCAGGAGGCTGAGGCAGGAGGATACTGAGTTGAAGGCCAGCCTGGACTATAATATAAAAATCCTTTCTCTATTTGCCTCAAGTGCAAAATCAAAGACAGTCGGCAGTGGCAGTTGAGCAGCACAACGCATGCTTGTCCCCAGCTGTGCTCTTCGGCACCAAGTAATTTAAAAAAATAGGTCGGAGAGAGATCATCTAAGGAAGTCTGCCATTTAATGTTTACTTGGGAAGAGCAGAGCATTGCCGTGGCAACCCACATGCCATAATAAATTATGGGCGTAGTCACAAAGCTTGAGCAAGAAGTTTTACAGATAAAGATGCTGGCGTCAGATATTTTAAAACAATAATCCCAGCCACAATGACTAATAACAAGAGTGACGTGGATCTAAGCAGGCAGCTGCTGCAGATGTGTGAAGTTCTGGGTAAGGTCCTGGCCTCTGCAAGTTTGTGTCTCTGGGAGTGTCTTCAGACAACCACAGTAAGAATGTTTCCTACAGGGCTGGAGAGATGGCTCAGAGGTTAAGAGCACTGATTGTTCTTCCAGAGGTCCTGAGTTCAATTCCCAGCAACCACATGGTGGCTCACAACCATCTGTAATGAAATCTGGTGCCCTCTTCTGGCCTGCAGGTATACATGCAGACAGAACACTGTATACAAAAAATTAAAAAAAAAATGTTTCCTACGAAACCTCTGAAGTTCATTTGTTTTTCTTTTTCTCCCCTTCTTTTTCTTGATTTCGATACAGGGTTTCTCTATGTAGCCCTGTCTGTCTTGGAACTTGCTCTATAGACCAGGCTGGCCTCAAACTCATAGACATCTGCCTGCCTCTGGTTCTCAAGTGCTGGAATTAAAGGTGTGCACCACCACCTCCTAGCTCCAAGTCATTTAAACTACTTTTATCTTTATCTTTCATTGTGTGTGTGCATAAGCACGAAAGTCAGGACAGCTTGCCAGAATTGCTTCTCTCCTTTACCATGTGGGCAGGGCACAGAGCTCTCTACTCCAAAACACAGTGGTGGGGCACTGAGCTGGAGTGGAGGGCTGGGGGGCAAATCGGAGTTTTATTAGGTCATATGCCCATTAGGCAACGAGAAGGCTGCCAACTATGTCTGTCATGACCCTAACCAATGGCTGCCATGGATTGGGTGCCAGGCCCTGTATACATATGCTTTCACCCCAGCTCCACCCCCAGGGAGTGAGTTTTCTTGTTCATCTATTTTCAGAGGAGGAGTAACCGGTGGCTTCAGGTCACCAAGCAGAAAAACTGAGGAGTCAAATTCAGGGAATTTGATTCTGTAGCCCAAGTTCATCTTCACATTCTGCCCACTTTACAGTTGTGAAGACTGAGGATTGGAGCTGTCAGGGCACTCACATCCTAGAAATGAGAGATGATGCAGCAGGTTTGAACTGAAGGCAGCGCTGTTTCCTCTCTGTCTCCCATGGGAAGCACATGTCTTTCTGCTCTGGTCTGTGAACCTCAGGTCTTGAACACAACTACTGTAATATCTCCGCACGTTTTTAGCGAAGTCATTGCCAAGAGAGCTGGTCTAAGCCAAAGTTCACATTCAACTTGACTGAACTTGAAATTGTCTGAGTTGACTATGACCTCCCTCAGGAAACCAGAGAGACCAACCAGCCCCAAGGAGTCACACCTGGTCTCCCTAGGACAAGATCCAGGGCAGGACTAGTGACTGCAGCCACCACAGCCCTGACTTCCCCTGGCTCAGGTTCCCAGGTCTTCCAGCCTCTTCTGCAAGCAGCAAGACTGAGGCCCAGCCGAGGATCCCACGACCGCGGTTCCTTCACGGCATTGCTGTCCTTTCGGCCACTTCTCTTCTGTCCCCTCCCTGCCTTCTCCAGGTCCTCATTTTGCAGCTGGCCATGTCGGGGGACAGCTGCTCTTGTTGGCATCCTGAGCCACATCTGGCAGATGTGTCAGCAGGATGCAGAGGGATGTGAGTAGCCTTAATGTGATGTGGGGAGCAGCCGTGGGCAGAGCTGCGCCTGAAGAATCTGCTTGATGGCCTCCCTCTCCCCCTTCTTTTCTTGTTTCTCCCCCACCTCTTCTTTTTTTAAATCTCATATGCCATGCTCCCTGACCTCATTCCTTACTGGTGCTTCTTCCTTTTATACTGGTCCCAGTAATTCACCATCTTCCTTTATCTTCCCATCCATGGCTGAGAGGGGGGATAATTTGACTTTTTTTTTTTTTTTTTTTTTTGAGACAGGGTTTTTCTATTTAGCCCTAGCTGTCCTGGAACTCATTCTGTAGCCCAGGCTGGCTCAAACTCAGAGAGATCTCCAGCCTCTGCCTCCCCGAGTGCTGACATTAAAGGTGTGTGCCACCACCGCCCAGCTTATCTCCCTTCTATAGACCAGAATATAGAAGTCAAGATTTGTAAGGCCCAGGAAGTTTAAGCTCAGCCCCTGGTCCTATGTGCTCCCAACATTGAGGGAAGAAGAACATAGTCCTGTGGGACAGGAAGGAAGGTCTGAGCTGGCCTCAAACCCGACCTAGACCGAGTCTCTGAGCTCCAGCTTAAACCCCTCCCCGCTCCATGTACCAGGTCAGCCCAGGGTCCATGAAGTTTATCAGATGCAAAACCAGAGAAAAGAAGTAGAGACAGAAAAAACGCAACCAGGCTGTTCCACAGGGACCCAGGTACAGAGGACTTCTTCCCCTGGGATTCTGTGATTGTCATTTCTGCACTGGGATGGAGCGCTTGGTACTGGGTGGACCTGAGTGCTTTGATGTCTGTGCTGCTCTCTGGAGGATGCTGTCTGAACTACCTTCCAGCTGCCTCATGGCAGCCATGACTGTGATACCGGCACTCAGGAGGCTGAGGCAGGAGGATCCTAAATTCTAGGCCAGGTGGTGGTGCATATCCTTAGTCCCAGCACTCAGGAGGCAGAGGCAGATGGATCTCTAAATTTGAGACCAGCCTGATCTACAGAGTGAGTTCCAGGACAGCCAGGGCTACATAGAGAAACCCTGTTTTGGAAATAAATACAAATTTAAAAACTATGGAAGAAACCAAACAAGATAACCAATCAACATCCTGGGGAAAACTCACTTGGTAGGAGATAAAACTACAGTAGGTTACTTCCTGCCCCAGTTATAAGCATGCTCTACATAAAAGCCAGCTTACCAAGGTGGGCAGGCAGGCAGAAAGAAGAACGGAGTTAAATCTTTGTTTCTACAGTGCTGGGATGGAAGCCAGGGCCTTGCTCGTGCCAGGCAAGTGTTTTACCCCAATCCTTGGAGAAAACCAGCTAATCAATGATGGTAGACATGACCAAGTCCAGTAGTTATATGGATTTGTTATTTAAAACATAAAGAGAAAACACACAAACCAATTGTCTACAGGTACAGAGGGTCGTTCCCACATTAGCCTGCCTGACATGTGTGGGGGCGGCAGATCTGGGGAGACAGTTTACAAGACCAACTTCATTTTGGACAGCAGTTACATAGAGTGACTTGTCATCTCTACTCGTGACCTTTTTCTTGAGACAGGGTTTCTCTCTGTGGACCAGGCTGACTTCAAACTTGGAGCTCTGCCCGTGTCTGCCTCCTGAGTGCTGGGATTAAAGGTTGCACCACCACCACTCACGTTCCCTGTGAAGCCCTCCTCAGATTCCATTCACAGAACCCAAGGAAGCACAGAGTATACTGCAAAGGGCAGAGGGTCGGCATACAACCTAGGTCCCTCTGATCAGTCCCAGGCTTTAACAACTTGGACTTGTGGGTCTCTGCTTGCAGACTATGGACTATGCCACCTGTGTAGTCCTTCCCTGGAGGCCAGACACAAGTCTTGCACTAATTACCTGATGACCAGAGTGCAAGGCTGTGTGTGTCCCCCACAAATCACCTCACTAGCAACGTCAGGTGTCATCTACTCCCAGCAAGAACTTTCAAGGGTTTTAACACCTGTGATTGTAATTAGGGACAATGACCAAATAAATCATAAAATTAGCAGGAAGTGAGATGGCTTCCCAGATTGCAACTCAGGGGACTATTGGAATTCTTAAACCAGGGCATGGCTAATTTACAATCTTAAAACTCTAGGCAAAATTTCCAGCTGGGTGTGGTGGCACACGCCTTTTAATCTCAGTACTTGGGAAACAAAGGCAGGAGGATCTGAGTTCAAGGTCAGTCTGGTCTAGAAAGAGTTGTAGGACAGTCAGGGATAGAGAGAAACCCTGTCTTGAAAAACAAACCAAAGATTTCCTGTTCCCCAGCACAAGCTGGTCTGAACATTCTGTGGCTCAGACTCCAGGTCTCTCTGCAGCTGCAGGTGAAGGCTGAGCAGAACAAGCTGCACCAGAGAAGACACTTGGTCATTGCAGCTGGTTCTCTTGGCCCCAGCTACCTCTGATCCAATGTGGAACACTTGGTTCACAGAGCTGATGGATGTGGCTCTCGGAGAACCAAGGAGAACTCAAGAGTCTGAGCTGGAGATGCCACCCAGTATTTGGTACTCAGAGACTGACTTCCTGCTCCCTGGCGTCAAGCCCACAGCAGAGCAATTCTGCCTTCTACTTGGCTGGGCAGACATGAGAGCTTTGGGAAGGGCACCTAAGCAGTTAGGCTGAGACCAATGAGCTCAATGGCACATGGTCTGAGTGTGCCAGACCCTGGGTCTCCACTCTCAGTAAAGAATCACTCCTGTCAACACAGGGCCCTCGGTGACCATGTTTGGGAAACTGTAATGTTACTTCAATAGTGGATCAACAGCATTGGTGCCCCTGCCAGCCTATCATTTTCCCACAAGCTCCCCTCTCCCTGTCCCTTGGCTACAGTGTGGCATGGGTAACACCTGCTCTAGCAAGCTTTCTGAATCATTCCTGTACCTGGCTCCTCTCTCCAGAGACCAGAGCCTGGGTTCTGGTGAGAAGATATGGCGAGGCTGCATCAAGTTCAGCACCTTGGAGAGAGGCCAGCGTGCCTTTGGAACTAGAAGCCGGATTTGAACTCAGGTTCTGATCCACAGGGGTGAGCAGATGTGATTAAACAGGTTCCAGGTGATGACTCTTGCCAGTCCCTTCTGGGATTGCCTCTAGTGCCAGGGTGCACCCTGCCTCAATACTGCAACCA
This sequence comes from Myodes glareolus, assembly GCF_982192425.1. Taxonomy (NCBI): domain Eukaryota; kingdom Metazoa; phylum Chordata; class Mammalia; order Rodentia; family Cricetidae; genus Myodes; species Myodes glareolus. The sequence continues at coordinate 8,289,490 of NC_142031.1, forward strand.
TGCCCACATTCTGAACACGCCAGGACAGTCCAAAAGTTAGAGCTCCCAGATTTCACTATCTGGATTCTCTACCTGACAGTACTGGACCCTAGAGCAGGTTCTCTAACACCTTGGTGAATGCTTGATTAGCTTGGGGGCTGGTCTTGTGACTGCTGGGTCCCCAGAGACCACAGAACTCCCACATTCATCAGTACCACTGGTAGGACCAGAAAAGGTCAGGGGTCGTGACTGAGTTATTATAAATACACATTTTTTGTTAGGTGACAGAGGGCATAGATGGTGCTGTACAGAGCTGGTTTAGGCTTGGGACCAAACACCAAAGAGACAGACAAAGACTGAGTCCACCCAACAGGGCAGGCCAGGCAGCATTCTGGGGCCTGTAACACTTGGTTGGTGGGTAAGAGTCACTGGGAGTCTCGTTCAGGGCTGGCGGGGCCCTAGACACCTTGGAAGCTCCTTGGTCCAGTCCGACTGAGGTCTCGGGTGGTGCTGTAGGGGCACCTAGGCTCAGCTTATGTCATTCAGGGCCTGGAGGGACATGAAGGGCGTCAGGAAAGTGTCTAAGATGTGCAGGACGAGGAGGCACAGCAGGGAGACTGGCAGGCCACTCACCTTGCGGGTGAACTCAGGCAGCACAAAGGCTGCGCGGTGCATGTCCGTGTTATAGTATTTCAGCTGCATCTGCTCCACCTGGGCCTGTGTCAGCTGCTGCACGGGCTCCCGGAAGTTGGTGCTCTGAGGGCCAGGGACCAAAGGGTATCAAGAAGGGGCTCTCAGCGTCCGCCCACGCCCTACCTTGCAGGTGACCCCCAGCTCACCGGGTTTTTGCTACATAGCATGAAACCAATCTGGCCGCTTGGGTAGGTGGGGATGGTGCAGTAGGCATAGCCTACCACAGGGAAGAGAGACTTGCAGAAGTGCCTCATCTCCTTGATGAGGTCCAGGTGCAGCCACTGGCACTCACCTGTGAGCGAGTTGTGGGTCAGCCTTGCCACAGAGAGAACAGATGGCCCATCGTGCATTCCCACTGTACCCATGCTCACCCTGGCAGCAAAGGATGCCATCCTCCTTGAGTGCTGTCTTCATGAGCTGGTAATAGGACTCCTTGAAGAGGCTCTCAGCGGGGCCTAGAGGGGCAGAGACCACGGCTAACCTGGCTGAGACCTCCAGGCCAGTGACCCATGACCCAGCCACACAGCTGCTTGGCGGTAGGGATGGTGCTGGACCAGTTTGTGGATTGTGGAGCCTACTGCCTCCACCTGGGGGGCCCTGCAATTAACCCCCTCCCACCACATCATACCACACCCCACTCTCCTCAGGTCTCCATCTGTGGTGAGATGGAGCACAGCTCTGGCTGGGGGCTGCTGCGGGTATGGGGCTTGCCCTGGCTCACCCATGGGGTCTGAGGAGTCGGTGATGATGACGTCGAAGGCATCTTGGTTCTGTTTCATGAACTCAAAGCCATCACCCACGTGGAGGGTCAGCTTAGAGCTGGAATAGCCGATGGCCATACCAGGCAGGAACTTCTTAGAGACTTCAATGACATCCTAGGGAGGGGTACAGGAGGGATTGTGCTGGGTCAGAGGTTAGGGACTCCTCGTTGGGTCTCCTTGGACAAGTCCTTCCCTTTTGGAACCCCAGTTCCCACAGATCTATACAATGGGAGGAACTTGGAACCTCAGCTATTCAGGGACTGACTGGCTCTCACGCGGAACTCACCATTGTGTAGAACGAGTGTCCCGTGTACAGAGTGGGGCTTTCTTGACCCTTTATTTAGGCTTTTTTGAGACAGTTTTTCTGCGTAACAGCTCTAGTTGTCCTGGAATTAGCTCTGTAGACCAGGTTGGCCTTGAACTCAGAGATCCGCCTGCCTATTCCTCCCAAGTGCTTGGATTAAAGGAGTGCTCCACCACCGCGCCTGGGAGACCTTTTAATATTTTTGAGATAGGGTCTCATGTAACTCAGGCTGGCCCCGAACTCTAGATCTTACTTCTATCACCTAAGTGCTGGGGTCTAGGTATGTGTGGCTACAGAATTCCTGATGGCCAGGACCCTCCTTCTATCCCTGGCTAGCCTTATCAGGTCACTGCGATGTCTCCTCCAGTCCAGGAGATCAGCTGCACGCTCAGGACTCACCTGCCCGTCATCCCAGAACCTTGGGCAACGCTCAGCACACAGTGCTCACTAAAACCACACTGGCCTTAGTTGCTGGCGATGTCCCTGGCCCTGCCTGGGCCTTAAGGCAGAGACCCGCTCTGAACATACAAAGAATTAACATTCACAGTCTAATGTGTGCCAGGCTTTAACTACCTGGTTTCCTACTGAATCATTCTTTCAGCCTGAGGAAACAGGAACACTGACTGAGCCTTAGGGTGCAGAATCAGAGCTGACCTTGGGCTGGGGACCCAGGCCTGTACTACAACACCCACCTCATCGATCTCGCACTGAACCACAGACTCCACAGATGGGTGCTTCACCACTTCCCGTAGGACGCCCCCATCTCCACCCCCGATGATCAGCACCTGGGTGGAGGAAGGACAAGTCAGGCCTGAGCAGGTCCACTTCCACAACCTGGAGCTGTCAATGCTCCTCCCAGCTACAGGTCTCTGACTCATTTTCTACCCTCGAGAACCCTTCTGTCCTGGAAGCCTGGGTTTCCCCTCGGGGCTTCTCAAGAGATCAGCTCCCTCGGGGGCTCCACTCACCCGCACTGGCAATTTCTAACAACCATCTGGGTGGCATCTGGCCCCACACCTAGTGCCAGACCTGTTTTGGGACCCTGGGCTCGGGGTCGAACCCGGGAAGGGGGGAGGGGATGCGGTACCTTCCGTGGGTTGGGGTGGCTGCAGAGCGGCAGGTTGGCGATCATCTCCTGGTAGGAGAACTCGTCCCTCTCGGTACACTGGATGACGCCATCCAGAACCAGCACGTTGCCGTAGGTTTTACTGCGGGCAGAGTGACAGTCGGGGATGTGGGTCCAGGGGCACGGGGAGAACGGGTCCCAGCCCGCCCTGGGTGCGCACCGTGGCCGCCACGGGGTCCCGGTGTGGGCCGTCGGGGTGACACGTGGCAGGCCGGCCACGAGTGGGGGCTGGGTGGGCCTTGGGGTCCCCTCGGCTGACGTGTCCTGGGAGTGACACGTGGACACTCCGAGCTTAGCGCGCGGGAGCCGGGCCTAGCGCAGAACTTCTGACAGCTGTCCCGGCGCGCGGCGGGCGGTACCTGCGGAAGACGAGGATGTCTTGGTACCGCGAGCGCCGGTGGTGCAGTAGCTGCTCCACCTGCAGCGACAAGGCCTGGCCAGGCCACAGGCTGCAGGTCTCTCGGAACCAGCCCTCGCGGATGGCGGCGGGGCCGGGCGCGGCTGTGCCGTCGGGACCAGGATCCATGGCGGGAAGGCGGGCGGGCGGGCAGCGCGCGTCGCGGGCCCGGACTGCAGGCCGCGCAGAGCCGCAGCACAACGGGACCAGCTCTGCCGGCCGCCCGCGCCACAACCTAACCCGTCTGGGGGCGGTGCTTGTGGCGAGGGGCGGAGCCCAGACCATCCAATGGCGGCGTGGGCCGGCCCGCGGCTTCACGGGTGCTCATTGGCCGCCGGGTCGCAGCCAGCGGTGATTGGCTGAGGCGAGCTGTCCGTCAGCAGCAGCAGGGTAGTGCGGCCGGCTGCCGGGCCACGTGGGGCCGAGGGGCCCAGGCGGCGGGAGGGTTCCGGGGCGGGTGGCGCCGGCACAGGGGTTCAAGGGCCGGGGCTTCATCCTTGGTAGCTCACTGGGTTTGAGATCCTGAGTTTAGTCCGGGCCCCAAAAGTATTTTTATTTACTTGCGAGGATTGTCGCGTCATTTGACTACTTTGCTTTGAATTGCGAGCCAGGAGCGGGTGTCTGCGGAATAAGAATGGGGCTCTTTCGCGAAGAGTTTCTAAATTTACCCTCAGAGCCCAGGAAGAGGCCCTGCACATTCATATTCAGAACCAAAAAAGACTGGCGCGCATTTTTTTCTTTCTGACAAACTGAGTTTTGCTCCTAGAAGGGTGGGAGGGAACGTGCTGTTTTTATGAAAATGTCAAGGAACTTATCAGAATCACATTAAGCATGCTAATTACCAAATATTAAATGCTAATTGCTCCATACACAATTTGAATGCCAAGGAAGGAGGATGAACCCGGAATAAGCAATTCCTGACACGGTGTCAGGGATGGCTCTTGACTGACATTAGCAGCCTCCACCTGGAGCGGGAGCGTGCTCCCTTGTCATAATGCACGGGCTGAAGCGCACAGGCTGCTGTTGCTGGGGGCTGCAGCCTCAAATCTGCCCCCCCCGTACCTCCCTCCCCCCGCCCCCGTTGCTGGCTTCAAGCTCCTAAACGGAGGAGCGAGGAAGGCCGTCCTAGAAAGTTGCCACCGCATCCAAGTAGAAGATCATAGTGGCTCAGATGGAGATACTGTGTCCAGTTTTACAGGCTTGACTGGGACAGCATGTGTCCTGTACTTGGTAGAGTGCATGGCAGTTCGGCCTCTGGGCTATAACTGGCTGTTCACTTGCCAGGAGCTCAGAGCCAGAATGCAGATTGCCACAAGGGTAGGAACAGTTCCTGGAGATGCCAGCCCCTGATGACAGGCTGAGCTGGGTCTATTCCATCCCTCCCTTGGGAACAAGAGTCCAGCATGTACCCTCCAGGCACGTACCTTTCAGGTTTAGGAAGATGGAGGTACTGAAAAAACTGCAAGTAAAGCCAGGCATCGTGGCATACATCTTTAATACTAACACCAAAGAGTCAAGAGGCTTGAATCTCTCTGCGTTCAAGGCCTCCTGTGAGCTTTCTATAGGAACTATCTATATAGGAAAACCAGAGATTCACATGAAATCTTGTCCCAAAGAAAACAAAACAACCCAAAACACCAAAGGCAACCAACCCACACCCCTCCTCAAAACAAAAACATAAAAAAAGTAAATAAAGACCTGCAAACAAAAACCTCTCTGAAGCCGGATGGTGGTGGCAACACACTTTTAATCCCAGCACTTGAGAGGCAGAGGCAGACAGATCTCTGTGAGTTCAAGGCCAGCTCTACGGAGCAAGTTCCAGGACAAGCTCCAAAGCTACAGAGAAACCCTGTCTCAAAAAACAAAACAAACCCAAAAAACAAACAAACAAAATCCTCCCTGAATGCACAGTGACCCAGAAGCACCAGCCAGCTGGTGGCTAAGAGGAAAAGCTGTGGTTTTGCTTTTAGTCTCACTACCCAGTCCACATAAAACCACAGTGATAGGCAGAAAACAGATGTCTCCCTAGTCAGAAAGCAAGCCTCAGCCAAGCCTCACTCCGGGGTGCTTGTAGAGAAAGAGAGAGAAGCAGGCGGAGGTAGTGGCAAGGTGAGCCTGTCAATGACTGGAGGCTGCTGGCCACGGGGCTGCCACATGGTGTATATCGCTGTGGAGACTGGCTAGATCAAGAGATGGGCCAGCTTTTCCATCCTGAGTGCTGGGGTTAAACACATGTGCCATTCCACACAGCTTTGGAGAGTCTTTCGAAGCACTGGGTTTAGTCAGTAGGCGCTGAGGCTGAATGGGGGCAGAGCTTGGGTTTAGCTAGTAAACGCTGCCGTGGGTGAATGCCAGCAGATCCTATCTGGCGGTTGAGTAGTGAGACTTGGCTGAAAGTTGTGCCTCTGTGAGCAACGGGCCTTCCTGGCACTCTCCTGCCCATGGCCTCTTGCCCCGACTAGGTCTGCCTTAGGCATGTCAGGATCTATACCTCCTGCTTTCCTCCAACTTGGTCATCCTAGACCTGTTCAAGTGATCACCCTGGGCCTCAGCTTCAGTGGCCTGAGCTACAGCTGCTCTCCAACCTGCCCAGGGCTCCCTCTCCACGCCCACCTTTTGTGAGGAAGGAAAAATTTTAAAGTTTATTGCCTGTGCTGGCTAGCTATCTAGTTGACACAGCTGGAGACATCTGATAAGGGGGAGCCTCAGTTAAGAGTACTCTTCCACCAGATTGGCCTGTGGGATATTTTCTTTATTGACGATTGCCAAGAGAGGGCCCAGCCCACTGTGGGTGGTCCCCACCCTGGGCAGGTGGCCCTGGGTGTCTAAGAAAGAAAGTAGGCTGAGCAAGCCATGAGGAGCAACCAGTGGGCATGTTCTTCTATGATCTCTGCTTCAGTTCCTGCCTCCAGGTTCCTGCCCTGGCTTCCCTCAGTGATGGACTGGGACTGGGATATGCAAGCCAAATAAACCCTCTCCTCTCCAAGTTGCTTTTGGTCAGTGTTTATAAAAGTAATAGAAAGCAAACCAAAACACTGCCAATCTTACTGTGTTTCCCATTTTCACAAGTAAATGGAACCGGTAGGAAATTGGTGGAATAAAGAATGAGAGATCATTTGAGTTCTCTGAGAAACTTTTCTTCAGGGTTTTCTCATGTAGACCAGGCTGTCAGGGACCTCATGATCTTCCTGCCTCCTCCTCCTGAGGGCTAAGATTACAGCCATCAGGCCTGCCTCTTCCTTTCCACTTATGGGTACAGCCCAGTGCACTCCTGAGCATCCCCTGCCCTCAGTCACTATGGAAACTACTCACCACTGTAGTTAAATTGCCATGGGTTAGCAGATTATGTGCTCCTTGCTCTTCAATGCTCACTGTTCTGGGATGTCTGTACACTACATGAAAATGTATTGCTGTGATTGATGTAACAAAAAGCTGAGCAGCCAATGGCTAGGAAGAGGTTCAGCAGGACATTGGGGACAGAGAGTACACTGGTAAGAAGGGAGGAGATACCAGAAGATGCAGAACGGAAATGGGAGATGCAAGATGGAAGAGAAGTAACACCACACAACAAATCACAGTTTAACACAAATTGGTTTATTTAGAAACAAGCCTAAGCAATTGGTTGAACTTTTTTTCTGGTTGAGCTTTCATAATTAATAAGAAGTCATTGCTGGGTGGTGGTGGCACACACCTTTTATCCCAGAACTTGGGAGGCAGAGGCAGGTGGATCTCTGTGAGTTCGAGGTCAGTCTGGTCTACAGAGAGAGTTCCAGGACAGCAGCAGGGACTGTTGTTATTTGTGGGCTGCCAGTCCCATTGAATTTCTTTTCCTTTTTTTTCTTTTTTCCTTCTTTTCTTTTCTTTCTTTTTCTTTTTTTTTTTTAGTTTTTCAAGACAGGGTTTCTCTATAGCTTTAGAGTCTGTCCTGGAATTAGCTCTTGTAGACCAGGCTGGTCTTGAATTCACCAAGGTTGGCCTGCCTCTGCCTACCGAGTGCTGGGATTAAAGGCGTGTACCACCACCACTGGCTACATTTGACATCCAATGTCAGATATGAGCCCATGACCCTGAGATTAAGAGTCTCAAGCTCTCCTGACTGAGCTAGCTGGGCAATACAAGTCTAACAGGCTCTCTAGCCCAAGGTAATGATGAAATTGATCCACCATTAGTAGGAAATGTGCTAGAAGCCTCTGAATTTCATAAGAAACACCAAGTTAATAGCAAGGGTTTGAAGAAAGATTTTTTTCCCTATTACTTGACAACAAGCCAAAGAAATTATAAGCGGATGTCCTACCTGTTATCTGTACAACCAAACACAACTACCGGCAGGAAGTAAGCCAAGGGTACTCAAGGAAATGTAATTTGGTAAATGGATGTGTTTTATTTGGTAGAGTTTAGAATATTAAAATATGTACACCACACCATAGATACATATTCAGGATTTTAATGGGCAACTGCTTTGAGTTCTTAATAGGCTGATTCTGTAATCGCACATTTATTAGAAGTTACCTGTACAGATTAAGACTGACAATGCTTCAGCACGTCTCTAGGAAAGGACAACAGAAGCATATTATAGGTGTGCCACACGCTTCTACAGGACAAGCAGTTATACAAACATCTAATCAAACTCTAAAGGATAGGCTTTATAAACAGAAAGGGGTAATAAAGACCCCCAGAGATAGACTGCACAATATTTATTAACTTTAAATGTTTAAAATGCTATGAAAAAGGAACAGCAGCTGTGGAGGGACACTGGATGGTAGGAAAAAACCTGCTGAGCTAAATTAGCCTGTATACTTTAAGAATGTGTTAAACTCAGAATGGAAAATAGTTATGTGTTATGTTGGGGAAGAGGTTTTGCTTTTATTTCCTCAGGAGAAGAAAAGGAAGAAAAGCTATGGAAACCACCAAAATTGATAAAGCTCTGAGATCGAATAGGAGAGACCTCTTGATTTGAAGGGGTTATAGTTCATCACACAATGTGGCCATTCAATCTAAACTAACTTATAAGACTGACAAATGTCTTTCATTTGATCAGATATAACCTACCAAAAAGGGAAACTCTTCAAAGTTAGGGTTGGGGCAAGGTTTTGTTTTTGTCTTTCCAGGAGAATAAAGTCATTCAACTAAGGGATCTGAAGACAACTGGACAAACGAGGCACCTGAAGAAAAAGGACAAATCCTCCAGAGCAAATGTCCTAAGAAAATGAATAAATTAGCCTAATGATCCAACACATTTCCAACAGGATAAAATTGCATAATTCCTTCCAAATGTTTGTTTTGCTTTTCTCTACAGAGAAATAAGTCAAATGGTCTTTTTAAAAGTCCCAGTTCAATTAAAAATTAAAGCAAGCTTTCTCCTTCTCTAACCCCAAGCACGCTTGTTAAAGGAAAACCCAAAATTTGTCTCATGTCAGAAAAACCACCTGGTATGGGACAGAAGAAAAACCAAAATTAAGGGACTATTCTATTCTATTCTATTGACACCAATCTCATAATCCTTTGGCTTTATTTTTTCTTTTTGTTATTATTTATTTTGTCAGAAGAAGGGGGGAGAACTAGAGGTGGGGGAATGGGTGGAGCTTATCTTTCTCTTTTTTGGTTTTTTTGAGACAGGGTTTCTCTGTAGCTCTGGAGCCTGTCTTGGAACTAGCTCTTGTAGACCAAGCTGGCCTCAAACTCACAGAGATCCGCCTGCCTCTGCCTCCCGAGTGCTGGGATTAAAGGAGTGCGCCACCACCGCCCAGTTACCTCAAAATTTGTAAGATTAATATATACATATATGTATTTTTAAACTTTTTGTCATGACAGTAATGGTCATATAGAGCACTAATTCTAGAAAAAAGCTTCATCTAGCTTCCTGTTCATGATTACAGGCTTGAGTCTGAATCAAGTAACTAAGAATTAAGTTTGTGTATCCTGCATGTATTTAACTAATTGTGGTTCTTTAACCTGAGATCCGTTGCAAATGACATTTAAGATGTTAAAGTTTCTGCAGTGAACTGTGACTGTTCCAAACAGCAACCTTCGAAGTCTCCAAAAGGATGATGGGGCCTCACAAGGATTCCACCACTAAACTAACAAACACCAGTCGAAGATCAGCTTTGGACCACAAGCTGTCCATGAAATCTTCAAAGTTGTTAGTTGAGATGGTCCAGACTCACAGACTACTCTTACCAGGGCTGCAGATAAACCCTACTCTTTTCTATTACACAGAAACTAAACAACAGCTAGCTCTCCCAGGATTTGACTATTATCCTAATTTTCTCAAGGTGATGTCATTACCCCAGACAATAGGAAGCAGTCTAGAGAACATGACACCCACATTCCCAAGAGGTGAGGTAGATGTTTTTTGGTTATTCGGTGGGTTATGGATTTCTGTCATTTAGGAGGATCGGTTACAAGTTGTTATTGATCAAGATCAGGAAAAAAGGCTGAAAAAAAAAAAAGAGATCAGATTCAAGGGTCTTTTTCCAAAGAGAAAAAATGTGTGTGGGGGGAATATAGTATAGAAATGATATAGAAAAGAGTAGATTGAAGTGTCTATATTTTAGGGGCGGGTAGGAAGGGACGGTTGAGATAGGGTTTCTCTGTGTAGCTTTGGAGCCTGTCCTGTAACTTGCTCTGTATACCAGGCTGACCTTAAACTCGAGATCTGCCTGCCTCTGCCTCCTGAGTGCTGGGATTAAAGGCAAGTGCCACCACTGACCGGTTGGAGCCTACTTTTGAACAACCACTAGTCTCAAATATTTTATTGGTATGGATTTTTGTATATTGATTCAAGTTTAAGGTTATATTTGTTCCACTGTATATGTTTCTACTCTTGTTTAAGGTACTTACCTGTGGACATCGTTTAACAATGGAATGCACATTTCTAGTCCTGGAAAGTTGTTATTAAAAACTATTTAGGATAATTAAGAAATACAGGTTAATAGACATCTATGACAATCAAATCAAACTTACAGTCATGTTATGTATGTTTTCTAGGCCAAAAGGAGATATATTTTATAAGTCTTCAAATTCTACAGAGACCTACAGAATATGGTCTTTAGGATATTTTGATAACATAAAGCTTTTTTTTTTTTTTTAAATACTGAGACACGTCTGCTCCTGGCAGCACCAATTTACTTCGAAAACAAAGAAAGAAAAAGTAAAAAAAGGAGTTAGAGAAAAAAGTCTTGGGCTGGAGAGATGGCTCAGGGTTTAAGAGCACTGACTGCTTTTCCAGAGGTCCTGAGTTCCAGCAACCAGATGGTGGTTTTACAACCATCTGTAATAGCATGTGAGGTTCTCTTCTAACATACATGCAGAGCACTCATTAAAAGATCTACCTGCCTCTGCCTTCTGAGTGCCGGGATTAAAGACATGTGCCACCACCACCCGGTTTAAATTTATTTTTTATGTGCACTGACATTTTTGCCTGCATGTATGTCTGAGCAAGGGTGCCAGATCACAGACAGTTGTGAACTGCCTTGTGGGTGCTGGAAATTGAACCCCGGTCCTCTGGAAGATCAGTTGGTGATCTTAACCACTGAGCCATCTCTCCAGCCCCCAGAAAAGCCTTTCAATATCATTACGAATACTACAAAAAATGTCCCAGCACTCAGGAAACAGAGGCAGGAGAATCAGGAGTTCAGGGTCATTCTTGAATACACAACAAGTATGAAGCCAGTCTGGGCCTTAAGACTCTGTCTCAGAATTAAAAAACAAACAAACAAACAAAAAACCAAACTGGGCTGAAGAGATGACTCAGTGGGTAAAGGAACTTGCCACCAAGCTTGGCAACCCGAGTTGGATCTCCAAGACCCACATAGTGGAAGGAGAGAACCGATTCCCATAAATTGTCCTTTGACCCCCACACTAGACTATGCAGACACATAATAAATAAATAGCGTTAAAAAAACAGGATAATGTCAAAGGACTAGGGATATTCCTCAGTGTGGGCCACTTGCCTAGCAGTGTGAGATCCTAAGTTAAACCCCAGCCTGATGAGACGACATGCCTGCCGTCACAGTGCTCTGAAGGCTGAGGCACAAGGGTAGCCTGTGAGTTTGAAGCTAGGCTACAAAGTGAGACCTTGCCTCAGAGAAAAGAAACAATACTGCTAGACGTAGTGGCAGACACTTGTGAGCCCAGCACTCAGAAAAGGAGGCAGGAATGTAAGTTTCATGCTAGCCATAAAAGAATGACAGAGTGAGACCATGCCCCAGACTTCTGCTACCCCTGCCACCCAAATCAAGGGTTGAAGGACAGGCACAGTTGGCTCTCCCAATAGTACGTCCTAAGTAGCTGAGGCAGAGCTGCCCCATGGCCACACTGGCCACCAGCAGCTCAGAGCCTCCCAGTTGCAGAGGGCCAACCACCTTGCTGCTCTGGGGTAGCACTCTTTTGTGCGTAGCCTTGGGTTTCTGGGCACCCTCGTTGGGCATGCTCCTCTCCTGGTCTATGAACAGGGTGACACTGTTCTTTCTGCCAGAGTTGGGCTGATATGAAACCAAACCAAACCAAACCAAACCAAACCAAACCAAACCAAACCAAACCAAACCAAACCAAAAAAGCCAGAACCAGCATTCTTTCAGTAGGAATGGATTTTAATGATTCTAAAATTAAAATGGGTTTGTACAAAGTAACACTGCCTGCAGCCCCAGGAGTCTCTCCAACACTATCTCTTTGGCCAGTTGTGCCGGAAGCCTCTGCGGAGATAGATGAGAACAGGGTTACTTCCTCAGGTTTAGGTGCTGTACAGATCTGAGTAACACACGGTAAAGGAGGGCCCAGCAGGAGAGCGGCATGAGTCTACGCGTGGGTGCTGAGCTGTGTGCGCCCTGTGGCAGCAAGCCTGTCCTGCTTCGTGTACAGGAACCTGACCTCAAGGTCATGCTACGTAAACACTCACCAGAGACCGACTTCCTGATTTCTCTCATCCCTAAGAAACAGTTGGTGTGGGAAAAATCCCCACCCATGTGCTCAAGTGAGGGCACCCAGTGAGAAACTACAGTCTAAGAAAGGAAAATGGGAGAACACTGGAGTCTGGGGTCTGGGATGCAGGACATCATGTCATGGGAGGGTGACGCTGGCACGAAGCAGGTCATGTGTGTCTGCTTTCTGGGTGACAGAGCAGTCGCTTCTGCACAGCTGGAAACCCCGGTGCTGCACTCTCCTGCTGTTCCCAGCACTGACTGGCACCTACCTGTCTGACTTCCCAGCCAGAAAGGACATGCTTTTGTTCCCCATCGACTGTTTACATTTTTTGGCTGCAACACATTTCTGAAAGAGAAGAGTTATGTACTCTTACACTGACCGTGGCCACCAGCCCTGGGGAAGACACCTGGGCAGTCAGTTCTCCCCCAGCATGTGGTTGGCAGGCTGAGCTGACAGGGACAGAAGGGCTCTGCACAGTCCTGCCCACTACTTACTACACCTCAAATTCAGCCTGTTTAGCACAGACCTGATGTAGCCACTGTAGGGCATCACCTTGGGGACCCGGTGACAGACGGAAGGACTCCATCTCAACAAAGGCCAAAACATACTATCCCCACCCTCATCAAAAATGTGACCTGCACTATAGTATTCATTGTGTTTTTAAATTGCTGACACAGGAGCCAGCAGGACGGCTCAGCCACATAAGGCCAGTGACTTGAGTGAGAGCCTCGGAGCCCACGGTGGAAGGCCAGACAACCCAACGCTACCCTGACCTTTGTGCACTTGTCACGTTAACAATAAAACAGTGACTGTGGGACAGCTGACAACACTGTCTATGAGAGAGGAGAAGGGTGCAAAGGAGTCTCGGCTGGCCACTGCAGGCGGCAGGTTCTGTGTGAAGCCTTACCTTGCCAGAAGAGGCCGGCTTATTTGGGTCAAACTGGGAGGAGGGCTTGGATTTGCTGTCCCCTGAAAGCAAGAGTGATCATGGCAGTGAGCGAATACAGGTGGACAGGCCAGAGCTCTGGGCTCCAGGGAGCACCCTTTCCTCTGCTCCAGGAGCTGCCGGCTGTCCAGAAACTATGCCACCCACAGGTCTATTCCCAGGCTAGTAGGGGCAGGGGTCAGCATCACTACGATCCAGGACAACGTAGGCTGAGGCAACTCTCCTGACAGCATTCAGTGTGTGACTGTCCAGTCGGCTCTCTCACTTTCCCAAGCTCTAGAGGCTGCTACAAAGTCATGAGTGCCACACGGGCATCCTTTACATCACAGGGACCTCAGGGCTAAGGGGTCATGAGAGGTCACTGTGTGTGTGGGCTTTGTGAACAGGGCCTTCAACCTAGATCTTATGGATGTGGGAGGGGAACCTAAATACGGGTCACAATGGAGGACTCCCTGCTAAGCCACAGACAATGGCTACTGAGATCTGCTTCAAGGAGAGCAGGCAGCTTCTTTCTGTGCCATGACTCATCCTGTGTCCTGGGCGGGGCTCACTCTGAGGGAAGCTGTGCTCCCTGCACCTCAAATGAACATGCATCTCCTTGGTGTGGTCTCTGTCCTTACCAGCAAAGGCCCTGAAGTCTGACTGGTTGTAGTCGTAAGGTGTGAAATCCTTTCCTGGGGGATCTGGATCCTTGGGTTTCTTGGAGCTTTTCAACCGTTTCTTCTCCTGCTTTTGTTCTGTGGTCCTCAGTTCACTTGTGGCTCTCTCTCTCTTCTTAGTGGCATTTTCTAGCTGCAAGGTGAACAAGCAAGGAGGGATGCATGAGAATGTGCAAGCAGAGATCTTGCACTTTGACTGCATCACTGGGGGATCCAGCCAAGTCTAAATGTGAGATTCACTTGTATTTCACTACAGCTTAGACGTACTGCCTGAGGACTTGTGGTGCTGTGTTAGCACTTACAAAGTTTTGGAAAGTGGGCATTTCAGATTTCAGGTCAGATTTGGATGTGTGATGTTCAACCTGTATGAGCTGGGGACTCAAGCTGCTTCGGCAGCAGGGAAGGGAGCTGAGGCTGGAATTTAGGGACAAGTTCCTAACTGACAATGCTATCAGGTCAACTAAGGCAAGAGTTTAAGAATGGAATTAAGACTGAATTAAAGGCATGGTGGCATATACCTTTCATCACAGCACTTGGGAGGTAGAGTCAGGTAGATCTCTGTGAGTTCAAAGCCAGCCTAGGCTACAGAGCTAGTTTCAGGACAGGCTCCAAAACTACAGAGAAACCCTGTCTTGAAAAACAAAAAGCAAGCAAACAAAAAAGAATGGAATTCTAGAATGGTCTGGGTGTGGTAAGAATAAAGAGGTCTTATGAGGCATGGAGGTGTACATCTTTGATTCCAGCACTCCAGAGGCAGAGGCTGGTGGATCTGAGTTCAAGACCAGCCTGGTCTCCAGATGAATTCCAGGAAAGCCAGGGTTACACAGGGAAACCCTGTCTTGGGGAGGGGGGGTGGGGGACAAGGGATAATGATACCCACCCAATCCCTTCCCCCTAAGAAATGAAGAACAAAAAGGCTTCTCTAGGGTAGACTGGGGCACAGCAATGTCCTCTGCCAGGCCATAGCCCAGTGCTAAGAGGGCTCACCAAAGAGAATTCGAGTATCACCTAATGTGAGAATAGAGTGTGCACTGACTGATAAGACCAAGTCAGCTGCAGAAGAAACTATTTAAGCTGGGGTGTAGAGTGAGCCCTCCTTCCGACAGTGGTCGAGGAAAACCCCCAAACATGACTACATCTGAAAAGGGGAAAAGGTAGCACTCACTGCAGCCTGCTGCCGCACCGGGATGGCCTGTTCCAGCGCAGCAGCCTCAGACTCCTCCTTTACCTGTTTCCGGGCAGCTGTGAGAAAGAACCACGTGTGGACTTCTTGTCATTTGTCCACCCAGCCTGGGCACAAGGGCCAGTGCTGCTGTCCATTGGGCTCAGCACAGTGCTCTCTGGCCTCAGCTGCAGGCTTTAACAATAGGCTCGCTCTGCTTGTGCCTGTCAGGAAGCAGGTCAAACACCTAGCAGCTTCCCTGACTCAGTGTCAATGGCCAGGGGTCAGGTGTCATTTTAAAGATGGACTTCTCTCACAGCCACAACCCCACCTTCCTAGCTGTTCAGAACCAACTCTCTGCCACCTATACCTTCCTTTCCCATGCCTCATCCAACTTACCAGTAAGCGCGGTCTCTAGGAAAGGATGAGTCCAGGTTCTGACATCAAATCTCTCACCTGCTCCTGTTGTGCTTCTTAACTAGGCTCAGGTTTTACTTTTTTTTTTTTTTGAGACAAGGTTTCTCTGTGTAGCTTTGGAGCCTGTCTTGGAACTCACTCTGGTACACCACGCTAGCCTTGAACTCACAGAGATCCGCCTGCCTCTGCCTCCAGAGTGCTGGGATTAAAGGTGTGCGCCACCACCGCCCAGCTGTCCCTCTACTTTGTATTCTCTGGATCTCTCAGCTCAGAGCCCTGCCCTACTCTAGGGACCAGCCAGCCAGTCCTCATGGAGGCCCTGCCTGCTTGCCTGTCTCTTCCCTGGGGTACTCTGGGCAGTCCTGCCTTGCCATGCGTTGGGCATGCCAGCCAGCTACCTCATGGGAGCTTGGACTCTGCTTCAGTCTACACTCCCCTGGATCTGTGTCAGTCTCTGTCATGTCAGGAGACCTAGGCTGCCTTTTCTCACCAGCATCCTGCGTCGCATTCTTTGCCCCTTCCCTCTCTACACATAGCACCCTGCTTTACAGGCACAGAACACGTAGGCAGTGACGGGGCGTCATCCCACCATCCCAGTAGAAGCTAAACTCCACGAGGCTGGGGCTGGGCCTCTTCTGCCCACTGCCCTGCCTGTCAGTGATCCCTACTAGACACCATCACTCAACGTCCTCAATCAGACTGACGGCTAGGGCTGTCCCTTCAAAGACTGCTGTAGGAATTTAGAGTCGCTGCATCTGGGGTAGACATTAGAGTGAACAGCTGTTTTCTAGAAGGACATGGACCTTGAAGAATCACTGTAGTAGACAGCACAGAACCTTTGTGGAAAACAGTGATTGTTTTCTGAGGGGGTGTTGCAGCCTTTGCACGAGTTTGGTCACAAGACAAGTCGGGCACACTCAGGCACTTGGATGATCAAGTATTGCACATGACACACAATGAAGGACTAAAGTCATGAGGCACGTGATGCTCTCCTTTAGAAGAGACATATAGATTAGATTAGGGACTTTGGTATGAGGAAATACTTCATTTAAGAAACAAGTCTGCCTGCCTGCCTGCCTGCCTGGCCGAGGTGCGAGCCTTTAATCCCAGCGCTCAGGAAGCAGAGGCAGGAGGATCTCTCTGAGTTCAAGATCAGCCTGGTCAACAGAGTTAGTTCAGACAAATAGCCAGGGCTGTTACAAAGAAACCCTGTCTTGGGAAAAAAACAAAAAACAAGCAAATGAACCCAAAAAAACCCACAAACAACTTTGTGTAACTATCAATAAATATGCACTTGTATGGCTGTTCAGTTCAGCTCATCAGAGACTGGACCTTCCTGCTGCAAACAGGCCTTAAAATTTCATCTTGGAGTGACCTCTTTCTCCGATCCCCTCCTCAACACAGAGCACCCCGACACAGGAGCCCACATGTGCAAGGACTGGAACACTACCTGTTTGCTCAGCAGCCTTCTTTGTGGTTGCTTCTTTAGGTTCTTTCTGAATCTGGCTGGCCAGCTTCCAGCGGTTGCTGATCTATAATGAAAATAGACAATGATCAAAACAACCTGCCTAAACGCAGCTACGGAGGAGTGCCAGCCTTACAAAGACACACATCCTAAGCCATGCACCCCGAAGCTGAACACACCATCTTTTGAGGGCTCTGTTGGAGGACAAAGTACATCTGAACCCCAGGCACCAGGCTGCATGTGTTCACAGCAGACATCTCATCCAACCCAGTCCACCCTCCGGGACAGGAAGCCTTCCTCCCTTGCCCAGTGGTCCAGTAGTAAACAAAGCTGGGATCAAAGTGGGTTTCCTCTTGGACCCGTGTTTCCCTTTCTGGCCCACATCTAGGTGACCCAACATGAGTATGAGGAGGGACACACAGCTGCAGGGTTTGCCACAGTTGGGGGCAGGAGATAAAGAAAAGTCTACTTACTTTGTTTTTATTTTATTTTTGGAGTCAAGGTTAACTTCAAACGTTCTAGGCAGCCAACAATGACCTTAAACTCATTCTCTTGTCTCCACTGTCCAAGAATTGGGTTTACAGTTATATACCATAGACCCTTGATTTCTAGTGCCTCACCCTCATTTTGCGGGGAGGGGGTAAGGTCTCCCTATATAGCCCTAGCTGGCCTGGAACTTGCTGTGGACTAGGCTGCCCTGAATTCAGAGATCTGCCTGTTCTGTCTCTGAAATGCTGTTTTTTTCCACCAGTTTGGGTCTGAACCCAGGGCCAGGTGTTTGCTAAGAGAGTCTGCTACCACTGAGCCAAGTCTCTAAAGTCTAGGACCTCCTATTTCTTCTTTTCTAGTTTTACTGTTATTAATTTTTTTTTTTTTTTTTGAGGTAGAACTTCACTATGCAGCCCTGCCTCCCCTAGAACTTGCCTGAACTCAGCTTTTCAGGCATGGTGGTAGGTTCCTTTACCTACTGGGCCATCCTGCTGGCCCTGGGACTCCCCATTCCTAAAACCAGTAGGCTAAACCCCTTAACACGGGACTGAGGCCTGTCTGTTGGGTGTCATCAGAGTACGTCCTTCCTACAGGGAATATGGAGACTGAATCAACATGCAGTCTCCGGGACACAGAGTGGACCTGTAGGTGGGTGGCGTTCTCATCCCCAGTGCAAGGCAGTGCCTTTTCAGATTCAAGCTGCTTCCTTTAAGAGCCTTGAAGTGACATCACAGGTACAAATGATATAAACTATATTAGTTATGCACTTTATTACATATAAATTATTCCATTAGAAAAACACAAAACAGTTTTGTTATTTTTTTCTTTTTCCAGTGCTGGATCTGAACCCAGGGTATCATACAAACACTGTCCTGTTTTGATTTGCCTGTGAAGCAGAACAGGTTGTTTTCTCTTTTTGTTTTTAAGGCTGGGCCTCACAGGCCCTAGGTTGTCCTAAAACACACTATGCAGCTGAAGATGATTTTGAACTCTGATCCTCCCGCTGTCACCTGCCATGTGCTGAGATTACAGGTGTGCATCTCCATGACAGCTTTATATGGTGCTGGGGGATCAGACCAGGGCTCCACACAAGCCAGGCAAGCACGCTACTTAGCTGAGCTTTGTCCCCAGCCCCAACCCTTGTTGTAGAGATCCCCAGAGGCTTCTGAGGACTGGGCTATAGTTAAGCCTCTCCCTAGAACACGCTTAGATGGAAAGGGCTTCTCTTCTGTTCTGAGCGGCCTATAGAGGATCTGGAGCCCCACTCAGGTCAGGAGCCCCTTGAATGTGACCGCTCCAAAGCTTGAGAAACTACTTACTTCATAGATTTTTGAAGAGGGATCAAACTTTGCTGCTTGAGAGATGTGGGCCTTGTGTTCCAGAGAAGGCAGGAACTGCAGAAGGGGAAACAGTCACTGCAAATGCCAAGAGCAGGCACCTTGCCCATCAGAGGCACTACTACTGACAGTGTGGCACAAGGCCTCTAACTCCAAAGTCTCGACCAGGACACCATGGACAATCCCTCCACAGCCCTCTCTCCTCCCGGGGGAAAGGATGCGTGGCTGCAGAATTCCCTGCAGCTCCTGCTGGCTCGTGCAGTTGCACTACTCACCATCCTAAACGGGTTTTCAAAGGACTCCATTATGTTCTGGGCTTTTTTCTGCGCCACTGTCAATGGAGTCTTCCCATTTTCCTCAGCGCTAGGTTCCTGCGAGGACAAACCAAAGCCATCACTTCTAACCATGACTATGCTGTGCCATCAGGACACCTTCCTGGGACCACAACAGGGAGGATTAATTTCCTGAACTGATGAATTCTTTGTTTTATGAGCTGTGTAGACTAGGATGGCTTCACACTCAGAGGGCTCCACCTGTTTCTGGGATTAAAGGCGCTGAGTTGATACACCAGCAAGTGAACTAATAAACTCATGTTGCCTTCAGAGCCTACAAGGCCTGTGGTATTTTCACCATCTTCTGCTCTTGAAGAGCCCTGTCACTAAGACAAGAAAAGCAGGAATAAAAACACAGGTCTGATACGTGAAATGAGAAATGTAATATTATAGATCTAGACAGGGAGCCAATGAACACATACAACAGATGTTGTTTCAACTGGATTCAGAAACTCTAAAGAGATAGTACAGTCTTCTTCCAACTAAACAGATTCTCATGTCAATGAAGCCTCAAGTTCACAAAAACTAGCTAGGAGCAGGGCTTGCAAACCACACCCTGGAAGGTTGAGACAGGAGAAACCCAAATGATTTTTTAAAATTTTATGTGCATGAGCATTGTTTGTATGTATGTATGTATGTATGTATGTATGTATGTATGTATGTGTATCCCATGTGTGCCTGAGGCTGATGGAGATCAGAGGGAGGTGTTGGGTCCCCCGGAACTGGAGGTATACATGGTTATGAGCTGCTACTAGGTGCTGGGAGTCAAACCCAGGTCCTCCGCAAGAGCAACCAGTGTAAACTGCAAGTCTGAGGCCAGCCTGGGTTACCGAATGAGATCCTGATTAAAAGAAAAAAAGGAGGGGCTGGAGAGATGGCTCAGAGGTTTAAGAGCATTGCCCGCTATTCCAAAGGTCCTGAGTTCAATCCCCAGCAACCACATGGTGGCTCACAACCATCTATAATGAGGTCTGGTGCCCTCTTCTGTCGTGCGGGCATACACACAGACAGAATATTGTATACATAACAAATAAATAAAGGAAAAAAGGAAAGAGACTGTTCATGTATTTAGTTGCTGAATCGTGACAACTTCTGTCAGCTGCTGCGACTCCTAGACCTTCTTCATAAATCACCATGGTAAGACCTGAACCTAAAACATTTATTTATTTATTTGAGATATGGTTTCTCTGTGTGACCTTGGCTGTCCTGCAACTCATTTTGTAGATCAGACTAGCCTTGAACTCAGAGATCTACCTGCCTCTGCCTTCTAAGTGCTGGGGATTAAAGGTGTTTGCAACGATGCCTGGCTCATTCAGAACTTTTAAAAATGCGTAAATGTATGTGTACTGTGCAGAGGTCAAAGGGCAACCTCTGAGGCAGGCAGGGTCTCTTGTTCACCACTATGTACGCCAGGCTACTCGGCCATGAGTCACTTCCCATATCACCACAGGTACGATGGATTGCAGAGGTCTGTTACAGCGTCTGGCTTTTGGTTTCTGGGAATCCAAACTGTAATCCTCACACTCGCATGTAACTCTAACCACAAAGCCATCTTTCCAGTCCTTTGGTCCCTGCCGTCTCAGGGACCCTAGAGTTGCTATCACAGGCAGAAATATGCAGCCCAGCGATAGGCTATACCACAGCCATGTTCCAGGAACACCTCAGCTACGCAAGCCATACAGGCTCTGCAGAATGGACACTCTCCAGGAGTCAGGCAACAGGGACCTGCCACTCCCTAAAGCCTGCACTGGCTGCTGACGTTTCTTCTAGTGAGCTACAGTGCAGAAACTGTGTTTTTAGGGTCTTTCTTCGTCTCCCCTGAAAGCACACGCAGCTGATGCTGGGGTGCTCAGGAGGGTGTACATGGCACACGCTCCAAGTTCAGGAGAGGGTTCTGCTGAGCCCTGCTGGTCATCCAGGTGACGTGGTCCTTGCCATAGCTGGACCTGCTCCTGTCTGTCAAGTCAACCCAGTGTCTCATCAGGTACTTTCCCTTGAAGATTTTTTTTTCCCTTTTTTGAAGCAGGATTTCTTTGTGTAGCCCTGGCTGTTCTGAACTCTGTAGACAAGGAGAACTCAGAGATCCTGAGGCCTGTCTTGGCCTCCTGTGTGCTGGGATTAAAGTCCTGTGCTATCATTGCCCGTTTTTTTTTTTTTTAAGAGACTTATTTATGTTTATGAGTGTTTTACTTTGTGTGTGCCGAGTTCCCACACAGGTCAGAAGAAAGCGTCAGATCTTCTGGAACTGTCATTACAGATGGCAGTAAGCCATCATGTGGGTGCACGTAACCGCTGAGCTATGGCTTTAGTCCCTCCTCCAGGGATTCCTCACATCCAGTGCACATGAGATACCCCCTCCTGACCCATCCACACCTCTCTCTAGTTTTATTTCCAGCACTGGTCTCAAATGGACGTGCACACCTCCAGGCAGACAGCCCATGTGATAAGAGCACCCAACCCCAGGAACCTGAGTCCCCCCGGTGAATTTTCTTGCTACTCACACTAAAGATAGTGATGACGGCTGTAGCAAGAAGGCATCTGGCATCCACAGAGGTCTCTTCTTTGCCCTCAGCAAAGAGGCTCGGATGTTTCTGAAGTGGCACAGACCCTAGAGACACGGAAGTCGGCAAAGTCTAGACATGTGGGGGTCTGGGCCCAGAAAACTTCCTCCAACTCTCTGGAAATTCAGAGGGCCTCCATCTTACCATCAGTTGGGGTGATCAAGTAGTTATCTGGAGGGGCGTGGGAACAGTCATGGGGTCCAAAGAGCTCATTCTCCAATCTCTGCATCAAAGAGAAATCAGCAGACCACATGTAAAATTCAGAAGCCAGCCAGGAGCTCTTGGCCAGTGGAACAGCACTGACCTGTCAGGGACTGTGGTCTCCACCCCTCCCATAGGTGAGACAGCAGCCGTGACACTGTACCTCGGCGCTAGGCAGTGGTCCGCTCTTCTTCACTCCAGCTGCAGTTTCAGACTAAGGAGGAAAGAAGAGTAGGGCCGGAGATGTAGCTCAGTTGGTAGAGTGTTTGCCTAGCATGCTGGAAGCCCTGGGATTGACTCCCCAGTGGGTGTGACTGCACATGCCTATAGTTCCAGTACTCCAGAGGTGGGAGCAGGAGGACAGAAGTTCAAGGCCATCCTGGGTTACTTGAAACTCTGTCTCAAAAAACAAACAAACAAAAAAAAGAAACTGAGGAAAGCTGTGTAAAGTTAACAACACAAGCTTACTCAGCAGGCGGTCTCCTAGAGCCAGGAGATGACCTTGCATCCTTCCCTCCTTTCAGGGCGGGTACTGACAACTATGCTGTGCTCAGGCACGAAGATGTGGAAGATGAGTTTCTGTCGGGAGGTGGCATGACACAATGGCTCAGAGAGTCTGACGTCATCGTCTCAGGCAGCCAGCGTGCTTTCTACTTATACAAACCACAAGACTAAGGAAGCCTTTGTGTGTGTATATGTGGTGCTGGGATACCCAGGGCCTCACACATGAGCAGCAAACACCCTACCTCTGAGCTATTACCGGTCTCAGGAGAATATTCCCCAACCCGAACCCTCTGAGACGGGATTTCTCTGTGTAGCCCTGGCTGTCTTGGAACTTGCTCTGTAGACCAGGCTGGGCTCAACCTCACAGAGATCCACTTTCCTCTGCTCCCAGATGCTGGGATTAAAGATGTGTGCCACCACTGCAGAAGGCTATCTTAACATGACAACTGCAGTACACTTTCTTCTTTCATTTTAAGACTTTTGGGTCAATAATTTTTCAGCATATGTATCACATTATTTTTATCACTACCAAGTCAGCACATTCAAAGTTGTCCTAAGAAAGGTGGATGTAGTGATACAAATCTAATCCTAGCTGTTTGGGAGTCTGAGGCAGGGGACTGAAAGTACCAGGCCTGCCTGGGCTACAGGGTTACACAGTTGATCAAGGTTGACCTAAAAAAGACCCTGAATGGGAAAACTCTATTTCAAAAGGAAGGGAAAGAATTAAAGCAAAACCCCCAAAGAAACCATGTAAGCTGAATTTTAACAAGCTTTATTGCCTACATAGAGATCAGACATTCCCACAAAGTACATGTCTGTATTTCTTCTTTTTATTACATCCAGTCATTCATTTATTCATTCATTCAAGCACGGCCAACAGGCTAGAGGATGACCTAAGGGTGCTGATTCTTCCCTTCAATGGTAAGGGGTTGAACTCAGGGCATCGCACTGGTGGCAAGTGCCTTTACCATATTATTTTGACAGTTCTTTGTTTTTTCTTTTGTCTTTTAGAGACAGAGTTTCTTTGTGTAGCCCTAGATGTCCTGGAACTCACTCTGTAGATTAGGCTGGACTCAAACTCGGAGATCCATCTGCATCTGCCTTCCAAGTGCTGGGATCAAAGGCATGTGCCATCATCGCTTGGCAATAGTGATTTTTTTTTAAGAGACAGGGTCTCATGAAGCTCAGGCTAGCCTCACACTCATTAGGTAGCTGAGGATGACCTTGCACTCCTGATCCTGCTGCCTCGGCATCCAAGTGCTGGGATTATAGGTGTGTACTGCACGCCCAGTTATGCCTCTATTTCCGGTGGGATGTCCCACTTCCATCATGTTTATAAACACTTCAGTATTTCCTTCACAAAAAATTGATTTCTCTGAATTCTCATTCTCCCATCACTTTCCTCCTTCCTCTCTTTGACTTCAGAGTTTGTGGTCCTGGATCCTGCTCCCACTATCAGCAAATCTAATCCAGGTGGAGGTTTCCTCCACAGTCCTTACACTCAGCAGTTAACGGGAAGCACTTCCAGACCATCTGTAACTAAATGCCAGGAGCCTTCCCTACCAACCCTCTCCATAAAGGTCCGAACACGTGCACTCTGGCTTCGGTTTGGGTTTCCACTGCCAGTTCTCGACACCAGGACCCCTACTCCAACTCTTCTACCCACTTAACTGCTTTACCATAACCATTAAATAGCCCAAATTGCTATCAAATTATCAAAAAGGCCATAAAATATAAAGGGTAAGGCTTAGTTTATGACTGTCATAAAAAAAATGCAGTTGCTTGTGCAAAGGCTCTTGCTGCCAAGTTTGACAACCTGAGTTTGATCCCCAGGACCCATGTAGTAAAAGGAAAGAACTGACTCCTGCAAGTGTGTTATCTGGTCTAGACAAGCGTATGTGGTATACACGTGCCTACATGCATAAATAGAGATACATAAAAATTAAAGCCAAGTGTTGGTGGCACATGACTTTAATCCCAGAATCAGGAGACAGAACCAGGTGGATATCTGTGAGTTCTAAGCCAGCCTGGTTTACAAAGTGCATTCCACAACAGCCAGAACTGTTAAACAGAGAAACCCTGTCTCAAAAAACCAAAATATAAATTAAAAAAATTTCATGGGCTTAGTCAATAATTCATCAGAATACTTGTGTAGCATGAGGAAGCCCTAAGCTTGAACCCTATTATCAAAAAATAAAGCCACACCTCAAAACCCTAAACCCATAACATGAGCATTGCTGCATCTAACAGGACACACCCAGTAGCTTCTCAGCTGTCATTACTCCTCAGGGTGGTTGAGAAGAGGAGAGCAGCTCTGGGCTTTAGGAGGCCACAGGAGGAAAGTGCTGACGGACAGGCCTGCTGGGTGACACACCGCATACCTTGAGCAGGGGCATCTCTCGAGCCTGCTGGATTAGAAGATGCATCTCATTGATCTGCTGCCGAACAAGAGGTGGGACCGGGTTGCAGCAAGCTATGATGCCTTGTGGTTCCCTGAAAACAAGGACAGAAACTCAGCTCACTGCGGAGACATAGCCCTTCAAGGATTCCTGACAGCAATGAATGGGCTGGAGCTTAGGTAGCAGAGTGCTTGCTTGGCACGCTTGAATCTCAGGCTCCAACCCCAGCACACCATCACCAAGAACGGTGGTACAGTCTGCAAGTGCAGCATTTGTGACACAGAAGCAGGAGGATCAGAAGCTCAAGGTAGTGAGGACAATCTTTTTTTTTTTTTAATTTATTTATTATGTATACAATATTCTGTCTACGTGTGTGCCTACAGGCCAGAAGAGGGCACCAGACCTCATTTCAGATGGTTGTGAGCCACCATGTGGTTGCTGGGAATTGAACTCAGGACCTTTGGAAGAGCAGGCAATGCTCTTAACCACTGAGCCATCTCTCCAGTCCCCTAGTGAGGACAATCTTGCTCATGGAATGAGGACCCCTTGACCCAGCTCCCTAGCCTCCACAAAAAGGCCACGGAAGTTCAAAACGATTACATAAATTAGCCCAGGTTAGCCACCTGCACATGCAATCTTCACTGCACCAACTCTTAGCCCACTCCTCTAGTTGTCTTACAAACTGCGAGAGCTAGAGACAAGCCTCAAGAAAAACTGGTTCCTAATTTCTAATTCCTGTTTATACTCCAATTAATACAACACAATGCTTTTATTTAGAGAAAGACACAAGAAACAATGTGGGACAGTTCCCTCAAAGGGACTGCAGCAGGCTTGGGACTACCCATGAGATATGCCAGTTCAGAAGTTTGAGTTCTTACCCAGGAGCCCTCGGGCAAGGATTGTGGCTCCCTTCCAAGCTTGGGGTACTAACCTCTGAGTACAGCCTCAGGCAGCAGCAATAAAATGCCCGGCTGTGAAGGACTGAGAGTGACTGACAAGAGAGCGTGTTATGCAGCTCTGAGACTTACTTTGGCAGTTCCTCGGCTATCTTTAACATCATGTGATTGGGTAGAACATATCTGGAAGAAAACACAGAGGGCTCACATTACGTTCAACTAGTAAGTTCACTAAGCACTATAATGAAGGAGATGGTAGCCAGACTCCACAATCAGTCCCGCTGGGTCCATAAGCATTAAAGGAACCCCACATCCTCACCCGTAGCTCTCATCCTCCCTGCGGGCTGTTTTATCCCTCCAGGAAAACAGCAGCTGAAAGGCCGCCAGCTGCTGTGAATTCAGATGCTTCTTCTGCTTTCGATACAGCTCAAGGTAGGACTCGTCCGTAAAGATAGGCTTGACAAATTTCTGCAAAATGTAGAGAACATTCACGATCAATGAGCATAGGGAAAGGCTCAGTGGTGGAACACTTGCCCAATGCACATGAAGCCCTGGCTTGATCCTCAGCACTGTGAAAAAGGAAAGACATCAATGGGATTAAAAAACTGTGCCCTGGGCTCTCTAAAATGTTTGGCTCTTGAGCTGCAGGATAAAGGTAGACCTGGGTTTGGGGAGCTAACACAGGAGGGCAATAAGCGAGAGGCCGGGCTGGGTTTCCTGGTGAGACCTTGTCTTAAAAAAATTGAAACAAGCTGGGCAGTGATAGTGCATGACTTTAATCCCAGCACTCGGGAGGCAGAAACAGGCAGATCTCTGTGAGTTCAAAGTCAGCCTGGTCTAGAGAATGAGTTCCAGGACAGTCAGGGCTGTTACACAGAGAAACCGTGCCCTGAAAAACACAAAACAAAACAAAAAACCAAAAACCAACAAACCACCTGAAACAAAGGCTGGATATAGATAGAGCTCAGTGAGGAAGTGCTTGCCTATTGTGTGTGAGGTTCTAAACTGAATTCTCAGAATGCAAGGAAAACCAAACCAAAACAAAATGCAAACTGAGTATGCTCACGGTGGCAACACACACACTGACAATGTCACGACACAAAGGTTCACATGGCTTCTGCATAAGGGTGATGCCCAAAGTCATGAGCATTCTGTACTTCTAAGTAACTGAAAAACTGAAACACCAAAAACCCAAATCATTCCATCAGTAAATGGGCCAGTGAACTGAAAAAATTCTCAAAAGAAGAAACAGAAATAGCTAGTAAGCATTTGGAAAGGTGCTTAAGAGTCTTCTCCATCAGGAAAATGTAATTTTTTCTTTTATGTGTTTGGGTATTTCCCTGCATGTCTGTGTATCACGTATGTAACTAGCACCCATAGAGGTCCTATACCATGTGGGTGCTGGAAACTGAACCAGGGTTCTCTGGCAGAGCAACAGCTGTTCCTTCCCATCCCTAACCCCGAGATAGGGTCTCACTATGAAGTCCTGCCTGTTCTGGAATTCACTGTGACCAGGTTGGCTTTGAACTCACAGCAATCTATTTTTCCCTGTCTTTAGTGTAGTGGGATTAATGGGATTAAAGGCATGCACTACCACACCCAGGACTACTTTTTCCTCTGTCTTTAGTGTGGTGGGATTAATGGGATTAAAGGCATGCACCACTACACCCAGGACTACTTTTTTTGTTTTGTTGTTTTAAATGGGGTTCTGATGTTCACACTGAACCATCCCCTCTGTCTCTGTGTCTCTGCCTCAGAATGAAATTTTATTCAGCCATAAAGGAAAATAAAATTGTGACACCTGTGGGATTACAGATGGAATCCGAGATCATCACGTTAACACAAGCCAGATTCTGGATGGGTCCTGAGAGCTTTCCCAGATACATGGAACCTAGGCTTACACGGCGCGTGTAGGTCATCAGAGCAGAAGAGACCATCAGAGGGGAGAAAGAGATCTTGAGGGGGAAGGGAAACAGACAGTAACAGAAGATACATGCTATGAAATCAGGGAATCACGGGGCGGTGGTGGCACATGCCTTTAATCCCAGCTATTGGCAGGCAGAGCTCTGTGAGTTCGAGGCCAGCCTAGCCGACACAGCAATTTCCAGGACAGGCTCCAAAGCTAGAGAAACCCTGGCTTGAAAAACCAGAAAGAAAGAAAGCAGAAGTCATTGGTGGGTGGGGTGGGGGCCGAGCAGCAAGAGTCAGATGGTCAGATGGGTAATTAAGGGCAGGAGAAGAGGATGAAGAACAAGGATGACAAGTATGTGTAAAAGCCATCATAAGAACCAATTTTTTGGTGGATGATTTTTCGAGACAGGGTTTCTCTATGTAGTGCTGGCTGTCCTGGAACTCTCAATGTGGACCAGGCTTGCCCCTAAATCGGAGGAGAACCTCCTGCCTCTGCCTCTCAAGTGCTAGGATTAAAGATACGTGCCACCACTGTCAGGCTTTCTTTTTGTGTGTGTGTGTGCATTGGTGTTTTGTTTGCATATATGTTTGTGTGAGGGAGTCAGATCCCCTGGAACTGGAGCTACGGACAGTTTGAGCTGCCATGTAGGTACTGGGAACTGAACCCTGATCTTCCAGAAAAGCAGACAGTACTCTTTACCCATGAGCCATCTCTCTGTCCCAGGAGGCATTAAAAAATGAAATAAACAGAACTCAGTCCGAAACAGCGTGCTGGTCGTCTGTATAGCTGTGGGGACATGGGGGACATGGTACCTTGAGGCATATGTCCCTGCTCCGCTGCCACACCACCTGCAACTGGACAGGTTGGTCGTTGCCTCTCTCCCACAGCTCCAGCCTCATGCGGTCATAGATGTAAAGCAGGTAATGGGTGTCATCCCGGGCGTAGCTCAGCATTTCCTCTGGCAGAGGGCTAGAGTTGCAAGAGATATAGCTTCAATGACTGTTCCAGGCAGGGACAATCATCCAAGCCACCTCTGTGTTGTGTGACAAAACTTTCTTGGCTCCCTTCTCATTCCAAAGATTCC
The DNA here is from genome assembly GCF_982192425.1 of Myodes glareolus. Lineage (NCBI taxonomy): Eukaryota > Metazoa > Chordata > Mammalia > Rodentia > Cricetidae > Myodes > Myodes glareolus. The sequence continues at coordinate 8,318,036 of NC_142031.1, forward strand.
TTCCCAATACCATGCTACACAGACACTTCTTGCATCTCAGTATGACACACAATCATTTAACTTGGTGCGGTGAGACAGAGGGATGTTAAGGTTAAAATTGGGGTGCCATGGTGTGGGGTGACTTGCAGCTCCACCTGTCTGTCCTTACCCTCTGTACTTTCTTACCTCAGCTATGGAAAGGGAACACACACTTAAGACTGCTGTGAGCATGACCAAGATGTCATCCCCATAGCACCTTGGGGATGTAGTGCTGGGAGGAGGGTAAAGGGTTTGATAATGTTTCTTTCAAGACAGGGTTTCTCTGTAACTGCCCTGGTTGTTCTTGAACTCAGAGATCACCTGCCTCTGCCTCCCGAGTGCTGGTCACTCGGTGTGTGTCACTATGCCGGGCACTAATTTCCAATTTAACAGATTCTTTCCCGCACTCATACATCTCCACCCACCACCGGCCGACTGACCGTATCCTCCAATCTGCCAGCTGATACTGCTTGTTTGACTCCACACCACAGTACAGTCTCAGCAGATGGTCAAGTGAGTGACGAGCCAGGTTGAGAAGCCGTGCTGCCTGGTGTGTGTCAAACATGTTCACCACATAGAGCCCGAAGTCTTTCTGTAGCCACTCTATGTCAGAGTCAGCACCATGGAAGACCTGGAAACAAAATCAAGACCATGCAATTCACATCAGCACCAGGCTATTCATCTGTCTCCTTACTTAACCTTGCCTTTGGGTCATCAGAACACTGGTAGAAATTGAACCCTGGGACTGTTAGGCAAGCATCCTATCACTGAATTACATCCTCAACCTGGAGAGTGTGTAGTTTTTTTTTCTTTTTCCAGACAGGGCTTCTCTGTGCAGCTCTGCAGCTCTGGCTATCCTGGAACTCACTCTGTAGACTAGGCTGGCCTTGAACTCAGAGACCCACTTGCCTCCTCCTCTTGAGTGCTGGAATAAAAGGCATCCACCACTGGCGATGTATGTATGTAGCTTTAAGCGCTTTTTTTTGGGGGGGGGGGTGTTTCGAGACAGGTTTTCGCTGTAGCTTTTGGAGCCTATCCTGGAACTCGCTCTGTAGACCAGGCTGGCCTCGAACTCACAGAGAACCGCCTGCCTCTGTCTTCCAAGTGCTGGGATTAAAGGCGTGCGCCACTATTGCCCGGCTTAAGCACTCTTTTTTCTTAATTTAGGCCACAGGCATCTTTTGTGCTTATAACCGTATGCTGTTAAGAGCAACAATTGCTTTTGAACCATGGCATGGGTTAGGAGTCCTATTAGCTCCAGGTGTGTCCTTAAATTCAAGCAATCCAATTGACTGGGCTCAATGAAACTCACTACCGTGAGTTATGTCTCCGGATAGCAACAAGCTACATGGTAAAGGCCCTTTAGGGATCTAGAACTAAGCAGTTAGGTACATAGAACCTCGGGATAGGAGATGACATGGCTTTTCTGTCCATGGGTCTAGGTGGAAAGAACAAGAGGGTAGTCTGGAAAGCACTGCATTCCCACCTCAGGGGGGGCAGGCAGGGGGCAGGCTGGCTGACCTTAACGATGGCTGGGTCTGTAAGGCTCTCGTTGAGAATGTACATGTCACTTCGAAGCTCTAGGGTATCAATGATGAAGTCTTCCGTCCGGGTGGAAATTTGCATCAGGCAGGTCAGTCCTAGGAAGCTTCTGTATGAATGATGCTAAACCAAAGAGAGGGAGCGTAGGGGAAAGGGTTAGTACATATTCCTTCATCGTTTTTATTTTTAAAGTTAGCTATAGAAATTACTTGACTAATTTTTCATAAAAATAATTTTTTTTAAGGCAGGAGGATGTATCAAGGCCAGCCTGGCCTGTGGTGCAATACTTGTCTCAGGCCCCCCCGAACATAAAGACAAAAGAGATTAAAGTTAGTGCTAACTTTAGACTTCGCAAGTAGATGAAGTCACAGGAAAATGAAGAGTTCATCAAGGTCAATTACAAGGTACCTCTAGGTCCACTGCAAACTCCTGACAACCCAGGAGCTTCTCGTTGAGCTCCACGAGTTGGTCCAGGGAGGATACAAAGTGGCAAGGTGTCTCTTCCACAGGTCTGAACAACTGGACCAAGAAAGGAGAGTGTTACATGCCAACCATAACAAGGCACAGGGTGAACTCTAAACTTGAGGAAAGACCCACACCTCAGCCTCCCAGAGCTACTGCACCAAACTAGCCAACGCTTCGTTCTTCCCAGGTTCCCAGCTTTGGAACCGGAGCTGGGCACTAACCTGTGGCCTCGGCTTCTGAAGCACTGACTCAGGCGGAGTGAAGTGATCGAGTTCATACTGATAAGGATGTGCAAACCTGAGTGAATACAACAGAAATCCTGAGATGAATTCCATCAATCACAAGGCACATGGCTGCTCAGAAATGGTGTGTGTAAACAAACATGGCGGCTGTGCTGGGGCTCTGTTGCTACAGTGCTTGCCTAACACAGCTGATGCCCTGGCTTCAGCCTCAAGACCAGATAAACCTGGGGATGAGGACAGACAGCTATAATCTCATCATCTGGGAGGCGGAGGCAGGAGGGTTGTAAGTTCAGGGTCACCTTGATGATATAGTAAGTGCGAGGTCAGTCTCGGATATGTGAGATCATGTCTTCATGTCTTACTGGCCACACCCCCAACAAGGAAAACTTAGGACGGATTACACAGGCTGAGGCTCATCGTGGTAGCACAATCACTAAAAGCAGAATAACACTCACTCTCTCTCTCTCTCTCTCTCCAAAAAAAAAAAAAAGGTCTTGAAGGGCCAGGTATGGTGGCATACACCTGTAATTTCGGTACTATGAGGAGAAAGCCAAGTTCAAGGTCAGCCCCGAATCATGGAAGAGCTTGACTGCAGACAAAGGGGCTGAATGAGGCAGAAAGGCGAGGAGAGAGCCCAGCCCCGTGCACTTACATGTCCTGTTCAACCTGCTGGGTCCTCTGCTGATGGATGAAATCTGCCAGGGCAGGGGGCACATCCAGGTCCTCAGGACGATCCTGTGGACGTTCTCGCCTTTCTTTTGAGAGAGCTGGAGACCCAAGCAGTGACCAACACACCATGACATAGGAGCACACACTTCTCTGCCTTCTAGTTTGGGAGGAGCAGGAACGGAAGGCAGGAGGAAAGCCCATTCCCTTCTAATATGTGTGTCAAATTGAAGGACTCACAGGCAGCGACTGTACCACTTACCCTGAGGGAGGGGCTTCCGAGCATTGGGCTTGACAAAGATTTTAGGGAGAAAGGGCGTATTGGAATTATCAATCTTCTCCCGAAATCTGAGCTGAGGTCGGAGGATGTTTTTTGCATGCAGCAGTCGGAAAGTCTCAGATTTTGCTTTTTTCCCATATTCTCCTGCCTACGGACAACACATTTTAATCAACTAAAACATGGCTTGATGAAGCAGGAAAAGGAATCCAACTCAGCAACCAGACACGTGGAGAAGGAGGTGGGCCAAGTGTGCTCGGGAGACCACTCAACGTGGGAGCACCCTGCTGCACGCAGTGTGCCACAAGAGAAATGCAAACTAAAATGACTTGGGCCTGTGAGACCCAATTGGGAGCGCTATCCGATCTGCAGAGGTGCTCACCTTCCGGTTCCAGCTGGACACTATTGTTTTGGGGACCTGCAGTCCTGCAGGGAGGACGGGCTGTTGGTGCTTATTCACACCTGATGCTTCATCCAGTAATATACCCTAAGAGGAGACAAGGCATTGGGTTAGGATCTTACTGCCTGACATAAACACATTCACAAACCGGACGGTGGTGGTGAACGCCTTTAATTCCAGCACTCAAGAGGCAGAGGCAGGTGAACCTCAGTGAGTTTGAGGCCAGCCATATACATAAAAAAATTTTTTTCTTTTTTCTTTTTTGAGATAGGGTCTTAGGGTCTTACTGTATAGACCAGGCTGAGATTATAGGCATGGCTACTAGGCCTGGCTAAACTTGTTCCTTACCATGCTCCACAATGCTGGGGTTTCTTTCCCCTTGCACTTTAACATTTGAGCTTTGTTTTTGTTAGTTCACTTATGTGGATGGGGAGACACTCACCACTCTCTCCAAAATCACATCGTTGGCATCAACCAGTAAATCGAACTTGTCCTCCAATTCAGTCACGGTCCTCCGATCTTTGATGTTGCTGCGACAGCCGTGGTACTGCATTACCCTACTCATGCTAAAGAGGGAAAGCCAAGGTCAGTGCATGTGCCTTTATTCCACCAATCTATAATCTTGGAAAAACACCCAAATGGCTTGTCTTACAGGGTTCCCACAGTCTATGAAATTAATGAACATTCTCACAGCAACCTTTAAGAGACAAGACCCAAAGCCAGGTCTAAGAAACCCGTGACACTGGCTTCTTAGAAGGCAGAGACAGGAGGCTTGAACATTCAAGGCCTGGGCCACACAGTGAGTTTGGAGCCAACCTGAGCAATTTAATGAGACCTTTTTTCAATAAAATAAAAACAACAGCTTCAAGGTAATTTCTCCTAACAATTAACAGATGAGAAAAGTATAGCCTTGACTGCCCTTCCAGTTCTGTAGACCAGGCTGGCCTTGAACTCCCTTGATTTCTGACTGCCTTTGCCTCTCTCCCAAGTGCTGGGATTAAAGGTGTGTGCCACCCCCTCGCCAGCAAAAAAGACTTTTAAAATTAAAAATAACAATAATAAAAAAGATATTTTGTGTGTATATGTGTGTGTTTCACTACCCACCTGTAAAGTTCAGAGGACAAATTGAAGGAGTGGATTCTATACCCTTCTACATTTGAGTCTCAGGGTTCACACTCAGGACATTAGGCTTGGCAGCAGGTGCCTTTAATCCACTGAGTCATCTTGGTGGGGGCCCTTTTTTCTTTTGTTTTGTCTTTCAAGATATGATTTCTCTGTGTAACAACTCTGGCTGTCCTGGAACTGCTGGCCCTGAATTCCCGAGTACTGGGATTAAAGGTGCGAACCACCATGGTCCAGCTGTGGCTAATTTATTTTTAACAATCATAGCTCATGCTAGGTGTGATGGCTCGCATTTTCAATTTCAACACTCAGGAAGCAAAGGAAGGCTGATCTGGAAGAATTCAAGTCTAGCTTCACGTACACACTGAGTTCCAGCTCCGTAGTGAGCTGTTGTTCTCCCTCAGCAACCACAGGCCACAAAGTTATCCCTGCTTAAGGTAATCCTTGCTATTGCCATTCAGCCAGTACTTCCTTCAGTTCGTCAGTACTGGGGTTCAGAACCACGGACGGACCCCATCACGCCTACGATGCCCCTACCACCGAGGTCTTTCTCTTCATGGTTTCCAGCCAACATAACGTGCAGCACTCACCACTGAAGCAACCTGTCTCCTTGGGTTTCACAAAATGCCTGGAAGGCGGGAAAACTTCGGTAAAAGTCATACTCGTCGCCAAACTGTGGCAGGCCCCCAGATGCCTTGGTTACCGCCACTACTGACCCAAGGGCAAACTGAAAAAGTCAGAGGAAAAAAACACGTTTTAAACATGGATTTCTATTCGTTCATTAAAAAACAAAACAAAACAACAACAACAAAAAAAACTTGTCCCCATCTCCTGAGTGCTGGGATTACTGGTGTGTAAAACCATACACGGTTTATGTAGTGCCGAGAACAAAACCCCAGGCTTCACATATACTAGGCAGCCACCCTGTCAACTGAGTTACATTTCCTTTCCTGATATGAAGGTTTATTATGAACTGTGATTTGAAGAAAGTTATTTTGTTTATACCGACCTTAGTTTACACCTCTGAAAAATGGGCACAGTAAAAGGTAGTTATTGGGAGGATTAAATGAGCTACTACAATCCCTTAGAACACTGGCATATGGATGCTATCACTAAGTTCAGATGCAGATGCTTTCTAGAATAATCTACTGTATTTTTGTGGGTCTGATGCACATCCATCAGCAACACAGTTCAGACATTGCAGACGACCATTTGCTACCCAGTCGTGAGGTAACGGGAACCAGTCTGAAGTGGCTGTCATGTTAAGGTCTAATGACAGCATTGTGAATCTTGTGAACACAGAATTTACACCAATCCTTTTATGCTCACGGAGGAACTGGTGAAAGCGCTTTGGCACTTCGAGAGACTCGATGGTAACTGTGACAAGTGACGTTCAACCCAAGAGCCCGGGATTAGACATTTGTACATCAGTGGGGAGAGCCATGGGCTCTCCAGCCACGGGCTGCTGGGCCCGAGGTAGCGCAGGATGCGCCACGTGGATGACAAGGACGCCCTTCTGAGCGCGCGGACACGGCTTTAAACGCAAAGCCGCACGCGCTCACACCGGAAGCGCGGGGCCCTCCGCTCCCGCTCGGCTCCCGCTATTCCCGCTGTGCGCCGTGAAGCCGCCGTGGCGGGCGCCGGAAGCCCGCTGGGCCTGCTCCGCAGCCCCAGACCCGTTTTCGGCCAGCATAGGGGGCTGCTGGGATGCTCCGGGGCCCGCTAACTCACTTTCACGAAGCTGTCTGCGTCGGGGAAGCCAGGCAGCACCATCTCCTCGTCAGGCTTGGTCGCGCTGGTGGCCGGCGCGGCCTGATGCTCCCGGGGACTGGGAGGCGCCATCTTTCCGTCCTAGGGCGGCTCTTCTCGCGAGATTGATCCGGCTGACCTAGGCGGGCTCAGCGCGCGTGCGCACAGGTGGCCTCTCCGCCACCTCCCAACTAGCCCTGTAGCTAGTTACCAAGCATGGCTCTTAATAGGAAAATCACACTGTAGCATCCTAACAGTCCTGTGGTCTACAGTGCGTACTGGAAGATACAGTGTGTGTTTGTTTTTTTCAAGACAGGGTTTCTCTATGTAGCCTGACTGTCCTGGAACTAACTCTGTAGACCACGCAGGCCGCGATCTCAGAGATCCGCCTGCCTCTGCCTCCCAAATGCTGGGATTAAAGGCGTGCACCACCAACACTGCCTGGCTGAAAATACAGTTTTTAATCACAGTTAAAGATAGTTTTTCTCTGCTGGCATGGTGGTCCAGGCCACTAATCCCAGTACTGGGTACTTAGAGATTGGCCTGCCTTATGAAACTAAAGGTGTGCATACCACACTTGGACGGGATTTTTCTAACGTAAAGTTAAAAACAAACAACAACAAAAAACTGGGTGGGGCCGGGCGGTGGTGGCTCACGCCTTTAATCCCAGCACTCGGGAGGCAGACACAGACGATCTCTGTGAGTTCCAGGCCAGCCTGGTCTGAAAGAGCTAGTTCCAGGACAGATTCCAAAGTTACAAAGAAACCCTGTCTCGAAAAACCACACGCACACACACAAAACTAAAACCTGGGTGAGGAGAGAAGAGAGAGGTCTCAGCAGTTAAAAACACTCCTTTTTTTTCTAGAGGACCATAGCACCTAGTACTGAGATTCATAACTACCTGTAACTCAAGCTGGCAGTGGGCAGATGACTTCTTCTGGTCGACATGGACGTCTGATCATGTGCCATACATATACATACATATATAACTAAAATGACATGTGTCATATATACACACATATATAAATTGTTTTTTCAAGACAGGTTTCTCTTTAGCCCTGGCTGTCCTGGATCTTGAGATTCAAGCCTGCCTCTGATTCCGATTCCCCATCTTGGCCTCTCTAATGCTGGAAAGTAATGATGTAGACTTCCTTGCCTGGATCCCTTTTTCTTTTGTGCGAGCCTGGGAAAGAAACCTTGGGCCACTGCCTATTAGCTAGTGGCCTACCACTGAGTTGTATCCCCAGTGACAGAATTTATAAAAGAATTACTAATAAGAGCCAGTCATATACATACATACATACATATACACACACACACACACATACATATATATACATGTTTTTAAAATTCTGATGTCATTTATTGGCACAAAAATTACTCAGATACAACATGGTGTCTAGATGTGGCTTCACTTTATACTTTTGTGTATTTAGTTGGATATTTGCTTTGCTCAGAGTTCCCGACCTATTCTAGTGTGTCTATCCCTCTGTGATCAGCACCTCCACGACAGCACTTGTGTTGTGAGCCCCTGCTCCAAACACAACGTACTCATCCCTCTTCCAACACAGCGGGGACAATGCACCCCCTCTGCACTGGGATCTGCAGCACACCTGCTCACACGCGGTGGCCTGGTGTCTGAGCAAACTGCCCTCCTGGAAGGTCAGATCTTGTGACATCAGCATCATGGGGTCAAGCAGAAAGACAGATCTTCTCACCCACTTTGGCCCATCCTGCAAACGTTGCCACTGCTGCCCAGGGACTGGTGAGGTAACAGGATGGGTGGAGTGCTTAAGTCTGCATCACTGTGTTGGAGCCCCTGGTCCGTGTTCTCCAGGTCACGGACCTACCTGACCGTGCTGAGTCCACTATCTCTGGGTTGAGAATGGACTATATTTTTCTGCAGGAAATGCTTGTGATGAGTTCTCTTGTAAGTCAAGTCAAAACCCGTATTTTTCAGTTACCCATCTTCTTTCCCCCCCAAAATCGAAGGCTTGGTTTCTGTAGGATTTCTGTGTTTCACTGTCCGGGAACTGAATCAAGCCTTGTGTTTCTGACAATCTTTTCAACAGCAGCTAGGAGGTTGGTTCAGACCAACTTTGAATATACAGTAGTTCTTTTCATATACATTTCAAAATATTTAACAAAATCCAACTTTATGCCCTTGGATTCAGTCCACTGGAAGCACAGACCAAGGTACAAAAGTGTCTGAGGAAATGCTGTGGTTTGCCAGGCTCCGGTTACCAGAAGGGACACCTAGGAAGGGGGACAGCAAAGGCAGTCGTCATCAGAGGTCTTCCAAGCTTTACCCTCGTGCAGAGAGCAGGTCTGAGTCCCGAGGGACCAGGGCCCGACTGATTCCTGCCCAGACACTCCAGGATTCTCAACCTTTTCTCTCACCATTCTCTCTTGTCACTCCCTGGCTCCTGTGCCCTTCTGCACCTCTGGAGTGACAACAAAAATCCAAAAGACCTACCGACCAATTGGGCACCCTGCTCATTCTGGACCATGGCTCTCAAAGCTGTTTTAACTTCTAAATACAGATGTGCATTTCTCAGGTTTCTCCTGTTAGAGAAGGAGCATTCTGAGAGCTACAAACTTGTAAACTAGAGACATTAGCCAGGTCTGACTGCCCTGTATGGCCACTCCACCACACTGTCTTTGCTGACTGCTTGTTTGTTTATTTTTAAGACAGTGTTTCATCACTGTAGCTCTGGCTGCCCTGGCCCTGAAGACATCTGCCTCCCTTGCCCCTTGTATCCCCAGTGCTGGGATTAGAGGCATGTGCCACTGCACTCGGCCAATGAAGCTCACCAGCCAATGTAGCACTGGCAGAGGTTTTCATGGGATGTTGCTTGCTTGATAAGCAGCTCCACTTGGGTTGGAACATCCAAGGTGTCATCATGAGAGAAATCCCGACCTAGGAAGTGGAAGGAGAAACACTGTCATCTGAACCTGATATCAACAAACGCCATGTTCCTGTGTGGTCCCACTGTCTATGCAGCTACAGGAAGTCAATTCTTGCCGGAGCGGGAAAGACAGACCACTCCTGCATGCACAGGGGTCTCTTATTACAGACCCAGTTCAAAGTCGGTGAAGACGTCAGAGATGTGGCTAATGGAGGGGTTCCAAGATCTGATCTGAAGAGGGAATGAGGCCGTCCAGTTTGAGCCCCACAGGCTGCCATCCGTGTTCCCACTGGACAGTGGGGACACTGGCCTCACAGACTTGACAGCCTGGCCAGCCAACACGGCTTCTTTGAAAACCTGCCTGATTTTTTGTTTGTTTATTTTTAAAGAATTTAAAATTTTATATGTATGAATGCTTTGCCTGTGTGTCTGCACGTATACTGTGTGTGCCCTCAGAGGTCTGGAACTGCAGTGACAGTCACTGATGGTCATGATCCACCATATGGGGGCTGGGAATCCTAGGATAACACCTGCTCTTAACCAGAGCCATCTCTCCAGGCCCAACCATTTTGTTGTTACAGTTTGAGAGAGATCTTAGGCAGTCAGAGATGGCCTGAATTAAGTAGCTGAGGCTGATCTTGAATGTCCAATTCTCCTGATTTCCCATGTTGTCTACCGCTGTAGTCAGTTTCTTTCTCTTCTCTCCCTTCCCCTCTCCTCTCCTCCATTCCGTTCCTTGTTCTCTTGGAACTCATTGTACAGCCCAGCTAGCTTCAAATTCCCAGCAACCTTCCCGCCTTGTAACCTTCTAGAATGCAGGTGTTAGCCACCACACCTAGCTGGCAAAGCACCTTTCTAGTACTGCCAGGTCTGTTAAAGTCTCCCCAGTCTTCTCTACTTCTCACCCTGGCCAGATGCCCCCCCCCCCCCCTCGATGTTTTAGTTTTGGGCAGCTGGCATCAATTCCCACTTCTCCCCATCTCAGGAGTTCCTTCCTCTCCTCCAATCACCCTGCCCTGTGCTCAGGGTCCAGTCCTGCTCTCCTACAAGTCTGAAGTACTGAGTACTTAGCCTTTGTTCAAACTTTCCTTGATTATGTCCTTTCATGGTTTTTTAATTATTTTTTTGAGACAGGTTCTCTCTCTATATATGTAGCTCTGGCTGACCTGGAACTCACTGAGATCTGCCTCTGCCTTCTGACTGTTGGTATTAAAAGTGTGCACCATCACAATGGCCTTTTCAATTTTGTAAACACATCCCTATTTCCTTGTAGAGAAAAAAAAATTGAGACATAGGGGTGTAGCTCAGTCAGAGAGTCCTTTTGTACAATGAGACACGGGGTGTACCTCGGTCAGAGAGTCCTTTTGTACCATGAGACATGGGGTGTAGCTCAGAGAGTCTTTTCATGCCACGAGCCAGCACTAGGGTAGCTCTCAGTGCCCAGGACTTCTGCCCAGAAAGGCCTCGACTTTGCTTACTTAGTCCTTCCCTCCCTGCATAAGCTGCTCAAGAATTCTGCCACATCTTATTTTCTTTGCCTTCATCTTATTCTCTTCAACAACTTTAGTCTGGCCGTAGGGTTATACACAGCTCTCAGATGAATACCAGTGTTCTGGAGTCACCTTTGACCTTCTCATGCCTCACATGTCAACAGCAGTCTTTGTGGGTTTTTACATTTTTGGGTGGTACTAGCGTTCTTGTCTCTACCTCCCTAGTGCTGGGATTAAAGGTATGTGCCACCACTGCCTGGCCTCTGTCGCTAGCTCTGCACTCTGATCCTCAGGCTTTATTTGTTAAAGCACAAAAAAAAAAAAAAGTCACCACACTGGGGCTCTAAGTTAGGTTTCTGAGTGTCATGCAAGAACTTTACTATTGAGGGCTGGAGAGATGGCTCAGTGGTTAAGAGCATTGCCTGCTCTTCCAAAGGTCCTGAGTTCAATTCCCGGCAACCACATGGTGGCTCACAACCATCTGTAATGAGGTCTGCTGTCATCTTCTGGCCTGCAGACATACACACAGACAGAATATTGTATACATAATAAATAAATATTAAAAACTTTAAAAAAAAAAAGAACTTTACTATTGAGCTACATTCCTAGTACAACCTTTGGTTTGCCCTCAAGATCTCTTACATCTGAAGTCTTCATCAGTGGCTGTCTTCCCTGGATACTAGAGCCCTGGTCCAGCCAGTCAACACAGTTTTTTCTAGGCCACAAGGCTAGCCCTAGAACCTTCTCTCTTGCCGCCACTCTCATCAAAGGGTTCTAGTGTACACTGCTCCTTCTGCCTGGAACAGTGTCCTCCTAGTTAACTCCTTGCGGGGGAGTGGGGGTCTGAATGAGAATGGTCCTCATATATTTGAGTACTTGCCCCCCCTCCGCAGTTGGTAGAACTGTTTTGGGAGGTTTAGGAGGTGCAGTGGTATTGGAGGCCTTGTGTCAATGGAGATGGGCTTTGTTCATTTCCAGTAAGCTCTGTCTGCCTCAGGGTTGTGGAACAAGATGCAAGCTCTCGGCTTCTGCTTAGGCGCCATGTTTGCCTGTCTGCTGCGCTCACCACCACAGGGTTGTGGGTTCAAACTAACCACCCAGAGCTGTCAGATCCAAATAAACACTTTCTTTTATAAGTTACCTTGGCCAGGGGTAGTGGCATTAGCCTTTAATCCCAGCACTCGGGAGGCAGAGGTAGGTGGATCTCTGTGAGTCTAAAGCCAACCTGGTCTACAGAGTGAGTTCCAGGACATCCAGGGCTACACAGTGAAACCCTGTCTCAAAAAAACAAAACCAAACAAAACAAAGTTGCCTTGGTCATGGCGTCTTACCACCACAAACAGACAAGTAACTAATACATTCCTCTTGTAAACCTGAACTCCAGTTATGTCCTTAGGGAATGTTTCTGGAATTTCCAAACTAAACTCTGCCATCACAAGGCACACAACCTTAGATGACTCTCCTCTGTACAGTGACAGTGTTCCCCCTTAGATTCTGAGCCCTGAAAGCCAGTCTCTTTCTGCTGCTGTGGCTCCTTTGGCATCTAGCACAAACAAGTACTTGATTAAGCACCTCTGACTACAAAACTGACTGGCTCTGAGGCCCAGAGCCTGGAATCCTGTTTCCTAAGATGTTCACATCCTCTGTTAGGGCTTCTTGCCATTCAGATGGAGAAATGAGTTCAGAGGTCACACAGTCAGTGAGTGTGGAAGATTGCTGGCTTTCTGGCTCCTACTCATGTAATAACCCTCCCAACAGAAGAAAGGATCAGCAGGAATTGGCAGCTGCTTTCCAAAATCAAACATGCCTCCTCTTCCATCCTTCCACTGCAGTCCACATGGTCAGGCACCCTCCAGCATCTCACCACGAGGCCAGTAACTTGCCTATGAAGTTTGGCTGGTTCTGGAATCTATTCAGATTCCAAAAGAGCCTCCTTCGTGCCCAGAGTGAATGAGGTTAAGAGACCTCAAGTGAGACCAAGGGTCTTCAGCAAGAAGAGGAGCGCTCCACTGTGCCTGGAAGTCACTCAGGAGCCACATGGCACTGACTCCCAGGACAGGGGCTGGCCACCCACTGAGAGAACACTTCCCATATCATGCTTGCTTTGTGTCCCTTTAGCCCCAAGCACTCACCAGTAAGCTTATCTCGAACCCTGTTAATAATCTGAATAGCTTTCTTGTTTAAGGCCTCTGGTTTCACCAAACCATCTCCAACTGAAAAACACAAGAGTAGAAGCAACAAGTCCAAGGCTGCCCAGCTGTTATGAAACACGTCCTGTGCATGTGACTCTGTCCTCGGCACGCACTGCGGAATTCATGGCCCTTTCCTCTCCAAGGCAGCACTGTTGCTCGCCTTGTCGACTTCCTTTCTGGTGGCACAGTGGAGCTACTGTCAGTGCAATGGCCTTGTCATTGCCGCAGCTCCTCAGTGTGGACTTACTGAAAGAGTGAATGGATTCTGGCACCGTGGTCCCTGCTTTCTTGTGGGCTGGTTCTCCAAGTTCTACACCATCCAAAATTTCTAAGATAAAGAAACCAAAAAAAACCCTCAATTAGTAGAAGTTAGTAGGAGATTCAAATACTAAGAAACCATTATTTTCTGATTTCTTTCTTTCTTTCTTTCTTTCTTTCTTTCTTTCTTTCTTTTCTTTCTTTCTTTCTTTCTTTCTTTCTTTCTTTCTTTCTTTCTTTCTTTCTTTCTTTCTTTCTTTCTTTCTTTCTTTTTTGAGACAAGGTTTCTCTGTAGCTTTGGAGGCTGTCCTGGAACTAGCTCTTCTAGAGCAGGCAGGCCTCAAACTCAAAGAGATCTACCCGCCTCTGATGTGGGAGAATTGTCTGTATTCTGTCAATTATGTTTTAAATAAATGCTGATTGCCAGGCAGGAAGTATAGGCAGGAAAACCAGACAGGAAGTAGAAATGATGCAATGAGAACAGGAGAATTCTGGGAAGGAGGAAGCTGATTCCCCCAGTCCTGTGCAGACCACCGAGGAAGCAGGATGTGATCTGCCAGCTGAAAAAGGTACCGAGCCATATGGCAAAAATAGATCAGAAAAATGTGTTAATATAAGCTACAAGAGCTAACAAGTAGCTTGAGCTAATGGGCCAATCAGCTTAAAATTTATGGAGACCTCTGTGTGATTTTCTTTGGGGTTTGCTGACTGCGGGGTACCGAGCAGGTCAGAAACCCCCAACTAGTCAGCCCTTCATGTTACACGCCTCTGCCTCCCGAGTGCTTGGATTAAAGGCGTGCGCAAACCACTGCCCAGTCCTCTAATTTCTTTTGAGAAGTCTCAGATATCAGAGGCTGCCCTTAAACTTCTCATGTAGTTAAAGAGGTCCTCATGCCTCTACCTCCCAAGTGCTGGGATTACAGCCATGTGCCACAACACCTGGCTATTACTCTTATTTTTCTTTTATTTCATTTTAAATTATATGTATGAATGTGTGTATGGGCATGTCCACATATATGTGTGGTATGGGTGCCTGAGACCAGAAGAGTTGAACCTTCCTGGAGCTGGGATTACAGACAGCTGTGATCCACCATAGTGTGCTGGGAACCAAACCCAGGACCTCTGGAGAAGCAGTATGTGCTCCTAACTGCTGAGTCATCTCTCCAGCCCTGCTATTTATTTATTTATTTTTTATTAGGCAGAGTGTTTGCTGGAGCTCTGGACCAGGGACTCGAACGCGGAGTGTGCAGCGCTTAACCGCTCAGCCACGTGGGCTGCGGCCCTGCTATACTTTTTTAAATAAAAATTACCTTTGTTTATGTGTATGTGTGTGTTGGAGGGACCAAGCATATATGGGAGGTCAGAGGACAACTTTGAGAAGTTGTTTCTCTCCTTTTGCTGTGTCCAGGAGTTCAATCTTAGGGGTCAGAGTAGGCATAAGCACCCTTACCCATTACCCACTGAGCTGTCTTGGGGATAAAACTCAGGGTTTCATTCATACTAGGCAAGCACTCCCCTAAGCTACATCTTTAGCACTGACGTCAGGAAAGAGTAGCTCTTTTGTAAGACATGGGTTTGATTCCCACCACCCTCATGGTAGCTCACAATCATCTGTAATTCCAAATCCAGGGGCTCAAACACCTTCTTCTGGTCTCCTCCAGGCATTCATGAAATGCACAGACATACATGCAGGCAAAACACATACAAATAATATAACATGAGGGGCCTTGCTTGTTGGGGTATCTGTCCTGCCCGGTTCCCACAGCTATTTAGTCACAGAGAAAAATCACACAGAGGTCTCTGTAAGTTAGAAGCTGATTGGCTCACTAGGTCAGGCTACTTATTAGCTAACTCTCACATCTTGATTAACCCATTTTTCTGATCTATTTTATCCATGTGGCTCAGTACCTTTTTCAATGGGGCAGATCACATACTGCTGCTTCGGTGGTCTAGGTAGGAGTGGGAGGAACCAGCTTCCTCCTCCCCAGAATTCTCCTGCTCTCCTTGCATCATTTCCACTTCCTGTCTGGTTTTCCCACCTACACCTCCTGCCTGGCCAATCAGCGTTTATTTAAAACATGATTGACAGAATACAGACAATTCTCCTGCACCAAAATAAAAAAGCAATGATTAAAGATTTAAAAAAGAGTACTATAAAGTAATTAGTTTCTAATTCTTTAAAAATTTATTATTTGTATATAACTATTGTATATAACTGTAATTCTTACTTGAGAACTGTTTTTGTTGTTTATAATTTTACTATGTTAAAGCTGAAACCTTACTTTTTAATTAAAATAAAAGGGAGAAATACAGAATATTCCTTTCCACTGTGTGAATATATGTCACTGTGATTGGGCTAATAACAAAGCTGGCTGGCCAATAGCTGGACAGGTAGAGGTTAGGTGGGATATGCAGAAAAAAAGAGAGCACGAAGAAGAAAGGGGAGGAGTTTCAGGAGTTGCGAGGAGACATGGAGAGAAGCGAGATGGATTTGCCATGTTGTAAAAGGTACTGCCATGTGGCAGAGCATAGATAAGAATTACGGGTTAACTTAAAATGTAAGAGCTAGTTAGTAATAAGCCTAAGCTATTGGTTGAGCATTCATAATTAAAAGTAAGTCTCAGTGTGGTTATTTGGGAACTGGCAGGCAGGAGAGAAAAGTCAGCCTATAATTGTGAATGTATGTATGATGTGTGGGAGAGGAGCACTGGCGCCCACGTGGACAATTGCACCCACAGAAAGCCTGAGAGAGCTTGGAAAATAATTCTATACAGAAAAGAATAGAGTTAAGGGCTGGAGAGATGGCTCAGTGGTTAAGAGCACTGACTGCTCTTCCAGAGGTCCTGAGTTCAATTCCCAGCAACCACATGGTGGCTCACAGCCATCTATAATGAGACCTGGCGCCCCCTTCTGTCATGGCGGGCACATGTGGAAGGAATGCTGTACACATAATAAATAAATAAATCTTTAAAAAAAAAAGAATAGAGTTAAGCATGGCTTATCGATAGCAGCATTTTCTCAGGTGGGCTCTGCTTGCTAGAGGCAAGCACTCTCATTTAAGAGAGGCTTCCTGACTCAGCTTTAGATATAAAACCTTGCAGCTCTTTTAAGAGGCCCTGCCACAAAATACCATTTGGTGTCAATGAAAAGCTGACCGCATGTTTTTTGGTTTTCAGCCATAGCAAGAAAAAAGCTGCATCATTTTAAAATGCTGGCTTTCTGGGCCATTCTGCCAGTGCAAACTGACTCTTTCAGACAGAAGGTATGACTACAGAGCATTAGAGTGTGGTTTGTGAGCAGACTGCTGCAGCTTGCTTGCTGGCAGGGACCTTGAAATGCCATAGAGTTGTAGCAATAAACATGGCTACAGCCAGTACCTCTGCCATAAGGCTGGAATCTCAGAAAGCTAAGAAATGGGCTTTAACCTTAGCCATATTTCTTAGCAAATAGACTCATGTGGTCAGAAAAAGAGATATACAGTAAAGAGAGAGTCAAAGACGAAGAAAACCCCTAAACAGTTTACAGTGTGTTAAAAAATATATGCAGGCTAAAGGTTAAAGTCCTTAAAATAAAAAAGAAAGAGAGTAGTTGGGTATGGTGGCACACACCTTTAACCCCAACACTTGGGAGACAGAGGCGGGCAGACCTCTGTGAGTTTAAGGTGTAGTGGCACACAACTTTTAATCCCAGCATTTTGGAGGCAGAGGCAGGCAGATCTCTGTGGGTTCAAGGACAGCCTGGTCTACAAAGTGAATTCCAGGATAGCCAAATATATACAGAAATACCCTCTCTCAAAAAGGCAAAAATTAAAAATAAAAGAAATAGAGGTTAAAATAAAGCCATGTAAAGATGATTTACACAGAGAATATGGATACTGTATGTTTTTATGTTCTCTTTAAATTGTTTGAATGCTGAGGAAGGAGAAACAGCTGCTAAAATATATTTGCTTATAAATGCTGCTGATTTAATCCAAGATAAATATTTTGTAAATGCCTTGACTTCAAAATTGAAGTCAAAAGATATGGTACTTTGGAGAAGTTTTGCTTTTGTTTTCAGAGAAAATGAGAGGCTATGGATTCATTTTGAATTAAGAAAAATCAGGTTTGATCAAGGAAGACCACCTGAGAAATCTTCGTTAGGAACAGATAGCTCAGATTCAGAGTTCTACATCCTGAACAGATTCAAGATGCTGCCTGAGATGATCAAGCCTCACAGGATACTTACTCCAGTCAAGACTTGATCATAATTCTAAATTTTCTTTAGGTTTCCATAAGATTATCAGTGCCCTCCCCACCCCAACCAGCAGGAAGTAGCCTGGAAAACTACAACCACATTCCCAAAAAATGGGCTATGGATATTTTCCTTTGTTTAGAATGTTGGTTATAAATTGTTATGGAGAATGGTCAGGAGAAAAGCTAAACAAAGGATATTAGATTCAAAGTTCTTGGTTTTTTTTTTTTGTTTTTGTTTTTTAACAAAAAGTGGGGGAAGTGCTATGGAACAATGGTCTGTATCCTGTGAATTATATTTTAAATAAACATTGATTGGCCAGTAGCCAGGCAGGAAGAATAGGTAGGACAACTAGACAGGAAGTAGAGGCGGGTCAACGAGAACAGGAGAATTCTGGGAAGAAGGAAGTTCCTTTGGGAGTCCTGTCCAAGCCACAGAAGAAGTGAGATGTGACTGCCTTGCTGAATAAGGTACCGAGCCACATGGCTAGCATAAACAATAATGGGCTAATATAAGTTATAAGAGTTAATAAGCCTAAGCTCTTGTAGAGGATTTTTTTCTTTTTTTCTTGTTTTTTGAGACAGGGTTTCTCTGTGTTGCTTTGGAGCCTGTCCTGGAACTAGCTCTTGTAGACCATGCTGGCCTTGAACTCATAGAGATCCGGCCTGCCTCTGCCTCCCAAGAGCTGGGATTAAAGGCTTGTGCCACCACCACCTGGCTAGAAGCCTAAGCTAATGGGCCATTCAGTTTACAGTTAATGTAGACCTCTGTGTGATTTCTTTGGGACTTAACGACTGTGGTTACTGAGTAGGACAGAAAACCTCTGTCAACAGAGTACATGTTACAGTTCATACATGATCAACCTCATGGGTCAGTCTCTCCTTCTACCTTTTACATGGGTTCTGGGAATTGAACTCAGGTCCCAGGCTTAATAGCCCCCCTTTTTTGTTTTTTTTCAGACTGGGTCTCATAATCCAGGCTGACCTCAAACTTGCTATGTAGGTAAGATGACCAAATACTCTGGAGACAGAGGAAAGGGGTCTGCCAACTTCCCTGGGATGTACCCACCTACTGACTGGCCTGCAGAGTAGGAGTCTGTCCTTGTTCGAGACCGCTTATTGCCTTTGGTATTTGCTAGGAAAAGAAATTAAATGTTAGGAAGTACTTCAGACTGTGACTTGAAAGAAACTTGGTTGAAAAGGTATTTCCTTATGATCATAGAAACATAATTTTTTTCAAAAGCTGCCATGCTGAATAGTGAACAAGATCTATCACTCAAAACCAAGGGCAAGAGCTGGGATCTGGGGCCTAGAAACTGTCCACTGCAGACCTGACTTAGACAAGGTGAGTGTCGGTTTACTCCCAGAGCACCAGAAGCCTCACATCACAACTGTGTTTCCTACTAAATCCCAGCTTCCCACACTACAGACCAAACAAATGAAACTCACGAAGGTGCAGTTTATCTAGAAAAAAAATCTTCATTTAAATAGCTAAGGCTAGAGTGGGAGTGTTCTATAGCTCGTAAAAATACGGGAAATCCTCTCTAGCCCCAGAGCTGCTCTGTAATGTTTTTGGGACACATACAAATATACATAAATACACAATACACACACACATACATACATACATACCTATATACCCCCAGACTGGCTTAGAACTTATAAAGAATTCATCCCACATATTTGAAGCTTACTGTCCATTAGCCTCCAGTTCAGCAAAGGGTCATAGACGAAGGCTTCCAGTACAGCCATGACACTGTCCTTGTGTTCCCGAAGCACTTCCATCACCGTGTGGCATGTGGTTCTGTAGTTGCCATCCAGACCTGTAACCTGCAAGAGCGACAGAGCCACACAGCCAGGAGTTACCAACTGTGGCTCACTGCTGCCTTATGTATGACCAAGGCAAGGGAGGGCCTGTGTCATCCTCACATGGGAACAGACCTGGGCCAGTACAAATACAACATGCAGGGAGGGCCTGTCACCCTGACATGGGCACAGACCTGGGTGAGGACACATACAACATGCAATGCTGACCTCCAAAGGGTCATTTCTAACACAGTAACGGGGACCTGCTAACGTCTGTCCTCAGAGAAGGCTCCATTTCAAATCAGTGTGTACCCAGGATCCACTCACCTCCATAGCATTGGTCAACATTCTTGTTAGTCTAAATGGAATCTTTTCTGGAAATTTCTCTCTGGTCATAGCAACCTACATGGGTCATTAAAGAAAAAGCCAAATCCATGGTTAGGTTCTGGCCTCTAGCTAAGGCCAGGGGAAGGTGGGCGGCTTCTCTCATTGCATGCACTGACTGACATCATTCAGGAGTTCCTACTGAATTCAGCAAGAGGGCATTTATCTATCTCAGGGGCTGAAAGATGACTAAGAAAACAAAAACAGGGAAGAGAAAAAGGACAAGTGCTCACTGCCTGACCCTGGCCAGCACATAGTTGGGAGGATGGAGATCCCTTTTCTCTGAGAGGGTGTGGGGGGAGAGTCCTTGCCCAAGGGGGTTAGAGGCTAAGAGGAGGGGGAAGGAAAGGCCTTTGGAGCTGGAGCTGCCTGAACAGTCAGGGGGGTTAGCTGTGCAGCAGTCACCTCAAAACAGTCCCCGAAGTCGATGTGCAGGATCTTTCCGCTCAGCCGGTCCAGCATCAGGTTGGATGGATGTCTGACAAGCGAGAGTGTGTGGGAGTGTACATCAATCAGTGAAACAGTCCTAGGCCAGGGGCTGGCAAAGGCCCACTCTCAGTGACCACAGCCCCCACCCGCCTGTGTGTAAGCTGTTTTGGGGTCACAAAGGCAGAGGAGCGTGCTTGCAGCAGAGGCCACACAGTCCATATTTATTATCTGCACTTGCATTTCTTTTCTTGGAATCTTGGGTCTCCAGAAAAGTTTCTGTCAAGAGTGGCATAGCTCGGCTATTCCTACCAAGCAGCTACCACAGGGGCTTGTCTTGATAAGTCTTAAGTCCTTCTTAGTCTGTCAGTCTTTCTTCAAAGGCATTCTGTCAGGGTTTCAAACATTTCAAAGTATTGGTTTCTTTCTTTTTTTTTTTCTCCCCGAGACAGGGTTTCTCTGTAGTTTTAGAGCCAGTCCTGGAATTTGCTCTGTAGACCAGTCTGGCCTCAAACTCACAGAGATCTGTCTGCCTCTGCCTCCGGAGTCCTGTGATTAAAGGCGTGTACCAACACTGTCAACCATCAAACCACTGGTTTCTAAAGCTCTGTATTTTGTTCTACTGTGTGTGTTGGCGTCAAACTATTGGTTTCAGAGCTCTCTAGTTTGTTTTACAGTGTTCACACATGGCTCTTGTTTGGCAGTTAGAGGATAGAGGACAATTCACAGGAGTTGGTTGTCAGTTCCTGTGGTGTAAGGACTTTTAACTTCTGAGCTAGCTTACTGTGTTATTTTTCTTTTTTTTTTAAAGACAGGATCTTACTGTATAGTCCTGGCTATCCTAAAACTCAGAGATCTGCCTGGTCTTGAGTGCTGGAGTCAAGGGCTTGTCCACTATGTCTTGACTGGCTTTGTCTTTTTTTTTTTTTTTTAAGATTTATTTATTATGTATACAGGGTTCTGCCTGAATGCCAGAAGAGGGCACTAGATCTCATTATGGATGGTTGTGAGTCACCATGTGGCTTCTGGGAATTGAACTCAGGACCTCTGGAAGAACAGCCAGTGTTCTTAACCGCTAAGCCATTTCTACAGCCCAACTGGGTGGTGTGGGATAATGGTCTGTATTCTGTCAATTATATTTTAAAAAAACGCTGACTGGACAGTAGCCAGGCAGGAAGTATAGATGGGACAACCAGATAGGAAGTAGAGGTGGGTCAATGAGAACAGGAGAATTCAGGGAAGAAGGAAGTTCCTTTGGGAGTCCTGTCCAAGCCACAGAAGAAGCAAGATGTGACTGCCCCGCCGAACAAGGTACAGAGCCATGTGGCTAACATAGACAAAAAAATAATGGTTTAATATAAATTATAAGAGTTAAAAAGCCTGAGCTAATGGGCCAATCAGTTTATAACTAATGTAGAACTCTGTGTGATTTCTCTGGGACTTAACGATTGCGGGAACCGGGCAGGACAGAAAACTCAGACAACATTTTGTCTTTTAAAGATGAGATCTCATTTTGCTGCTGAGGCTCATCCCAAATCTTAGGCTCAGGCAACATTCCCACCTTGGCTCCCAAGTGCTGGAACTAGAGGTGTATGTCTTAGAGCCTGGCTCTTAACTTAGCTTTTATTTTAGAGGTAGGGGGCACAAAACAATTTTTACTCAAGTAACTGCATGAGACACAATTCCAAAAGAAAAGCAGTAGACACCAAATGATCAATTTTGTTTGCATTCTTGTTGGTTAGTATCTAAACATTCCCAATTTTCTTTTTCTTTTTCCTTTTCGGATGGTACTGCAGATTAAACTCTGGCTTTGCATTAGCTACACAAGTGCTCTTCTGCTGAGTCTTTCCCAGGCCTGAATTATCTCTTTGGTTACGACACTTAAAAGTGTATTCTGTATAAGATAAGGTTCTACTTTGTTTGGTTTCACTTATAGATGGAGAATGGTCTATCTTCAGTACAGTGGTGACTGAGAGTTTGTTATAACAGTGAATCACTTTGGGGACCCCTCCCTGCTGCAGGCACAGTCACCCTACATCTCAATAAAACCATGCTTGCTTGCCCTTCAAAAAAATAAAATACAGTCATTTATTCAATGATCACATATTTCACTAGAAGACAAAATGAAACCATTCAGAACAACTGGAGAAAGAAACTCAAAGGCACAAATTAGATTCACTCACCTGTCTCCCAGGCCTAAAATGTATCCAACCATTGACATGACGGCTAAGGAGCGGGTATAGTTGGTTCTTCGGTCAAACCACACCTACAATACAAGAGCACCCATGAATCAGAATTCTATAAATCAGTACCTTCAACACAGACTGTCCAGGCCAGCTGTTCTTAGCTTCTACCATAACAGAACGGATAATGGAACAAAGATCCCATTCACGATTATAAACTATGTCTCAGAATAAACTTTATCAGAAGTGTGCTGTGTCTTCAGGAACCTGACAATATAAGTGAAAATGTTTCCTCCAGGATGTCCCTTTGAGACTGTGAAGACAAACATCTTTCCAAGTTGTTTGCCATATTTAATATCATTCCAAAAAATGTTAACAGTGCTGTTTCTGATCCACACATCGGTCCTCAAACCTATGTGGTAGAAAACAAAGTCAGCCAATGTGAAGAGACGCGTGTTCATTCCTGGCAGACTTTCAGGGCAATGAGACGGTTCTAGAATGAACTCCATGGGGAGATCAGATCAGCGTGTGAGCAAAGTACTTTCTAGAAGGTGGGAGGGGTGGATGTCTTACCCTAGTGATAGCAGCAGACCACTAAAGACTTTTTAAAACTATTTATTGGCTGGGTGGTGGTGGTACACGCCTTTAATCCCAGCACTCGGGAGGGATCTCTGTGAGTTCGAGGCCAGTCTGGTTTACAAGAGCTAATTCCAGGACAGGCTCCAAAGCTACAGGGAAACCCTGTCTAGAAAAACTAACCAACCAACCAAACAAACAAAAACCCCGTATTTATTTATTTGTGTATGTGTGTCAGGGATGAAAGGGCAGAGGACAGCTTATATGAATTAGTTCTCTCCTTCTACCATGTGGGTACCAGGGATTGAACTCAACTTGTTAGAGAGTGAATTAACCTGCCAAGCTATCCCTCTGGCCCAGTTTTATTTTTTTTTTTATAAGAGTTATTTATTTAAATGTGTATGAGTGTTTTGCCTGCATGTATGTATGTGTACCACATGTGTGCCTGATGCCTGAGATGGCCAGAAGGATATTGGATCCCTGGGACTGGAGTTACAGATGGTTGTGAGCTGCCATGTGAGTTCTGGGAACTTAACTGAGGTCCTCTGCAAGAGTAGTTAGTGCTCTTAACCACTGAACACTTTCTCTAGTCCTCTCTACCCCAATACAGGGTCTAATATATAGCTCAGATTGTCTTAAAACTCTCTATGTAGCAAAGGATGAACTTAAATTTATGGTGATCCTCCTGCCTCAGTCTCCTAAATGCTGTGATTATAGGCAATTTTCAGAAAGCTTTCGTGAAAATTCCTCATCTAACCACAATAAAAATGACCACACCTCCTGTCATATGTGGGTATCTGTGGTGGTAGTAGGGCAGCCTGCAGAGCCCCAGGACATACCTCTGAGCTGGGGCTTTTCAGCCACAGTAGCTTGGCCAGGTCGTCCCCGGCTGTATTGTTGACAGCGTGCTCAAACACTTCCACCTTCTGCATCAGAGTCAGGTGATCATAGTCGGGAGCCATCTGAATTAGGACATAACCAGTCAGTGAGAGGAGCCACAACAGGCAACCTACATTTGGAAGAACAAGCTGAGGCCAGCGGAGTGGGGCTGATTTTACCAGCAATGGCAACAGAGAAAGGAAATAACAAAGGAAAGGGAAAAACAATGTGGTTACTATTTTTATTTTTTTTTTTGTATCTGGTAACACACGGCTTTATTTTGTAGCCCTGGCTGTTCTGGGATTTGCTATATAGATCAGGATGGCCTTGAACTCATAGCCAACTACCTGCCTCTGCCTCCCCAGTATTAGGATTAAAGTCATGCATCATTATGCCCAGCATTTTTTTTTTTTTTAAATTTGAGACAGTTTCTCTGTGTAGCCCTGGCTGTCTTAGAACTCACTTTGTAGGTCAGGCTGGCCTTGTGCTCATAGAGATCCTCCTGTCTCTGCCTGCCAAGTGCTGAGATTAAAGTATGTGCCACCACCACCAGGCAACGTTTTAAATTTCTTTAAAAAGAATTGTATTATTGTTTTGTGTGCATGTGGAGGGCGGAGGGAGTTGTTTCTCCCCTTTCACTGTGGGTTCTGGGCATTAGGCCTGCACTGCAGGGGCCTTTGCCCTGACCCTTCTTGCTGGCCCTCCTTCATTTCTCAGCGGTTATCTGCGTTATGAGTTACTTCACTAAGCTTTTTCCACAGTGATTTCCATGGACAGCTTTCTCAGTGGTACCCCATTGTTTGTATACTGTGAAAATGTATTGGTATCAGGCCATGGCAGAGCACACCTTTAATCTCAGAGCTTGGGAGGCAGAGGCAGGTGGATCTCAGTGAATTCGTGTCCAGCCTGTTCTATAAAGCAAGTTCCAGGATAGACAGGAAGACAGAGAAACTCTGTTTTGGAAAAACAAAAAACAAAAACAAAAAAAAGAGAAAAGACACCCCCTGCAAAAACAAACAAATAAACAAACAAAATGTATTGCTGTGACTGGTGTAATAAAAAGCTGAACGGTCAATAGCTAGGCAGGAGGGATGTCAGGGCAGAGAGAGAACTCTGGAAAGAAGGAGGTGAAGTTGCTAGGCAGACAGGGAAGAAACAGCATGAGCAGATGAGGTCATGAGCTACATGACAAAATGCAGATCAAAATAAATTTAGTAATTTAAGTTATAGAAGCTAGTGGGACAAGCCTAAGCTTAGGTTAAGGTTTCACAATTAATAGTAAGTCTCCATGTCATTATTTGTGAGCTGATGGCCCCAAGAAATATCCGACTACGCTTCACCAGACAGGTGTGGGTGCCCTGGAGTGTGGGTGTCCGTGAGGTCACGGGTGTTGGCATGGGGGTGGCATGTACCCGCAGCATGATGCGATGCTCAATGTTCAGGAGGATCTTCTTCTTCTCCCTGTAGTCCCGGATAAGGGCGTGCAGGGTGTCGCAGTGGGGGACCCAGCCAATGAGGCCCGAGTTGGTAGACAGAGGGATGACTGCGTATCTCTGGATGCTGTGGCCACAGGGGAGGAAGGTGATTGCACAGTGAACAAAAGCACACCTCAGACCAGCTTAGGACAAACAATGCCTTTGGTGAGTTCCCTGCTGCAAGGTGTGGGGTGAGGGGCCCTCTGAGGGGAAGGCACCCCAGAAGATGCCATGGAAGCCTGAGTGGTCCTCAACTTGCCTCACAGACTCAGCTCTGCAGAAGAAGTTCTGAAGGGCTACACTGAGAGCTAAAGTAACTTAGAGGGACAGCCACAGGCTAAGAACCAGTCGCAGCAGGGAGTTTCACTGGCCTGGGTCTGGGGGAACATCAAATTTGTAGAACCCTGAGTCTAATCTTCGAGGCATTACCTTCTGAGTTCTTTGAGCTCACTAAAGGTATTAATTACACAACGGGAACAAAATATCTGGAGAAGCTTCTTTGCTGGGCACCTTAGTGTTCCTTGTCAGACACTTGAACATTAGTTTTGTTTTGCTTTGTCTGAGAGTGGGTTTCTCAGTTGGGCGGTGGTGGCGCACGTCCTTAATCCCAGTACTCAGGAGGAAGGGGCAGGGGGATCTCTGTGAGTTCGAGGCCAGCTTGGTCTACCAGAGCTAGTTCCAGGACAGGCTCCAAAGTTACATAGAAAAACCAAAAAAAAAAAAAAAAAAAAAAAGAGTGGGTTTTTCTAAGTAGCCCTGGCTGGTCTGGAACCTGTTAGAGCAGGCATGCAGCAATCCTCCTGCCTCTGTTTCTTGAGTGCTGGAATTATAGGTGTGTGCCAACATGCTGAGGTATTTTTGTGGGTCATATATAGTTCAGGTTGGCCTCAAGCTCTCTCTAGGTTAGCTTTGAATTCTTGATCCTTGTGTCTCTACCTCCCAAGCTCTAGGACTCCAGGCATGTGCCACTGGACCTGGCTCAGTCACTAAACTGTAATAGCTTTGTAAAGACAGCGGAGGAGGAGATGTGAAGAACTCTGAGAGCTCAGCCTCTCACAGCCTCTGAATACCTGAGATTCTTCCGAAGAGAAGTTGGGTCATTGGCCAGGAGCGTGTTCACCAGGCCAAAGAGCTGCATCACTCGCTCATCCTGCCGCAGATCTTCGTGGCCTTTCAGGAGGAAAACAAACTCGTGCCCATTGCTGCCTGCAAGAAACAGGGGAGCAACTGAAGCAGGCCAGAGCCGCTCACGTCACTACCCAAGACCACCAGCTGTTCCTAAGGTCCCCGGAACTCTCTCCCTTCCTAGTCACACTGTCCCCACAGACAAGCACATACACATCCCTGAACTGAGGGAAGAACGGCTCTGCTCTCAGTGGTCCCCAACAACCAACACCGCTTAATTAAAACAAAACCTATTTTATGAGGACTAGGAACGACGTGTTGAGACCCTAGAGGTTCCCTGTGCTCCGCTGTCCTTTCCTGACTCCTACAGGCCACATCACCTGGGATCCAGTAGAATATGCCCAATGGGAGAACCAGCAGGGTGCCAGGAAACATGAAGAGGGACAGGTCAGGCGATCTGCCCATAACTGGCTGGGCAAGTAAGTCTGGGGTGGGGGGTGAGGGAGGAGCAGCCTCACCGCTAAGTAGCTTTGGAGCCTGTCCTGGAACTAGCTCTGTAGGCCAGGCTGGCCTCGAACTCACAGAGATCCACCTGCCTCTGTTGGGATTAAAGGCACCATGACCTTTAAAAAGGCAAGAGTTCCTTAAGCTTCTCTCTCTCTCTCTCTCTCTCTCTTTAAAGAGACAGGGTCTCATGGAGTTCATTCTGACCTTGAATTTGTAGTGATCGTCCCAGTCTTTGTCTCCTGAATGCTGGTTTATGTGTGCCACCAAGCCTGGTTTATACAGTCCCATAGGTCCAACTCAGGGTGCTGTGCACGAAAGGCAAGCAGCTACCAACTGAACAATATTCACAGCATCTCCATTATATACTAAAGGTCACCACTGGTGGGACCATGATTGACAGGGATGAATAATCACTATGCTCAGAAGCAAGAATTATTTTTTAAAGGTTTATTGTTTTTACGTATATGTATGAATCTTGGTGTTGGTATGAGCATGTGTGTCCAGGTGCTTGTGGAAGCCAAGAGTTTCAGATTCCTATGAATCCGAGTCACAGACAGTTGTGAGCTGCCTGATGTGAGTGCTGGGAACAGAACTTGTATACTCTGTAGGAACAGTATACACTCTTAGCTTTCAAGCTATCTATTTGGCCCAGAAACAAGCGTTATTAAGGGTGAGAAAGGTGGTGGCACGTGCCTTTAATCCCAGTACTTGGGAGGCAGAGGCAGGTGGGTCTCAGTGAGTTCAAGGCCAGCCTGGTCTACAAAGTGAGTTCCAGGACAGCCAGAACTGTGACACAGAGAAACCTTATCTCGAAAAACAAAACAAAACAAAACAAAGACAAAGAGCGAGAAAGTAAGCCAGGCATAGTGATGAATGCCTTTAATCCCAGCACTCTGGAGGCAGAGGTAAAGCAGATCTCTTAGAGTTCAAAGCCACCCTGGTCTACATCATGAGCTTCAGGACAGATGGAGCTATATAGTGAGACCCTGTCTGAAAAAAACTCCCTTGAACAAAGAAATATGTAAATAAACAAACGTGAGGAAAGATGAGAGAGCAGTCTGGCTGAGACATCTGTCACCCCACTGATCCCAGGGCTGGTTTGGGTCATCTAGCTGGCTAGGCAGGTGTCCCTTTCCTCTATTACTGTCCCTCTCAAAGCCATTCACTCTGTCCAGGAGGAGTAGCTGAGCTTCCTGCAAGGCCCTCCACAAGCTCTCAAGAGTGAGAAAGCTGGACCTGACAGCCAGCTCTTAGCTGTGCATGGAGAGGTGGCTCAGTGGGTAAGAGCACTGGCTGTTCTTCCAGAGGACCCAGGTTCAGTTCCCAGCACCCACATGGCAGCTCACAACCATCTGTAACTCCAGTTCCAGGGGTCCCAACACTCTAGCTGGTCTCTGAAGTCATGAATGTGGTGCGGAGGCATGCGTACAGGCAAAATATTCATACACAGTAAAGGGGGGGAATGGGGACAGGGAGGGAGGAAGAGGAAGGAGAAAAAGGGAGGAAGGAAGAGGGAGGGAGGGAGAGAGAGGATGAGAGAGCGACTGCTGAGTAATTATGAGGAATCAGAGGCCCCATCCCAGCATCCACACAATATAACCCTACTTCCAAGGTGGGAGCAGAGACAGGAGGTTTGCTGGGACTTGGTTGCTTTCAGCTTAGTTGAGAAAATGAGAACCTCAGAGCCTGATATTCAGGGAGAGATCCTATTTTTTTTGTTTGTTTTGTTTTGTTTTTTGTTTTTCGAGACAGGGTTTCTCTGTAGCTTTGAAGCCTGTCCTAGAACTAGCTCTTGTAGACCAGGCTGGCCTCGAACTCACAGAGATCTGCCTGCCTCTGCCTCCTGAGTGCTGAGATTAAAGGCATAAGCCACCACCGCCAGTCGAGATCCTATTTTGAAAAGGATGAGGAGAGTTATAGAGATACTTGATGCCCTCCTTCTGTCTTCATTTGGGACACTATTCACATGCACATAGAATCAGAAACGCAGTCTGGCAGTGGTGGCACATGCCTTTAATCCCAGGGCTCGAGAGACAGAGGCAGGTGGATCTCTGAGTTCAAAACCAGCCTGGTCTACAAGAGCTAGTTCCAGGACAGGCTCCAAAGCTACAAAAAAAACCGTCTCAAAAAAAACAAAAAAAAACCCAAAAACAAAACACAAAACACAAAACAAAACAAAAAACAATCAGAAACACACACACACACACACACACACACACACACACACACAGTGAGGAAGCCAGGCCTGGTGGTACATGCCTGCAATACAAGTACTTGGAAGGCAAAGGAGGAGCGCCTCAAAACCTGAGCAACATACGCAGTGAGTACAGGGCAACCAGGAATATCACAGAGCTCTTGGGCCTCCCTTAACTGGTCCGGGCTGGCAGTACTCTGTTCGTAAAAAAAACCTCAGAGGCATCTTCATGTTAACACAGTCTACTGTGAGAAGACAAGTTTAGCCTGCTCATTTTGGACAGTGACGGTAAACCAGGAACATCCAAGAGCACAAAAGCTGTCTTCGTAACAGCTTGTCATGGCCCATGTTTACCTCAGATGCCTTCCTTGGCACCATCAGTTTCCCGTAGCTTCCCACCACAACCGAATGATCAGACAAGGGCGGTGTCAACAAGTGCAGCGCTGGGCAAAGGAGGAGACTCACTGCCCTCCCTCTCCCTTCTGACAGAGATGGGGCTGCCGCCGGGAAAACGGCAGGCAATCATTTCAAAAGAAAGGAGGAAGCTGAGGTAGGATAGAGGAGGTGGACTTGGTCCTTACCCATCAGGGTCAACTTCCGGGGCCTCTGCTTGGACGTGATGACTTGCAGAGATGGGGCTATGGACTGAATGCGGATGATAGGCTGGTTGGGGTCATAGGTTCCTGGCACAGCCAATTCAAGGTCCCGGCACATCAGAAGTTTGGGGGAAACATACTGCAGCTCCAGGGATGTGAGCTGTGAACAGTTAGGAAAGGATTTAGACTTCTGCCTCTCAAGCGGAACTGAGAAGAAATTTAAGCATTTTTCTTTCATTAAATGGCAATAAGCAGTTGCTTGTCCTAAAGTCTTCAGCATAAGTCCTAAAGGCTGATGCACAGGATCAGCTCAGGAGCTCATAGGGCACTCTGCCTCAAGAGCCTACCTGGGGTAACTGCTTGGAGATCCGCCTGAACACGTGATAATAGAGGTCCCAGGCTTGGGTGAGGTCCTTGACGTTCCCTGATTTCATGTACTTCCTACACCATTCTTGTGCCTCCATTAAATCGCGACCATACGCCTGAGAGGTAAGCAGGGTAAAGTTTCAAGTTACCAAAGTGGCTCAATCCCCAAGCAGATCACACAGATGCCAAGGGTGCCCGAGAGGGTAGGAAGCTACCAGGAGGGAATGGCTGAGCAGAAGGGGCTGAGCAGTCCCAACCGTGGAGCTCCCAGGACATGAATGAGGGTGACCTAACCCCAAAGGGGGATTTGGGGGGAATAAGATGACCTCTGGAGGAATTTCCAGTTAAAATTTCAGCAGCTGAGGGAGTGGTTGGGTGGGGCAGTGCCTGCCCGTTATGTGTGAGTCCTGGGTTTGATCCCACCCCTCAGCATGTCAAGAAAATGAAAATAATTTAAGGGGCTAGAGAGATTGTTCAATGGTTAAGCGCACTTTCCAGCACCTACATGAGTCACAGCACCTGTAACTGTACTCCCATGGAACTGATGCCCTCTTCTGGAGTACACAGATGCAGACACAACACTCAGACACATAAATAAATCTTAAAAAAGGCCAATACTATTTTTTATTTTTTTATTATTAAATAGAAGGATTGGCTGGCTGGGTGGTGGCACACACCTTTATACCAGCACTTGGGAGGCAGAGGCAGGCGGATCTCTGTGAGTTCAAGGCCAGCCTGATCTACAAAGTGAGTTTCAGGACAACCAGGGCTATTAAGCAGAGAAACCCTGTCTTAAAACAGCAAAATAAAACCAAACAAAACCAAACCAAAAGAAAGATTGTTGCAATGACTACATTTCTAATGTTTTGCTTTGCTTTGTTTGAGTTCTAAGTCTAGGCTGGCCTTGAACTTGCAATTCTCCTGCCCAAAGCACTGGGGCTACAGTTTCTTAGCAGTAGGTAATGTACTACCACTCTCAGCCCATACCTGATTAAAGGATGTTTCCTTCAGAGTCTGGGGGCCCCGCTCCATCATAGCATGCAGGGGCTCCAGCACCTCAAACATGCCTTTCACGTTCCTCTCCCCAAAGTACAAGCGCGATGCCTCTTCCAGGCCTTCATGCCACATCTCGTGCCAGAGGATGGCGACTCGAATTAGCTCTTCGCTCACCTGGATCAAAGGGAAAAGGAAGGAAGGCACAGGTGAGCTATGATTGGGAAGATGTGACTTGGACACAGAAAAGAGAGGCTCACTCACCATCATGGCTTGCTGGACCAGGGTGTTACTGTGCTCACACATGTTCTTCAGGATCTTGTTGGCTGCATTGTGGCGGGCTGTTGTGGTAGACTTGGAAGCCACCGTTAGCGGGTAGATGAGGGCCTGAAGCAAACAGAGGAGCACTTGCAAAGGGCCGTGGACACAGACGTTTTAAGGAGGATGGCAAAGAAGTGCTGAGGACAGCATTAGCCTGTTAACGTTAGGAAAGGGGCCGCTGCATTGGGAGAGGAGGGCCTTGCTCACTGCCAGACTCTGCCAGCTCTGGGTAGGGCACTGGCTCTCAGTCCCACACTGTTTCTTGGGCAGCTTTAGGAAAGTTAGCCACCAAACCAATGGACGGTGACTCAGGGTTGGCACGTACCTGGGGGTGGTAGCGACCAATGTCTGTAAGAAGCTGGTGAATGAGCCGACCCACCAAGGGTCTGGGTGTGTCGATCCTTGCAATGAGCTGGGGTATAACCTGGCATGCAGGAAGACATGATGCACAGCATGTGAGGCAAGGAAAGAAAACTGATGTCTGAGGCAAGGTCTCATGTGGCCTAGGCTTGTCACGATCCCTCTGCCTCCATCTCCCCTGTGCTGGGATTTTAGGCATATGCTTTGACCTAGCAGGTCTTCAAGAGAATCTTTAGTCTGGAGCTTGGGACCAAGCTTACGACACAGGCTGCCTTGTTACTGGAACCACTGGTGATTTCAAGAGGAGACAAATAGGACAGACTGTGACCCACGCCCACTGTCACCAGGTTCTCACCTGTAACCAAGTGTCAATCTGTATGGCCTTCACCCCTTCCACCAAGGCTTCATTGACATCTGGCCAATGACCATAATCAAACCACAAGGTGAGGACTCTGGGGAGACAGGAGAGAGTCACAGGAACTAAGTTTCCTAGCTTGTCTGCTTTTCACCTTGAAGACTGTGATGGGGACAGAGCCTGGGAGGGACCTCTTAGGATTCATCCCCAGGTTTTGTCCCAGGTCTGTCAGGGTCACTGAGGTACAAGCTCAGTCGCAGAGATGAGGGGGCAGGGTCTGTGCATGTGGAAGGAGGAGCTGGGCACTGGAAGGCTGGTGAGTCTAACAGTCAGTCTCCAGGATGAATGGGAAGCAGCCTTCTCCATCTCACTCCATCTTTACAGCTCCCAGCCTCACAGGAGAGGTCTGCTCGGCTGTCGTGTGTCAAGGGACAAGAGAAGAAAGGCCCATATGCTGACTGTACCGTACTAACCAGAGGGGAGTACAAATACACCTCTACGTCCTGCCACTGGTAAGGCCTTCAGAAGAATCCTCCCTTCCTCCATACCTGAGTGTATCCTGCAGGTTGTTGCCTCTTGACAAGGAGATAGAACGGAAGAAGCCCTGGACGGCAGGGACAGTGTACAGCAACAGGGTTTTGGACAAATCCTGTTGGGATATAAGCACGTCACTGACTCTCCTGTCTCAGCTCTCTTCTGTGCGGATGGCGCCCGCTCAGAGGGCAGTTAGGAGTGCAAGGAAACTCATGCCTGGGGCTAACAGCATACAGAATGCATTCCACAGTGGCAACTGTTTTCCAAATCATAGTGTGGCTTCCTGACAGGGCCATAGGAGTGGAGCGGAAGCTCTGAACACGCTGTTCTCTGCACTCGTGAGCTGCTCTGTTGCACTCTGGACTGACAGGCCCAAGGGAGGGAGACAGGGGAAGTGCAGGGCAGAGGACAGATCCCCAAGGCTCTGTCTTCAGAGTGACCCTGCAGCTGTGGCAGCCACCCACACACAAGGCAGTGCATTAAGGGGGATGAGCTCATCTCTGTGGGAAGCAAGGAGCCTTTCTTCAGCCCTGACAGCAGCTCCCCAACACGCAGGCACTCAGACACAGCCTCTGGCACACAGTAAGGTCAGCCTGTCTGTGTGTCCAGCCCCATCCTGCCTCAGAGAAAGCCTCAGGCTTCCCTGAACTTCACAACTATCACAGATAGCTGCACTCTGGCCAGCTCTGAATGAGGAGCTCACCTCGGTGACCTTCTTCTGCAGAGGGGAGGGAGTGGGACTGTTTTCAGTGCTCTCAGCCTCGCTCTCGCTGTTGCTGCCCTCTGTGCTGGTGGCAGCAGCGGCTGAGGCAGCTGTGGTGGCAGCAGTGGTGGCATTGGTGATGTTGGCCCCGCTGGCATGACGTAGCTTCTTCTTCTCATCACGGGCTTGGTTCTGATGTTTATAGTGCAGAACTGCTTCAAAGTTCATCACTGCCCATGCATGCCAAGCCTAGGTTCACAGGGCAAGAGTCAAGGATAGACACAGGCTTGCTCTGATCTAGTGCAAGGCTCAGAGAAGTGTGAGGCTAGTGTCGAGGCAGGGCTTGACATTCTAAGTCCACCCTGAGCATGGGCCTTGAGATCAGCAGGATGAGACTCTGCGTCTACAGACACACAGGAAGGGGGCATTACTGCAACCAATGTGACTCATTTGTCTCCTGGGCACTAATGGAACTAGGTTTTATGGTAAGCATTGTGGGGTCACAGCAAGAGGGGCAGTGTAGACTCCTTGCCTCAAGGCCGACAGCCTCTGCAAAGCAGATGGGGTCAGAAGAAGTGGCAGTGGGAACACCAGTGATCTGAGGAGCTCCATAAAGACGGGCTTGTTAAGCTTTAAATAGAAGCTGAAGAAGGGCAAGGGAGGGGGGTTGGAGAGACAGGAGAGACGATGGCAGTGGGTCTTCCTGGCAGGGGAGAAAAGGTACCTGGAGAGCATGTGCAAAGAACCCAAGGAAACACATGTGCCTGCAGCTTGGGGCTCACAAGGCAGGGTGGGAACAGCTGGCCAAGTGGCAGACCATAAGACAGTGGATGTGATGGGCCAAGGGGGTCCACTTTATCTGTGACAAAGTGGGGCTTCCTGAGTTTTATTTTTTCAGATTTATTTTTTAATTTTATTTTAAGTTAATGGATGTTTTACCTACATATATGTGTATGCACCACATACATGCCTGGTACCTGTGGAAGTCAGAAGAGGACACCAGATACCCTGGAACTGGAGTTCAGGTGGTTTGTGATTAACAAGGGTCCCACTAAGCAAAACTGCAGTTAATTATTATTTTTCCAGCTTTGGACATGCAGCTGTCTGGAAAGGGGAATCATTATTCCTACCACGGACCGGTGTGTGTGTGTGCATGCGCGTGCGTGTGTGTACACATGCGTGCATATGCATGTGTATGTTGCTGGGGATGGAACCCATTGCTTTGTGTACACTTGGCAAATGCTCTATCACTGAGCTATCGCCCAGCCAAAGTACAGTTTTCCGGTCAGCAGGAAGCGCTGCAGAGGATAAATACTTTTTATTGTAAATATTTCTATGGTCTTCAGATCAATTTTGATCCCAGGGGGAATAATTTAGAAGTCACTGGTAAATATGGAGATTTTGGAAAGAAACTGATGATATTGCTAAACCAAGCAGCTATCACTCAGAAAAGAGTATGTGCTCCCCTAAAGACACAGGCACCAGTAGGAATACCCCCTGTACTAGCTAGCCACTTCTTTCATACATTTTCTGTTTGTCTTTTAGAAAGGTTTCTGGCAATATAATAGAATGTTATCTAGATATTTCCAAAAAAAAAAAAAAAGTCTAAATTCCCAGTAGAGGAATAGTCAGGGATGGAAGTCACAAAGAAGCTTGTTCAGAGACCAACCATGCGCCCAGACGTTCTAGAATAGCAGGCAAGGGAGAGATTGTCAGACAGCTGTGGCCCCAGTGCCACTCGAAACAAGGGCATTACTGGAAGTGGTTCTCAACTCATAGCCTCAACTGGCGCCTCTGCAGCCCTGGGATTCATAAAGGAAAGCACAGGCTCCTTGGGCCTCTGTCAGACTTCAGGCATTCCAGGGACCTGGCTGTGACCCTGAGAACATGGGAGACCTCAAACAGGGCTCCTTGTGCGTAGAACAGAGGGGCTGGGAGACGGTGCCGGCCCTTCCTCACCTTGTACCAGCTGCGGTCATGCTCCGTGGCGGCGCTGTAGTACTGCAGCACCTTGGGGATGGTACTCTCATTGATGCCCTGAAGGTTCAGCTGCCACTCCCCAAGTTTCAGGAAACACCTGAAAATAGAGAAGCAAGACCCTATGTTGCTCCCTCCCATCAAAGGCCCAGAAGGAGAGGTGCAGATGCTAGGGGTGCCCTAAAGACTTCTGACATTTACTCTTGCTTTCAAGAGGCAACTGACGGATATTCAACTCCGTGAAAGGAAGGGGAGGGGAAGTCTGTAGAAAATCTTGGAGGTGTCGTTTCTTCAGATCTGTGCATTCCAATGACAGCATAAACCAGATCCCAGGTACAGGTGCAGGACTCTATAAGCAAGCGTTGTGCAGGACAATTGTTCACTACTTTTTTCTCATTGATATTTTTCCTCTTCCTTCTCCTCCCCTCCATTCCAGATGGCGATGGTACTAATGCTAGCACCTGCTGATTGCTACTCTAATCCAGGTACTGCTCTCCGTCCTTGTTACTGGGCTCCTGCACCTCACATCACCCTAGGAGATACGTGTTCTTACTGCCCCTTTATACAGGCACAGAGAAACTAACTTACCTGGAGTCAGGGCTATCTACACTTTGAATCAGTAATATAGGCGCCATTTTAAAACAAGAAGCCTAGGTCAGTGAGATGGCTCAGTGGGTAAAGACCCTTGCCACCAACTCTGATGACCTGAGTTCAATCCTTGGAACTGCTATGGTGGAGGAGAGAGCTGATTTCTGCCAGATGTCCTCTGATCTCCACATGCATTCTGTGACTTGAGAGTACACACACACACACACACACACACACACACACACATAAAATTAAAAAATGTGTTTAGAAATAAGGTACTGAACCCTGCAGCTGGACAGAGTGCTCTTGCTGCCAGAGCCCTGGGAAGTAAGGGGCAGAGACTGTAGCAGACGAGCTGACGGCTGCCTGGGATCCTCTGCAGAAAACTGAGGGATGTCAGCAACAAGCTGCTCCAGGTGCCATGAGTGTGCTCTGCAGGAGCGCTGGACGGCAGGCGGGGCTCACCTGGCCATGAGCTTGTGCAGCTCCTGCTTGTGCTGCTGGTCCTCAGTGGCAATGGCATGCTGGGCCTGCTGCTGCATGGTCTGGACAAAATGTTGCATGTGCTGGAAAGCATCGATCTGTGCAGGACAAAGGCAGAGAGCCACTTGGCATGTTGCCCAACTGTCAGGGGACCTAAACCAGCACTTTCCAAAAAGGGTACTTTGGGATACAAGGGTGAGGACCCCACTGGACAGAAAACAGGGCGTGCTGCCTGGAGAGAGCTGGGTTATTCCAGAATGTTTATAATTTACTCACATGTTAGCTTTCCCTGCCAACTCTAATTATCCTTTAACAAGTCCTGGGAAACCCACATGCCTGACCAATACAGGTAACAATTCAGATGAAGCAATCCGAAACAAGAGCATGCTTCACTACCAAAGTATTGCCTCACGGGAAAATGATGGGAACAGTTTCTAGCTAGTAAATCTTGGCATGGATGTCTTCGCCACCGCAGAGCAGCTACGAGCCCAAA
The DNA here is from genome assembly GCF_982192425.1 of Myodes glareolus. Classification (NCBI taxonomy): domain Eukaryota; kingdom Metazoa; phylum Chordata; class Mammalia; order Rodentia; family Cricetidae; genus Myodes; species Myodes glareolus. Next base: position 8,354,919 of record NC_142031.1, read on the forward strand.
CCCACATGAAAACAGAGAAGACCTCATGCATCAAGTGGAGGAGAAGTCATCATCTCGACAGGCCACTAAGTGGGCAGAGTGGCGTGGGAGAGTCTTTACAGCATCCTCGTCATCAGGTCTGGGATCTGACAGGAGGCAAGCAGTGGGCATCTGAGGAACAGACAGCCACACTGAGCAGGAGCAGTGCAAGTCAGCCTGCTGCACCCAGACACGCCGGCATCTTGACACACAGGGCCATAGGATTTTGTTTGGGTTTTTTTGGTGGTGCCAGGCAAGTGCTGTTGCCATGGAGCTGCAGCCCCAGAGAGCGCTTCTAGGATAGGTGGACAGTGCAAACATGTAAAGTATAAATTAAAAAGTGATGTAGCCTAAACCCACTAACAGGGAGGAGAACAGTGTGAGGATGCTGCCAAGGTTGTACGTGCTTCTCTACAGAGGGAAGGGGACCCAACGCATCAAGAAGCATTAGTGGCGCACACCTTTAGTCCCAGCATGTGGGAAGCAGAGGCAGGCAGATCTCTAAGTTTGAGGCCAACAAACAATAAACAAAAGCATTAGGTTTTCTTATAGTAAGTAATGTAAAATTCTGATCTTTCCTGTAACAGAAACACGCTATGATGTAAAAATGCCCTGGATGGAAAGCAGAACTCTCTGGCTAGGGCTAAGACTAAACCTACACACTTTCAAATGTAAGAAATCAATTAGTACTAAAAAATAGATATTTGGGTTTTTTTTTTGTTTCTTTGTTTTTTTGAGACAGGGTTTTGCTGTAGTTTTAGAGTCTGTCATGGAACTAGCTCTTGTAGAACTCACAGAGATCCGCTTGCCTCTGCCTCTCAACTGCTGGGATTAAAGGCATGTACCACTACCGCCCAGCCTGTTCTTTTCCTGTTCTTTTTTTTTTTTTTTTTTGAGGCAGGGTTTCTCTATATAGTCCTGGCACTCACTCTGTAGACTAGGTTGGCCTCAAGGCCACAGAGATCCACCTGCCTCTGCCTCCCACTTGCTAGAATTAATGGAATGTGCCACTGTGTTTTGCCTGAAATAGTGGTTTAAAGTCATACATGGTGGCATACACTTCAAATCATTTGTGAGACTGAGTCAGAAGGACGTAAAGTTTGAAAAAAATCAAAAACCAAACAAAGAATACTGGGGACAGAGCCTACACCAAATAAGTACCCTGTGAGCACAGCCTGGTGGGTGTAGGTTCAGACTGAAGGATGCTGCTCCTTTACGCGATCCTCAGTGCCCAGCGACCAGAGAAGGAGGAAGGGGAACACGATGAGCAGTAAGCAGGTAGACCACAGCAGGGCTGGGAAATTCTGCTCCGACAGAACTATGGTGCTGGGAGCCGGGAAGCCGGCTCAGTGGTTAAGAGCACTAGTTGCTCTTGCAGAGGACCAGAGTTTAGCTACCAGTACCTATATGATAGTTCACAATCATTTGTAACTCCAGTTCCAGGGGATCCAAAATCCTCTTCTGACCTCTGCAGGCAATAGGCATACATGTGGTACACAAACATGCAAGCAAAACACTTATACAAATAAATAAATAAAAATTGTGATGCTGACAAATGGCCTCACACATGCCAAACGTATGTTCTGTTCTCCAGTTATACCCTTAGTCCATTTTTCTTTTTTTTCTTGAGACAGGGTTTCTATGCATAGCTCTGGATGTTCTGAAATCCACTATGTAACCAGGCTGGCCTTGAACTCAGAGAGTTGTCTGCCTCTGCCTCCTGAATGCTAAGATTAAGGGCATGTGTCCTCAAGAGCTTACCCAGGCTCACTCCGTGTCCTCAAGAGCTGGCCCAGGCTCACTCCGTGTCCTCAAGAGCTCACCCAGGCTCACTCCGTGTCCTCAAGAGCCGCCCAGGCTCACTCTGTGTCCTCAAGAGCTCGCCCAGCAGGAACTACACCAGGCGCTTTGGTGCCAGGTGTTCAGAGCCCTCATGCTGTACGTCACAGGTGATCTGGACGGTTTAAACCTTTTATTTTAATTTTTTGGGTTTTCAAGACTTGGTTTCTCTGTGTAGCTCTGGCTGTCCTGGGACTCTGTAGACCAGGTTGGGCTCAAACTCACAGAGATCTGTCTGCGTGAGTGCCTGGATTAAGTGCATGTACCACCACAGCTTTTTGGCAATTTAAAGTCTTTGTGGTGGGCTTAACAAGGGGTTAAAGGAGAACAAACTGGCAGAACAGTGTGGCTGGACATCAGTGTGGGTGGGAAGTCCTATCTAAGTTTATGAGCACAAGTGAAGCCACCATCTTCATACTTTCCAGTGCAAGAAAGAGGAAACATTCTACTTAAAATTTCCATTTTTCTTTTAGAAATAAGGAGGCAGAAAGCAATTTCTTCTCTTTGGAAAGTGAAGTGGCAGTCCATGCGAGGAAGAGTTGGTCTCTCAGGCCCATAGAGGGAGCTGGATACTGTGCTCTAGCTCTTCAGCCCCACACCTGTCTCTAGATTCTACTGCACATCTTAGCTAGGAACACAGGTATACACCTATCTGATGCCCTCCTGCAGGGCATGACTTGCTAGTCCCAACTTTGTCTTTGGAAAGAAAGACAGAGAGATTGGAGCATGGTGACAGGGCAGAGAAGGAAGACTCCAGTGTCAGCTCAGCAGCACAGTTAGGAAATCCTGTGATTCTGTGATGTCACTAGCTCTCATCATTCTTCAAATAGGTTTCTAAATCTTGAACGTCATCTGATACAGAAATGAATATTTAACATTGGTATGGACTTTGGTTTATTGATACAAATTTAAGGTCAATTTTATTATATGTCTATTTCTATTCTTATTTAAGGTATTATGTTTATATACAAATAAAAATGTAATGTATAATTAAAAATTATGGGTTAAAACAGATAGTCATCTATAATAGTCAAGCTTGTAGTCATGTTAGTTAGGTTTTCTAGATATACAGAGATATATCTCAAATGAACAGGTATTCTTCAAACCTTTCAAAGATCTACAGAATACGGCATTTAAAATGTTTTAAGACTTTTATGGACAGTGAGATATGTCTGCTGCTGGCAGTATCAATTATTTCAAGAGGAAGATGGGCATAGAAGAGGCTCCTCACGGAGTTTGCTAGTCATTTGAGCAAGAAACTGCTCTTGCCTGGACTGTTTGATGGTATGCTGTATAAACTGGACATGCAGGATCCACAGAAAAATGACTGCTGAACTTGCCTAAAGAAGGTGAGACAGTCCTCCAGGGATCCTCCTTCATGAAAGAGTCTGCCAGACAGTCTTCAGGACACAGATGAAAGTGACTGACAAACTGCCAATATAGGCGAAACAGTTTTTCATATTTCCTGGTTTAGGGAAAAGTCTGCCAGAGACTAAGGGCCTGTGGGCTGAAGATAGATGCCTTAACGTTATAAAACGTTGGGTGACTGTCCAGGCAGCGAGATGTCTCTGTCAATTTTAGAGTTTTGGAAGTTGCTTACAATGCACTTCCAGTTTACTTAGGTAATATTACATTCTTCTGGGGTCTTTAATGGAGTTGAAGACAGAAAGTTATAGTTTTCCTTAGTTATGATAAAAGATAAATTAGATATAAAACTTTAGACTCACAACAATAAAACAAATGATAGAATTTTTAAAATTTTGCCAGATACAAATAAACTAAATATAACTGTAATTCTTGTTTGATACCTGTTTCGTTATATGTAATGCTATCATGTTAAAGTTAAAGCCTTCCTTTTTATTTAGACAGAAAAGGGGAGATGATGTGGGATTTCCCTCTGTAAGCTATGAATATGTTTTATTACCATTGGTTCATAAAGAAGCTACTTTGGCCTATGACAGGGCAGAATAGAGCTAGGTGGGAAAATAAAACTGAATGCAGGGAGAAATAAGGTGGAATCAGACAGATGCCATGTAGCTGTTGAAGGAGAAAGATGCCAGAACCTTATTAGTTCACAGTCTCATGGTGATACAAAGTGAATAGAAATGGGTTAATTTAAGATAATAGCTAGCTAGAAAGACGCCTAAGTTGTTGGTCAGTGTGTAATTAATTCAATTTCTGTGTGGTTATTTGGCAATTGGGATATGAATGAGCAGTCTCTGCTTAACACTCACCAGAATTTGTGTGACTTAGAAAGTCTGTGTGTTGTGGATAATCTGGCCATTAGCAGAGGGCAAAGCCCAGTTAAAGTGCAGGTACTTTGCTACTGACTTCATTCTGGGGAGCACTCAAAGTCATCCAAGTCAACCACCTTAGGGAGCACTCTAAGACCACAGCAGGGAGAGAAGGCTGAGTTCTCTCCCTTAGGGAGCACTACAAGACCACAGTGGGGAGAGAAGGCTGAGTTCTCTCCTGTAGGGAAGGATGACAGGGGCCCAAGCCCGGTCTTGCCTCCGAGGTCTGTATTTTATAAATCACCACCATCATCCAGAGATTGTTTCAAAACAAAACTCAAGAACTTGTCCATTTCCCAAGGACTTGTCTGCAAACAGGAGGAATTCTAGGCTGGCATCAGGGAGATCTTCCCTCCTTGCTGTAGTATCTCTCCTGGCATGCTGACACACTGGAGCCCAAACCGATGACAGGGAAGGAGACCAGAAGTCTGAGAGAGAAACCCAGCTGGTCTTTAAAAACGCTAGTCCGTGACTGCACAAACACAGGACTTGGTGCCAACGTCAGCCTTCTCTTGCAGGGCAGCACTCTTCAGGTACCAACCACTACAACTGCGACTCCAGGCATCACTGACCAAAGGTACAGATGTCTCTCTCTGACCGGAAGAAGCCCTCTACACTGTAGGTATGGCAAGGACACTGATTCCTTCTGGCAGGGGTGGGTAGGGAACATACCTTGCGAGCACTCTTCCACATGTTTTTCATGTAGGCATAGGTCACTTGAGGGTGAACTGTTGGCAGAGGATGGTCAAGCTGCCGAGACGGATCAACTCCCAAGAGCAACACTAAGGTTTTATGAGCAAGAGCCTTAAAAACAAGAGGGCAAGTTACAAACAGAACTGGGCAGGGCACCACCCCTGGGTGGGGGTTACTCACCAGTCTGCCGCTCTTGCCACACAGGCTTGCGTACTTGAGCCAGGTTCTCATGTCCTCATGAGGGTTAACCACAAGGGACCGCACCATGAGGATTTTCTGCCAGTCTTCCACAATACGCTGGCAGCCCTGGAATGTTCAGAAACGAGGGTCAGACCTGTCTCTGCTCCACCTGAACCCCATAGCAGCAGCCACGTATGCTCCCTGCGAATGCATTGCTCGCTTCCCAGGGACTTGTCAACAAGCAGAGGAGCAGTGGGGCATGGTGCCTGGAGCTGTGTCCTGGCTGTAATTACTCTGTGACTTTGGAAAAGTTATTTAACCTTTCTGACCATCCTGTGAATTGGAATGAAGATAGTATTAATTTCACAGCACTATGGTAAAAGGTAAATTAAATTAAATTTCTTTGTGGGTTGTAAATATTTTTTTTTCATTTGTATGTACACAGGCATGCACAAATCACATCATGCATGTGGAGGTCAGAGGACAGTTTGTGGGAGACCATTATCTATCCACTATGTGGATTCTGGGAACTGAACTCAGGCAGGCAGACATGGCAGAAAGCACTTTTATTTGTTAAGCCATCTTGCTGTCTCCAATGTAGTGAGTGAGTGAGTGTGTGGGGTGGGGAGGTGGAGGCAGAGGCAGGAGGATCTCTGTGAGTCTGAGAATGGTCTACACATCAAGTTTCAGGCTAGCTGGAGCTACATGGTAAGACCCTGTCTCAAAAATCAAAAATCAAATAAACAGGGGCTGGAAAGAAGTTTAGTGGTTAAGAGCAAAGGCTGCTCTTTAGAGGACCTAATTTTAATTCCCAGCACCCACACGGCAGCTCACAACTGTCTATCTAGGGGATTTGACACCCTCTTCTGGCCTCCACAGGAACTAGCACATATATGGTACACAGACATGCATGCAGACAAAACACTCATATTCACAAAATAAACAAACAAATGCCCCCTCCCCCAAACCAAAAGAAATAAAACATAAGAAAGAGCTGAATTTACTTCCATGTAGATTCTTTATAATCAGAAGGGAACCAAGTAACTTAATCATTATCACAGGGGTTAAGCTGTTTTTTTTTCTGCCTTAGCACACGCGCTCGCTGTGGTGTGCACGTGTGGAAGTAAGAGGACAGCTTGAGAGAGCCCAGCTGTCTTCGCCATCTGCCATGAAGGTCTCAGGAGATCAAACTCAGGACACCAGACTTGGCAGCAAGCACCTTCATCACCGAGCCATCATCCCAGCATACACTGATTTTGTACCAAATGATTGCTAGGTGTTAAGTGAACTTTCCCATTCTTGCTGATAAAAAGCCTCTCTCAGGAGGGAGATGTATTCCTGAAATCTGCCACCTTGTGTGTTAATTTCACAAACCCAAAACCTAGTGACAATGACCTCTGGTTTCTGTACGTAACAGAAGAAGGGTGCACACTGTGCCTGACCTGGGAACCTGAGGCAAAAAGACATGGAGCTAAGGCTACCTCCTCAACTGCCTCGTGGCAAACAGTGGTTTTAAGGATGTGAAATGACTTGACCACGAATGTGGCAGCTTTCCAGCCCCAGCAGCTCATTGAGTGTTTTGACTGCATGCCACCTTCCAGAGCCAAAGTTCCAGCAGGGCAACTCTATTTCCAGCTTTAGGGAGCAGCTTCCCAGCCCATGAGATTGGCAACAATGACTTGGAAAGTTAGGAAAAAGTACACGGAGTGATTGCTTTGATCACTTCTCACCAACAGCTAGCTTCTCCGCGTGCTGTCATTTGGCTCCCTGTAGTCCGAAAAGCAGCTTGCTGTCTGAAGAGAGGACTCAGGAAGGGATGGCAGTGTTCTGGACTCAGCGAAGCCAGCATAAGCCTCTCCTCCCACCCCATTCCCCCAGGCCCCTTTCAATCTGTATATCTAAGTGTCCCCGTCAGAAGGCCTGCAGGTCATCAGCTCCCTGACTTGGAAGCTCCACACCCCATCACAGTCACTTCAAACACCAAGTGTGGCCAAGCCTAGTGGGCAGGGCTTCCCCTGTGGAATTCTTCTTCTGGTGCCCAGGAGACAATTTTCCATCAAAACATTCACTGGGCATTTATAATTACAAGTGAAACATGTAGAGGAACTGTACGTGCTCACTTCAGAGGCACAAATGACTGTGCCCAGTGCTCTTTCCTGTCCAGTGGAATGTGCCCTGTGCTTCCTAGACAGGAATGCAGCCTGGAGTCAAAGAGTTTGTCACAGCCTACTGAAAAGCCTAGAGGCATAAACCTTGACTGGAGAGAGAAGTGGGAACCAGGTGTGGATGTAGCCAAGAAGAAATAGCTTAAAATTGCAGGGAGACTAGTGGTTTCCAGAGTAGTGTGTGCACTCACATGTGGTTCCCGAGCAGTGCGTGCTGAGGTATGTATGTGGTTCCCGAGCAGTATGTTCACACCTGTGTGGTGCCCGGGCAGTGCATGCTCAGGTGTGCGAGGCGTGTGGTTCCTGAGCAGTGTGTGCACAGGTGTATGTGTGGTTCCTGAGCAATGTGTTCACACATGTGGTTTCTGAGCAGTGTGTGTTTAGGTGTATGTGTGGTGCAGAAGATGGAACTCAGGACCTGGGAATGCCGAGAAAGTGCTCTAGCACTGACCCACACTCCTAGTCAGTTTGTTCTTTGTGATGACCTTTCCCTCTAAATATTCAAGGACTGGGGGATGGGCTGCCCTTTCAGGGGCACGTGAGACCATCTTAGAGGCGGTGCGGCTTCTTCCTTCCTCATGCTGCTAAGATCAGAATGCCACACTGAAATGGTGAGGCCTTGGGAAAGTCTCTATGAGGTCTGAACAGAAGCGCTAGATGGAGTCTGACTAAAGAGTTGTCACAAGCAGGGTTTCTGTCTCAGAGCATCTAGCAACTCTGGAGGCCAGTAAGTACACTTAGAGGGCTGGCACTCAGTTAAGTCATTTGGGAGCCAGGAACAATTCCGAGCCTGGGTGTATATCCACGTGTGCTAAGTTAAGTGGCAAAGAGAGTTGCCCTCCAGGTGACTGCACTGCGTGGAGGCCTCAGCTGGAGCACTGAGAACCAATGACTTGGAGCCTACGATTTCCAAATGGTGATCCTAAGTGTCTTCCGTCTCTAGATAAGCCCCAAAGGAGGCTGCTCCACTGGTCATGCTCTCACAGCCACAGCTGAGGCTGATAAGCTTTTGAAGGTTCTGCTTAATAGAGGTGGTAGAGGAGAAAGGGGGTGGGGTGGCAACCAGGGCTGTCTCCAGCTTACCTGCAGTCTCTCCCACCAGATCTGGCGGATGATCTCCCGCCGCTCAGGGACAAGTTTGTACTGGATAACCTCCTCCAGCTCGGACAGCATATGGCAAGAAACCATGGCCTGATGGAAGCAGATCACATTCCAACCTAATTACTGCACACACAACCACCAAGCTGATGAACCTGAACCATTCCCTTTGGTATTAGGGTATCTGCTAACCCCAGAAACGGCAAGTTCTCAGCAACCTGCTGTGTCCTCTACAGCCCACTCATTAAAGCTCTAGATGCCAACAGTGTGCAGACGAACACTCACCCCGTAGGCTCGGCTGTAGCTCTCCCCTGCCATGGCAGTCAGCTCAGCATCCAGCAGGTCCCTGGCCTTGTCAATGCACTAGAAAAGAAACAAGGAGGCTCTAGGCCGGGGCTCTGCACTTGGGGCTTCACAGAAGTTATTTTGTCTCACTTCAATTCCAGTGATGAAGTAAAACACTCACCACATTAGGACAGAAATTCTCCTTTATCTGGACGGCTGCAGAAGGGCACTACCCAGTGTCTCAAAGACAGCAGCACACAGTGCCCACGAGCAGAGCTCAGGTGACACTCACAAGCTTGGTGGCGAGGAGGAAGAAATGTCTGCTATGGGACAGAATCACTGCACTCTTGCACGCCAAGGGGACGTCCTTGGGGGCCTGTCTTCTTTTCACTGTCCTTGATGGGCATGTTGTCATAACTCATTGGGCATGTCAGTGGCTCCGAGGTGGGCATTGCCTCTGGTTTCTAAGCTGCTCCTAGCCTCACAAAGGAGTTCTTCTGAAATGCCCTCCATGGAACTGGGCACCTGTTACTGACCCAAAAGTCCTATGGCTGGGATCCTTCAGCGTAAGGATATCACAGGATGCCATTCTGAACCTTCCCTGTGCTATCAGTTAAACTCCCTCTTGTGGAGGTTTTTCTCCCCCGTGAATGTTTAAGGCTAATTGTGATGTTAGCCTCTCTGAAGTGCTCTGATCACACTTCCTGAGCAGCCCGTCCAGGACAGTCTGGTGTCTGACAAGGCGGCTATAACGACCTCATTATGCATTCGGCAAGTCAGAGCAGTGTGTGCTCCTGGATGGCCAGAAACCCATTTCTCCAGCATAGTGGGGATCACTGGCTCTTCAAATCCTCCACTGGCGAAACTTAAAGCCCCTCTCACTAGAAGGAGAACTTAGGCAAGGTGTTTAAAAGGGTCAACAATGACCCAAAGAACTATTGCCAAAGCAGTTACAATCCACAAACTGCCCCACGCTCCGGGAACACGACACAACCTCAGCCTACACGCAAATGATTTCTGAACTCAGGACCAAGGCCATTCCCGGAGTTCAGAGACTTGAACATGGCTGAAGTTCAACAGCTTCTTAACACAGACACATGCGCAGGAAGCAGGAAGTCACTCCCAGAAACGGTTTCCTCCCTGGATGGTCCGCACACACTTTCTTACCTGTTGGGCCAAGGAGAAGAGATCCTGGTGTAAGGCCAGCACAGCTCTGTAAAATGCTCCGTCGTGGGTATCCCGAGGAATCATACAGGTGTACTCCTCCATGCTGTCCCACTGACCTAGGAGCACAAACACACAGCATCAGGGTAGCCGGCTGGCTGAGTCGGAGGCAGCACTGAGTCTGTCACTGATACTTTGATTTAGCTTGATGTACACACAAGTTAACGGGACTTGAGCCCAATGTACCAGCTGAGCCCTGCAACCTATAGTGAGGGTTGACTTTAACAAAATCATGCCTGCCTTCTAAGCATCGGCCGATGCCCCAGGCAGTTTCATAAAAGACAAGAACAGGGCCTAACTACAAAGCCAGCACCTCAGATGGGCTTAGTGCTGCCCCTCCTTAACCCTGAGAACTCCCTCCAGCTTCTTCAGGAAAGATAAAATGTAGGGAACACCGCATAACTCAATGGAATACCGGGAAATTATATTTTTCTCTAAACAGTTGAAAATGGTCATCATACAATTAGAGGACAGGCTTTGACAAATTGTTTGCCCTTTTCACTGTGGCAGTATCTCTGACTCAGGAGGGAGGAGGAGGCTGGGTCATTGTGTAGTGACCCTGTGTCATGTTAGAACCGGGAACTGATTGCACCAGGGAAGAGGGATGGACTTCCCATGGTGGGCTGAGCAGGCATCAAATGCCAAGCCTGCCAATGCCATCTGCAGAAAAGATATCAGCCTCATTAGGTGCGAATGCAGGGCTGCTGTTTTTACAAGGCACTTTCCAGCATTCCACCCCCAGCTATTGGTTCATCCATTACCAACGCCTCTGGGCAAAAGCAGACAGCAATAGATGACTCCTCAGGAAGCAATTTGTTTTTAAAAGATGTTCTGGACACAGCCCAGAGCTTACGACAGCAAAGCACGGAAACACTGTGGCTGGGGATAGGACCTGGGGAAGCTTTGTGCACTCCGCATCCTGTCTATCCTCTCCTGCCCCATCAGAAATGCCAAGTCGGGGGCGAGAGGGATGGCTCAGTGGTTAAGAGTTTATACTGCCCTTGCAGAGAACCACAGTTTGGTTCCCAGAATCTACACTGGGTGTCTCACAACCATCTGTAAACACAGTTCCAGGAGGATGTGAGCCTCTGGCCTCTGTTTGCAATATTCACATGCCTATCGCTACACACACATATCCATAATTAAAAATATAAAACAAACAAACACAAAAAAACAAATAAAAAAGAACTGCCACGCCTTAGCTAGGGCTTGGTATCAAAATCTACGTATCTGGCCTAGGCATGGTGGTACACACTTTTAATTCCAACACTGGGGAGGCAGAAGCAGGTGGTGAGTTCCAGGACAGTCAGGGCCATGTGGTAAAACAAAAAATAAACAAAAAATCTTTATAATACTCTGGGAATAGCAGGGAGGTTATTGAGTGTCAGGGGGTGAGAACAGATAAAACAAAATGCTTAAAATGTTTGTGATTGTTGGAAAAGGCAGTGTGCACACGAGACATCATTACACTATTCAGTTATACATGTGGAAAGACCCGTGCTGTGGGATAATCTTTTTGCATGCTGTGAATATGTTTTATTCCCACTGGTTAATAAAATAGCTGATTTGGCTTATAGCAAGACAGGATAGAGCCAGGCAGGAAATCCAAGCAGAGATACAGGAAGAAAAAGCGGAGTCAGGGGAGACACCAACTAGTTGCCAGAGGAGCAAGATGTATTAGAGTACAGGTAAAGCCACAAGACATGTTGCAAAATGCAGATTAATAGAAATGGGTTAATTTAACTTGTAAGAGCTAGCTAGTAATAAGCCTGAGCCAATGGGCCAAATAGCTTGTAATTAATATTAAGCCTCTGAGTGATTATTTTAAAAGCGGCTGCTGGACCAGGCAAGACAAAAAGCCTTTTTTTACAGAGGCTTTATATATGTGTGTGTGTGTGTGTGTATGTAAACACTAAAAAATGAGATGGCAACTACCTTCTCCCTTTCCTCCTATCTGAGACACTGAAATACAGGGAGGGTAGGTGGCACTCTAACAACACATGGATCCTGAGGTGAAAAGCTGTGCAGTGCACACAGAGGGGAAACGCGAAGGCAAAGAGCCAAATGCCAGTCTGGGAATGTGTGACTACTTCTACGTAGTACTCATAACACAGAAAAATAAAGCAACACTTTGTTTAGAACAAAGTCAAGTTCTACCATGGTATAGAGAAATCTATTCAGTCACCCCTGTTTCCTGTCACAGAGCTTCTAAAACCCTGGGGTTTCCTGTGGGGCAAGACTGTTTCTGAACTAGACACAGGGCGGCAGCACACCCACAGGCTGTTTGAGAAAAGAGTCATCTGAGTGATGCTCCTTAGGACTCAGGAAGTTCAGAAGTGGGGCAGGGGTTCCATCCTGCTGGCAAGCGCTAAACCTCATGAAGCAAACAAACTCAAAAGCTCCAAGAAGTTCCTGAAACTGATCATACGCACTAGCCCGTCCTCCCCAAGCAGTACGAGCTGACATTCAGACCAGCTGAGCCGCCTGAAAGAGCCGCTCTCCAGCCTGTTCAGTTATCTGCAAGTTGCCAGTGAGTTTCAAGGTTCCAACTTTTACACTGGTGACCCAGCTGGGGCGGGCTTTCAGTTCTGTACCCTCCCTGAATCGTGTCTGCTCTTGTAAGTGACCACCCCACCAACCCATATTGCTGTAAGAAACCCCTGTGTACCTGCTCACTTCTATTCTTTACAACAAACACAGTGAAGTGTTCCCCTGAGTTCTGAGAGGTGTTCTTGCATACTGTGCTTATGAGGAGCTGTGGGAGCCGTGATTTCCAGCAGGTCAGTCAGAAGTGCAAGGCACAGCCTGGTGTCTAACATGAGAGCAGCCACGTGGGCCTGAGTCCTTAAACTGGAAGGAGTAATGACTTAAGTACATCTCTGATGTGGGATGTCCTTCTGTATATGTGTTGCTTTTATTGGTTGATGAATGAAGCTGTTTTGGCCAATGGCTTGGCAGAGTAAAATCAGACAGATGCCATGTAGCAGCCAAAGGAGAAAGACACTGCCAGAACCTTACTGGTAGGCCACAGCCTCTTGGTGATACATAGATTACTAGAAATGGGTTAACATGTAAGAGCTAGCTAGAAAGACGCCTAAGCCATCGGCCAAACAGTGGTGTAATTAAAAAAAAAAATTACTAAAAATTGGCATCTCAATTTCCAATGAGATTCCGATGCACTCACTGTCTTCACTGGCTTGTCTAAGGAGTCTGTGGAGATGGACAGACGGAGGACACGGCACATAGGCACAGATGGTCTTTACATCTCGACAGACCGTTACCCCGTGCATCACCGCAGCTCACTCTCTGCCGGGTGCCCATGGGGAAGCCTCACCTAAACCCCATGCTGCTGCAGCGGCCATCCGGGCCATCTTGGCCTGGGTCTCATCGTTCACCAGAGTCCACTTTTCACAGCACTGCTGATGAAGCTGCCCCCTGGAGGAAGAGAACAAGTGAACAGGTTAGCAAAATTTTGCGCTACAACCCATGAACCTCTTTTGGGTTAGCTGGGGCTGCACAGAAAGTGGTATGAAGGGTCTGCCTGGAACTTAGGAGTCTGGAAAGAGAAGTGGACAGTTTGTTTGTGGTTTCTAGGGTCTAGTGCCCATCTCTCGGGTACAGTATCTAACTCTGTATAATATAAAATACCCTGAACAGCTGGTGCCTTCATAGATGCTGTGACTTCTGTCCTCTCAGTGCAGTCTGGGGTCTTTTCTTATGGCAGGTCTACAGAGAAAGTAATCTGAAAAGACACACCTGGACATGCATTCTGAGGGCAAAGCTATAGAGAAGGCCCACTTGATGTGGGTGCTGCACTCGGGCTCTCTGGAAGACTGTTGAGCCATCTCTCCAGTCCCCTGTCTATTTTTTTAAAAAAATATTTATCTATTTATTATGTATACAATATTCTGTCTGTGTGTATGTCTGCAGGCTAGAAGAGGGCACCAGACCCCATTACAGATGGTTGTGAGCCACCATGTGGTTGCTGGGAATTGAACTCCGGACCTTTGGAAGAGCAGGCAATGCTCTTAACCACTGAGCCATCTCTCCAGCCCTCCTCTGTCTATTTTTGACATAGTTTTATGTAGCCCAGGCTGGCCTCAAATTCACTATGTAGCCAAGGATGATCTTGAAATCCTGATCCTCCTGTCTCTACCTCTCAAATTCTGGGATTACTGGCACATACATTATAACCAGCTAGTTACTGAGATAGGATCAGTGCTTAAAAAATCCCAATGGGTAAGAGCCCCGGCTGCTTTTCCAGAGAACCTAGGTTTGGTGCCCAGTATCAATGTGGAGGCTCACAGTTATCTGTAACTCTAGTTCCAGGATCCAATGCCTTCTCCTGACCTTCCAGGCTGGAAGCTGATGGAACGAAGACCACACTGTTACTAGAGGGCCCAACTTCTTTTTTTTAAATAAGTAAATAAATAAAAACTTTGACTTATTTGAATTTATTTGTGTGGATCAGGGCATAGGAACTGACTGATGCATTTTATTGGGATGTCTCTGAAGGTAAGAAAGAAAGCTCCATTATCTACAAATGATCCTACCAGGCCCAGAGTTACACTTTTTAAAAGAATTAAAATATTTTAAAAGATACATTTATTTATTATGTACACAATGTTCTGCCTGCATGTCTGCCTGCATGCCAGAAGAGGGCACCAGATCTCATTATAGATGGTTGTGACCCGCCATGTTGTTGCTGGGAAGTGAACTCAGGGCCTCTGGAAGATCAGCCAGTGCTTTTAACCTCTGAGCCATCTCTCCAGCCCCAAAATTATTAATTTTTTATTGTTGTATACTCATTGTACAGTGCTGGGCTTCATAAAGACAATTTCTTTGGATTCACATGCTTTGACTATATTCTTCTCAATGAGAATTCTAATACATGTTCATGGTATGTGTGTTAGAAAGAAAGAGAAAGAGAAAGAGAGAGAGAGAGAGAGACAGAGAGAGAGCATGAGCGAGCACATATGCATGGTGCATGTGGAAGCTGGAGGCTGATGTTGGGTGTCATCTGACGTTCAGAGTCAAGGTCTCATTGAACCTGGAGCTCACTTCTGGGCTAGTATGGCTGGCCTCAGAGCTTCAGGGATCTGCCTCTCTGCCTCCTTGCTCAGCTCTTCCCGTAGGTGCTGGGGATGCAAACTCAGGCTCTCATGCTTACATGCCAATTAACTAACTGAGCTCAGAATTCCACTGTTGATAGCTGGTGGCCACAGGCAGTAGGCCTCCTACTGTAGTGAGGATCGCTGTTTTTGTTCCAGGGGCTGAGAGACTTAGCTTTCCTTTTCAACTAGAGGCAGAAAGAAGCGGGGCAGTGCAGGGGCTGCCACACAAGACATTCCCCCTACAGGGAAACAGGCAAGGATCACCTCGCTCCCGAACAGCTGGCACAGACAGGAATGCAGAATGCACTGTAATCGGGAGATGCAGGGGTGACAAAAACAAAGAAAACATAGTCCATGGGCGACGGCTAGGCTGAGCCACCTGAGGGAAAGGGTGGCCTCCCATGGATGCTGCACGGCCCCATAGCAGGATGCTGAGCAAGCCCTTTCATCTGGAGCACCTCCACTGGCTGGCCTGTGCTCTCTACACCACTGCATCTGTTCTCAGAGACTCAGAGGCTGTGTGTGGAGTCTGAGGAGGTGGGTGTGTCCAGGGTGCCACAGTGCTGGGGCTCCATCTCTAGTCATCACTCAGGAGTCAAATGAGCGTGGAGAAGGGGACATTTGTACGCTCACTGCAGATTCCCTATAGTTTCTGCTGGTGCCTTCGGAGAACACCTGCCACAGGCGGGTTCAGAAAATCCGCTGGCACAGAAAGAAATTCAGAAACTGCACTCTAAACAGAACTGATTAAATAATTCTTATCAGAAAGCTGCAAATGACCGGGAATTCTGCTTCTTTCATCTCTTTTTAGGCTTCCACGTTCTTAAAGCCCTAGATCAGCAATACTAGCCCCTTAGACTTTGTAGGTAATTATAAAACTGGAAAGGACCCAAGAGACTGGAGGTGTATGGGAGTGAGAACTGTGCAGAGAGAGGCCCGTGTCACTCTCTCTCTCAAAAGGTCTCAGACTGTGAGCCTGTTGTTTAAGGGGACTGGACAAAAACCACATCTCCACTTTTCCAATGTATCCAAGCTGTCCCTGCTTGGTTCAGTAGGGAAAGTGTCATCTCTGACTGAAGATGGAGGGCAAGAGGAAGGAAAGAGCGCGGGAACTCAAGGAAAGGAACAGGGTTGGATAGCGCTGAAGAAACAAAGGAATGAGAGTGGGCTTTGGAGAGGGAGCAGGAAGCTGAGACATGACACCTTCATGAGGAATGGAGAATAAATGGGTCAAAGCCACACCACAATGGGCAATTCAGAGGCCACAGGGAAACACTCAAGCATTCCACAACTGATCAGATCTAAACTTTAGAAGTATTTGCACCTGTTTTATCTTTCTCCCAAGATATGGCTATAGGACAGCAGAGTTGAAAGTAGAAAAAGCAAAATCCTGTTTTGAGAGCAGGGCTCATTCTTAACACCCCTTCTTCTCCAGATCACAGCTGCCCAGCAGAGCGTGCCATGAGGATGGGAAGTTCTGTGTGCACTGCCTGACGAAGGAGCCACAGAGGCTTCTGAGCACTGATGTGTGGCCAGTATGACTGCAGAGCTGCCTTTACATCTTAGTCAGTTTTCATAGCTAGGTGTGGCTAGTGGCTACTGTAGCAGGCAGTGAAGTTTTAGATACCCGCTGGACTTAAAACACCTTCGGTTTTATAAACTAATCAAGCAGATTTGGTAGAATGTGCTTATTCCATTCATTGACAAGTGAATATAAGATATTCACTTATGAAAATAAACAAAACAGTAATTTTCAGTTTCCCTATATCTGGTTAAATTAGACAAACAATTTTCAAATATTTTTGCCAGTTCACCCATTCATCCACCCACCATTTCTGTGTGCGTGTATAATTTATTTATATTCATGTGCACACACAGAGGCCAGAGGCCAAGGTCAGGTTTCTTCCTCAGTTGCTCTCCACCTTACTGACTGATTGTGTGGTATATATGCAAACACATGGATGTGTGTTGTGTGTGCACGTGTATGGAGGTCAGTGAAAGACACCAGCCATCCTGTGTCAATACTCTCTGCCTTAATTACTTTGAGACAATATTTTTTAAATTAAAAGTTTTATATATATGGATGTTTTGTCTACATGTATACATAGTACATGTGAGTACTATGTGCATGCCTGGTGCCTGGTGCTCATAGAGACCAGAAGAAGACGTTAGATCCCTGGAACTGGAGTTCCAGACAGTTGTGAGCTGCCATGTGGGTGCTGGGAATCAAACCCAGGTCCTCTAGAAGAACAGTCAGTGCTTTTAACCGCTGAGCCATCTATCCAGCCCTCCTCATTTTTTTTTTTTTTTTTTAAACAGGGTTTCACTGTGTAGATCTAACTGGCTGGAATTTGCTATGAAGACCAGGCTGGCCTCGAACTCACAGAGATCCACCTGTCCCTACTTCCTGGTTCTGGAATTAAAGGTGTGCGCCACCACACTCAGCCCAACAAGAGCTAATCAGTCATGTCTTTATTTTTAAAAATGTAAGATTTATTTATTCTTATTTTTATATGTATGGGTGTTCTACCTGCATGTGTATGTCTGTGCACCACATGCATGCAGTGCTTCAAGAGGCCAGAAGGGGGAACCGGATCCTCTGGTAAGAGAAGGTTAAAAAACTGCTTTGTGGGTGCTGGGAACTGAACTCAGGTTTTACTGCTGGACCATCTCTTCAGCCCCAAGAGCTAATTATTAAAAAAAAATTAAAGCTATAGGATACGAATTCTTTAGCAGATCAACTGAGGTCGGAGGCACAAGAGAGCAGGTGGAGAATGTCCGGTGCCCAGGGACTCAGCTCTTCTGCCAGCAGCATTAGCATAAAGAAAACAAAGAGCATGAAAGGACAAAGCTGGGAACGGGCGCACACCTGCAATTCCATCACTAGGGTGGGCGAGGCCACACGTTCAAGTCAGTCTGGGCTGGATAGCAAGTTCCAGGCCAGCATAGGCTACAGAGTGAGAGTGACTCAAACTACAAAAAAATCGACCCAGCAGAATCAAATCGAACACAACTGTGTGCTGAGGCAGAACAGAGGTAAGAACACTGCAGTTACAACCCCTGGGAGAGCATACGGGGCAGAGAGCAAGAAGGCTCTGGAGGTACGCGCCTCGCCTGGCCACTCAGGTCATCACCCCAGTGCAGCTCACCATTCCCCCAAGGCTTCAAGACAGCGCATGCGGCCCAGCATCAGCTCTGGGTCATCCTTGTTCGTGTCCATCTTCTTATCATAGGCGACAAGAGCATCCTCCCACTCGTGCAGCTTCTCATACCAGGTGGCCTGGATCTCCTGCGGAGAGCAGGGTTTATGCTTTTGAGTCCACACACGTTTTCCTGTGCTATGTTACATTCATACACGCACTTCGCCTATCTGCATGTCCCAGCTTAGGCTAAAGAACTTACCTGGAGGTAAGTTGTTTGGCAGAGATAGAAGTGTTATTTCCTGGGCACACTAATGACAGACCTTGAATAGTGAGATAAACTAAGCACGTGGAGGGTTCAGTTCCACCCCATCACCTCCAGTGGTCCCGGAATACTAGCATACCGGGGGGAAGTCCCCCACCTCAGCTCCTACACTCCAGTCTGCTGCACCACTGATGTCGGGCTGTGTGACAGGCACAGCAGCCCAGGCCACAGCTTGTTCTTTTTAGAAGCCTTGATACTCTGCATTCTTAACGCATTTCTAAACCTTCAGGAAATAAAATAGAACACTGCTACTTAAAATTCTTTGGACAATCTTCCATCCTACAATCTTCTATCCAACATTCCCTTCTGTGTAGCACTTGGCACGTCTACCAGTCAAGGCCAAAGGAGGGATTCCATTATGCTGGCAGGCAGAGTGCCACGCTGGCTGTGAGTGGTGTCCACATAAGTAAAAGCCACGGTCTGAAGTTCCAGACCAGAATGATCAGTAGACTGTTTTATGTTTTCTGTCTGCCTTTGAGTTTCTTCATCAGCTCAGTAGTAGACTTTTCTGCACCAGGCCGGGCTATTGCTCTCCAGAGGGTCCTCAAATAACAACACGATTCTGAGGTGGAACTTGTAGATCACACATGCAGGACCCACATCAGTTTCTCCTGCTCCCGCCTCCCCTTTCTGGATAAAACTGATGTTTCTGCAGCAGATACAGAAGAGACCATTGATCTGTTGTTGAGGGGCCTCAAAGAACATCTTCCTGCTGAACCAGGACAAGAAGTCATTCTACTATGTAGTGTTGACTGCACTTCCCTCCCAATATCCCCTGCTGCCCATGCACCAACTAACGCCACACTAGCCTTCATCCCAGTGACAGTAGGGTTTGCTGAGATCAGCCATCTGTGGAAGGTAAACTCTAATGTTTCTATTTGCATACATACAAAAGAGAACGCAGAGAAGAATGCCTAGAGTATAGAGAAACACTCCAGGATGAAGGGCAGCACAGATAAATGGCCACACAAGGAGCCAGTGACTAATGCGTGGCACACACTCGGTGAACCAGCAGAAGGCAGAGAACAGCATATGGAGCAGGTCAAACAGGGGGCAGGACATTTTGAATTGCAAGGGGTTGCAGAAACTATAAGGTTTAAGCAATGAATCACACAAAATTCTAATGAGATTGCTGTTATATAAATTGTGCTGAGAAAGCACAGGCTCTGCCAAGAAAAGGCAAACCATTGTTAAGCTTAATATGATTCAGCTACCTAAATATAACAGAAAATCCACCACGGTTTAGCAATAATCCTGAGCTAATGGTCACCTTTAGAACCTGAAGATGGAGAGACTTTCATTTATGGCTGGCAGTCTGAGCACTGGACTATGAGCCATCTGTTGGCAGGTCACCTGAACACCAGCTTGGCAAAGAACGCTTGTTTCAATCAGACTCTGGGATATTGTGGCTGAGTACAGCCTGGCCTGGGGATACACCATGAGCTTTCTGCCTTCTACAAACAAGGACTGGCAGACGGATGAGACGTATTCTCTGCATTCTGTCATCATCTGGAGAGATGCGGTCCTTAGCCTGTTTACAGGCAACACATGCCTAAGACGGTGAAAGAAGGCCTGAATTTCAGTCCAATGTTCTAAATGAGGCGGAGTGCCAGAGCATCAAAAAGAAGCCTTGCCTCTTGATTAAGTAAGCAAGTAAGTAACTTATGCAATTAATAAAAGGTTCTGCATCAAATATACGGATCCAGAATTTTCTGGCCTTCCAGGGTCCCAGTATTAAACTGATTAAAACAGTGCTTTGTAAATTCAGGGACCGTCAAAGCGCCTTCTCAAACCACAAGAAAGCATGGGGATGATCTGTATATGCCGGGCAAGGGTGGTGCCAGAGAAGCAGTTATGTAAGTAATAATGAAAGAGGAAGTTCCTTGGCATCAGAGAGTAAGAGCACTTTATCTTCCTCTTGGGGAATTGGCTAGTTTCTAACTCAGGGACAGACACGAAGGCTCTGCCACAGATGACACACAGGTGATAAGCCAGGTTGAATGGCAGTCCTGGTGCCCATTTCCCTGGTTCAAATCCTGGTCCTGCCGTGTACCTGCTCTGTTAGCTCAGACAGGTGTTGAACCTGCCGGGTCCACAGTCCCATCCCTTGAGAAAGGGGAAAATGACACTACCCACTTCATAGTGTCCGTGTGAGGATGGACCAAATAAAGCATGTGGAGCAGTCATCACACATTACATGCTAAGAGTTACACCAATCACCACTGCTGATTAGACTGTGCGCCCTGCTCCTCCACCTCCATTCCATCTGAATGTAGTCCACCCTGCATTGTTCCTTCGTCCTTAAGATACAGGTAAGTTGGCATTTAGATCCTCACAGATTAAGGAAAAAATCCACAGAAATGGACAGTAACTTTTTCAAGGGGGCGGCCGAGTGCCTCTGTAGCCAGGTCTCTACTTCTTGTCTTTCTAGAAGGAATGAGAAGGCACTTACCAGCTCTCCAAAGTGTTTCATGGCATATTCTAACACACCAGAAGCTGCCTCAGGCTGTTGTAGCTTATTGTTAATGCTGAGAAAACAAAAGGAAGACATAGTTAGACGCATGCACACTGGGCAAAATGGCTCATCTGCATCCTGAGGATGAGGTCTCACAGACACAGGGATCCGCCACCTATCACCACCCAGAAAGCCCAGCTTGAATGACTTTATCTCAGTAAAGGGTTTTAATTTCTGCCCGAGGGGTAGAAAAGGCTAGGATCTGTTATTCTAGCCTGTTTTCTAGACGGCGGAGACTGGTTTTCTCCCAGAGGCTGTCTGGCAAACAGTGCATGTCCAAAGCCTCAAGCACACTAGGCATATGCTTTACTACTGAGCTATGTTCTCAGTCACACATTTAAATATTTTTAAGTTAGGGCTGAAAAGATGGCTTAGTGGTTAAGAACACTTGCTGCTTTTAATGAGGATCCAGGTTTAGTTCTCAGCACCACTGCCTGCAATTCCAGTCCTAGGGGAACTGACACCCTCATCTGGCCTCTATGCGCATTGCACAGACATGGTGCACAGATATACACATAGGCAAATAGTCATTGACAGAAAAGTAATTTAAAAAAAATGGCAAAATTCCCATGCCTTCCACTCATGCTCAGTGCTCATCTGCCAGAGCCCACTATCTGCAAATCCACAGGCTTCTTTGGCCCCTCTTCAGGACAACTCCCTCCCTCTGCAGTAACTCGTGGGAGCGGAGTTTCTAGGGCCACCAACATATAGATGCTTTTCACTGGGCTCTGCTTAGTAAAGTCACCTTCAGGTGGTGTGGGGCCCAGCTGATGGGAGAACTGTCTGTGGGTTGTGAGCACTGACACTGGAAGGCCTGGCCCCTGGGGTTAATCAGAGGTGACAAGATGGCCCTGAAAGCAGAACTGTGAGCCTTAGCCCCTCATTCTCAGCAACTGAGCCAGTGCTACTGGTATGGCAGGGAGGGAAACGGGCAGAGCATTAAGGCGGGCGACAGTGGTTGACACACCAACCTGGGACTCCAGACTGACTTAAGGAGCACGGGTCCAGTTTACTGCACAGGGTACAAACTGTTTACTTGAGCAGAATTAATTTTTAAGTGGTTTTGGGAATTCCAGGGTTTGAGTTCCATGTGGTAATATGGCAAGAGGTTGCTGTTATAAATATTTTTTTTTAATTCTACCACTTTTCTTCCAATAAAACTGAAAGGAACTGCCCAGAAGTCTGACAGACTAGAGAAGTTACCAACATTTGTGAAAGTAATAATCGAATGTCTCATTACAAAGCACATTTCCAACCATCATTCCTTTGGCCTCGCTTCCCTGAGAAAATCAGGAGAGAAAGGTTAAGATTTGTTCCGTCTTACTAATGAGGACACGGAGCCAAGGACACTAAGCCTAAACTCAGACTGAATCAGGATGTTCCTCCTAATACCGGGAGCAATTGGATGTCTCTACTAAAAAGTGGGGAATGGGTTGGCAAGATGGCTAGGTGGAGAAAGGCACTGCCACCAAGCCTGACAATCTGAGTTTGATCCTCGGGACCCACGTGGTAAAGGAAAGAACCGACTCCTGGAAGCTGTAGGCATCATGGCAGGTGAGCCCTAACCTCAGCGGTCTGCTCTCACGGGGTAGGTGAGCTGCACCGCTAACCACCATTATTTGGTACAGCTCTGCCACTATCTAGTTCTTTAACCAAATGGAAGTCTAAGAAAACAGGAAAAAGAAATCCAGTAAACACACCCCAAACATGGTTCTTCATGTTCTCTGTATTCTCGTCAGTGAACTCCTAAGGTGGCCTTGGAGGAGGAAGTCCTGGTAGGAGGAAATTTTCCTGACAAGGAAGCTGAGTGCTCTTTGCCTAAACCAGAGGTTGCTAACTCTAAACTGACTGAAAAAAAATGAAACAAACAAACAAAACCAAACCCACCATACTAGTTTTAGCAACTGACTTCTAATCTTGTGCTCTGAACATATTCTGTTTCAAGAACAAATTATGAACATTACAAATTGCTTGGTTTACTCTGAGACTCACTGACATTGTGGTTAAACAACAACAACAACAAAAAACACCCAAAACCACATAAAAAGCCTTTGCCTAATCCATTCTCCCACTAATTACGCATAAAAGAGAGTTTAACAAGAACAATCAAAACTAGGAAGCCACAATTTGACATCTTTTTTTGTTTTTTGCCAGGGTTTAGCAACACTGCCTTGCGAGACGGCCAACGTAGTACTGTGCATGGGGAACGAGACCTCCTCATTCCTTAACTCCCTCCGCTGTCCAAACAAATCCCTTCTGCAGTGTATCCCACGGCGGATCCTCGCAGGCCTCAAGGATGCAGGGGGCTAGCGGGAAGAGCAAGTGGAGCAGGCTGAGCACAGAGGAGGAATCAGGCCTCAAGCAATGGCCATGGAGCTGGGATGCTTCTTGGCTCTATAAGCTGCTCTTGTGTAGCAAGAAGAAAACCACTGAGAAATTACCTCTGACCAAGACCCATGAAAAATGAGAGGGATCTGAGGCCTAAATGACGCAAATCTTGTTGATCAAGAGAGCAGGTCTGGTGGCTCATGCCTTTAATTCCAGCACTCAGGAGGCAGATGTAGATGGATCTCTGAGTTCAAGGCCAGTCAGGGCTACACAGAGAAACCTTGTCTTGAACTCCCCTCACCCCCGCAAAAGAGAGCCCGTCTTTTGGAGACTTTAACGTTTCCTTCTTCTTCTGTGACCCTGCCTTCAGAGTTGGGCTGCAACAACTTACTGTATTAAGAAGAGCGCTCACTGCATGTGGCAGGAACTACATTTATGTGAGGAATATCAGCCCTAGAAAGCTGACAGTTATTAGTAGACCCCTTTTATATGTGAAGAAAAGAGGTCACAGGCTGTGGAATGCCATGCCACCATTTCAGAGACATCTTAGAGCTGGTAAGGTGGCTCTTGCTGCCAAGTCTGATGACGTGAGTTCACTGTCTGGGACCCAAACCGGGACAGTGGTCTTCTGATCATCATGCAAATGCCACTTTATGAGAATGGAAGGACAGGTGTGTTCTGTTCTTGAGAAGTCACCTTTGCTCCCTAGCCCCCTTCTGAAAAACCCCTTTATGGCAGCTGGGGTTGTCACAAATCCCCTTCCATAAACCCTCACTGTGCGCCCTCCCCCACCCAGTCTTTCCCTACTGACGCTGAAAGATGCAAAGGGTCAATGACCTGAGACTTAGCCCAGCAGCAGAGGAATACCAGCTCTACTAATGCTGGTAAAGACATAACAGCCACCACTACCTAGTGGTGGGTGGAAACGACAGGTCAGTCGACTTACATAGTTAATGAGTCTACAACGCAAGACAAAACTGCTTACCTGCAAACTAAAACCCAGAGTCCACAAATGGGCCTGACTTTAGGAAAGGAGAAAGTCAGCTGGGAAATGAGTGGCCTATTCGCTCTGCTAGCAAGACTGAGTCCTTTTCTTTCCGGTTTAAAGTGAGGCCAAATTCAAGAGCTGGAACTGGGAGCATTCTTGCCAACTGAGGGAAACACTTTCTGGAGTTGGTTAGAGCTAATGAGTAAGGACAAGAAGCTGCCTAGTGTCTTCACAGACAAGCCGTTCACAAAGGGCACTTCTCTGGGACTTGACAATCTGCTTCCCGAGGCTGGGAGAACAGCCTGGTGAGACACCAGAGAGGGTTTTGGAAGTGAGGGAACATGTGGCTGCCACAGTGAGAGAGATGCTGCAAGGGAGCCCACCAACACCTGTGATCCCTCCCCTGCAAGCTGTCCCTCTGTGCTTTTTTTCTTTCCTTTTTACATTTTGTTTTGTTCCGAGACACAGTTTCTCTGTGTGGCCCTGGCTTTCCAGGAACTCACTGTACAGACCAAGCTGGCCTTGAACTCAGAAATCTACCTGCCTCTGCCTCCTGAGTGCAGGAATTAAAGATGTGAGTCACTAACACCCGGTTATCTGTGCTTTTTCTTAAATTATGATTTTTTAAAAATCTTGTTGGTTGACAAGTTCACATGTGTATACCCTGCATCTTGAGCTCATCCACCCTACGCCCCTCCTCCATTCCCCTGTACTCTCCCAGCATGTCCACCTCTCTTCCTGGGGCTCTTTATAGGTAGTTTGGGACTAGTCTCACTGAGAAGGAAGGGACTGACCCAAAAGCCAAGCAGCCCAGCTGCCACTTTCGCTACCTGAGAAGCACCCTGAAGGGTTTCCTGGTCACTGTTCACAGTAGCTGATTGGAGTTTTCTCCCTCTGTGGCCTTTAGCTCTCTCTTCTCTTAGCTTCAGAGCCTTGGTGACCTCAGGCCTGGCAGTTAAAAGCACAGTGCAGGAGCCCCTTCTACACCAAGCCTGCGGGGTAGAGGCCAGGCAGACCTGGGGCATCTGTGCTCCGTCTGCAATGTCTAGGCTTCCCTGTGCGCCATCAGGAATTTCCGAGAATGTTCTTGCTTGCTTCCACATGGCCCTGGGCCTTCCTTCCAGTGCAGACTGCTGTCTGCCTTTTACTTGGTTTCCTGTCAAAGGAGAATTCTCTGAATTCCCTTGGCACCGGAACGATGACACATGTACCCCAGCTGGCAGATGGTTGGAATGGGGTGTCTTGAGCAGCCACAACGGGTGGTGCAGAGCACTGCTCTGGCTCCCACACACTGTATCACAGTTGTTTTCATCGCACAGAACCGCTTCAGATGGTCCTGCTACTTCTCCCAGCACTGAGTCAGTTCTGTGCCCAGCACAGATTAACAACAGAACTGTCTGGGGCCCCTGCAGATCCAGGATGAAAGGGTTGGCTGCGCCTTGATGTCTTCATCAGGCAGCTCAAGAGTCTTGGAACAAAATAATGTTCTGTTCAGGGGCCTCAGCAACAATTTCTTTTGGAATGTATTAATTTCAAGATGGAAGGACACAGTGAAGACAGAAAGCAAAGGGACATTTGAAACTCTACAGAGAGGAGGTGAGGTGGGATCATTTAAATGCAGATAGGAAGGGATATGGTGGGAAACTATAAGATCTTAGAACTAACCACCTGAAACAAGGTGAGATGGTTCAATGGGTAAAGACATTTGTGACCAAGTCTTCTGACCTGAGATTGATCCCCAGAAGTCACATGGTGGAAGGTTCCAAAAGTCGTCCTCAACTTCCACGTGTGCAATACTGCACAAATGTGCTGACATGAGCGCTCTCTCTCTCTCTCTCTCTCTCACAACACACACACACACACAAAATCAACTAATTAATTTTTTTTTTCTTTTGCTCTTCAACTCAGGGTTTCTCTCTGTAGCTTTGGAGCCTGTCCTGGAACTCGCTCTGTAGACCAGGCTGGCCTCGAACTCACAGAGATCCAGCTGCCTCTGCCTCCTGCGTGTGTGCTGGGATGAAAGGCGTGTGTCACCACTGCCAGATGGCAAATTTAATTTTTTAAAAAACTTAGGGAAAGGACATTTTTAGCCTTTCCCCTGCATGTTAAGAAAGAGAAGATGGGCTCCATCACCATGACAGATATTCAAAGCTAGGACATTTGGTACTTTTGCAACTCTCAGGAATCTATGGTAGCTAGATTTTCTCCTAGCTGAGAAAAACACAAGCCCCAGGCTGAGGGAGAGGCTCTGTCTCAAAGGACTAGTGAAGAGTGATAGAGAAGGGAGCCAGATACTACCTTCTTCTGGTCTTTGTGCGTGTGTACAGGTGTGTACACCCCACCTTACATGTGTGCACACGTACACATACACACGAGGAACTGAGGCAGCAGGACCATATTAAGAAGTTCATGCAAGCCTAGTGGCTATTTTCTAACCTTCCACGAAGGTTGCTGAAGTGTTGATTCCAGAGTTTCCGGAGAAGGAAAAGTTCCTGCCGCACCCTCACCCTTCCCTCTGAGCAGTCTCCAGGTGTCTGCTCCACGTAGAGGATGTGCTAACTGTGCAGCGGCGGTGTGGTCTTCATGATCGGAAAAGGGGAATGGTAACAGAGGCCAGGTCAGGACGAGGGATAGAGAAACCTTTAGAAATTGTTGAGAGTGGGAACATCTTCTATAAAGTTTTTATTTGCTTATTATATTTTTTTGGTTTTCTGAGACAGAGTCTTCCTATGTAGCCCAGGCTGGCCCGTGGACTTGTAGTGTTATTTGTGTCAGCCAGAGTGCTGGGAACAAAGGCACAAAGTGCCACACCCAACAAACCATCTTTGTAACTTGCTGGAGAAGGGAGACAAGAGAGGCAAACACACACGATTTTGGTGGCACAAGGTGCTGGTGATTGAGCCCAGGCCTCACACGTGTTAGGAGTGTTACTGCACTGACCTGTATCTTTAGACTCCCTGCTCCAAATTAGGACATATTCAGTCAGGATAGGGAACTTTAGTACAATATAATTTTAATTTAAAATAATCCCACTTGTGCATATTAAATATATTTTATGTAGAGACACACAGCATATGCTCCTGCCTTCTGCTTTTACAGGCATTTTCTACTTTACTAAGATACTTCATACTTCCTTGTTTTGTTTTGTGAGTTTGAGATGGTCTCACGCAGCCCATGAACTTGATTATTTTCCTACCCTAGCCTCTGCAGTGCTGGGATTTCAGGTGTGGGCTGCCACAAATGGCCTCATAATTCTTTTTAATGCTATGCTAACAAGCCATCACCAAGAGAATCCAGTAGGCTGACAGTGCTACCTGGTGGGTCCAGGCCACAAGGAAAGCTGTGTACACACTTACAACTCCATGTGCCCTCTGGACACTGTCCCCAGAGGCCAAGAACTGCCTGGTGACAGGCTGGGTACATACTGCTTGCAGGCATCTCCTGGGTGGATGTGGACCTGGAACCTAATACAATCCACCATGTGGCACAAGTTCGTTCAGGCCTCAGAGTGTCACAGCACATGATCTGTAAGGGCCAGGTTTCCAATTGAGGAGCCCGTCTGAGGCATGCTGTAAAACTGATGAATGGCTGTCACATTTCCAAGGCTTTGGCTGATTTAGGGAGCTATTGGCAGGCACGTTGCTCCCAGTATGTCAGCCAGTTAATTATTTCCAACTTTATCTTTTTGTCAGTGCTTTTTGACAAATTGGCTGTTATCTCTCTATTCTGCAACAGTGAGCACTGCCCCTCTCCTGGTGACCCTGAAGTTTTCCTCCCTTTCTTTGCTTCTTCATATCCAGAGAGAAATGAAGTGCTCAGGCAAAAGGCTACGAGAAAGAAGATGTGGGTGGGGAGGGCTCAAAGCTCAACCTGAACCTAGTTTGTTCTACTTGGATGCAAAGCACACTGGGTATTTTGGGTGAAGTCTGATCTTGACCTCTGAATGGCCAAGACCTGGGACTCTGTCTAGCATATGGCGGATGCCATAGGAAACATAAAAGGGCTGGCATGGAGCGATCAGGCAGCTTCCAGGTGTGCCTTATGTAAAAGCAATATGGGCTGTGCTACACTCCGCCCATCCCTTCTGATGTCAGAGGAAAGGAAACTCGGCCTATCTATGTGGTAAGAAGGGAGCTTAGGAGAGAGGTGACACACAGACAGTGAGTGTCCCAAAGAACTGAGATGACAGTGACACACTTCACAGTTACAGAGACAAAAGTCAGAGAGACTGTAAGTCCCAGAGTAGGTATTAGGGACTCCCCTTGGAGCCCCACCTCCATCTCATAGATCCAGTAAGGTATTCTACCTTGGGCTTTGTGCTGAGTGCCAGATGCAGCTACCAGAGAGGACAGACAGACAAGGCCTGTCCTTCATGGAGTTTACAGGTTAGGGCCATAGGCAGATACAAAAAGGACCAACGGAAACATGTAATGGGACAAATGGGAAAATAAAGCAACTGAAGAATAATGTGAGGATCGAGTTCAGCCCAGGAGTCAGGAGAGACGTTCCCACTGAGGTGACAACGTGAAATGCTTGAGATTTACTGTACTTCAATTTCAAGTCTGGTACTAGTCTCCATAATTAGTGCATCATTTATTTTTAAACAACTTCTAGAAGGAAATACGCACGAAAGAATGTCCCTAAGTGCAGAGACAGATGGATTACCAGAGGAAGGACACTTGGACTTCACCAGACAAAGTACAGAGCAGTGCCCTGCAGCCCCAGTCGCCTCCCACCCACCCTCCCGCTCCTCATGGGGACTGTCACTGATGTCTAACACTTAGCCTGCTATTTTTGTTGCTTTTAAGATTTATTTATTTTCATTTTATATGTATGAGTGATTTGCCTGCATAGATGTCTGTGCACCACATGCATGTGCTTGCAGAAGTCAGACAAGGACACTGATCTCCTGGCACTGGGATTAAGCACAGTTGTGAGCTACCATGTTGATCGTGGTGATCAAACCTTGGTCCTCTACAAGCGCAGCAAGTGCTGTTAAACACAGAGTCATCTCCCAGCCCTTTGCTTGTCAGCTTTTGAACTTGTGACTACCCGGTCTCATGCTCTGTCAGACACACCACACTGCTGCACGTCCTGGAACTCTGTAGACCAAGCTGGCCTTGAACTCACAGAGATCCACCTGACTTTGCCTCCCAAGTACTGGAATTAAAGGTGTGCGCCACTGGCTCCTCAGTGTCTTCTACTGAAAAGAAATGACTACTTTTCTTGCATTTCCTTTTCTTTTTTTACCATGTAGCTCAGGCTAGCCTTGAACTTGCTATATGGCTCCAATGGTCAAAATGTACACTCCTCCTGCCTCTGCCCTGAGTTCTGGGATACTAGGAGAGGGCCTCCACAGCTGGCTGGCACGCCTTAATGCTTTCCCTTGTGTTGGCAGTTGTAGTGTTTGGCTTACCTCAAAAGGCTGAAGAGAATCTCCTACACCATGGTGTTATGATTTTGCCTTTTACATCCAGAATTTAAATTTAGAATTGGAATTTTGTGTGTGGTGTGAGATAGGAACAAAAGGCGAATGCTCTCTGCTTGAATGTTAACCAGCTGGTTCACTATACTTATCACAGAGGCTGGCCTGTTCCAGAGCTAACCAGCTGGTTCACTACACTTATCACAGAGGCTGGCCTGTCCCCAGAGCTAACCAGCTGGTTCACTGTACTTATCACAGAGGCTGGCCTGTCCCCAGAGCTAACCAGCTGGTTCACTGTACTTATCACAGAGGCTGGCCTGTCCCCAGAGCTAACCAGCTGGTTCACTGTACTTATCACAGAGGCTGGCCTGTCCCCAGAGCTAACCAGCTGGTTCACTACACTTATCACAGAGGCTGGCCTGTCCCCAGAGCTCTCTGATGCACTATGACACTGGGCTCTAGGGAGCAGAATCACCTGAGATGCTCTTTACAGGATCATATGATCCACAGCACTTCTGTGACTCATGGCTTAAGCATAGCATCACTGGAGAGACACACAGTTACCTTAGACAGCGCCACAGAGTTTAGCAGACTCCGAATGATGGTAAACACTAATGAACCCCATAGAGCCGGTGAAGGCTGCTAAAGCAGCTACTCACTAAGGGAAGAGAAAAGACCACAATAGCACAGTGGCAACTCCCAATCTCTGAGCAGATAGCCCAGAAAATGCCAGGAACATCCGATTTCCAAGGCAGAAATAGACAGCAAGTGAGGGGAACAAGAAGTGGCCTGAGTCCTTAATGCCCTTTCCTCAGAAATGTAAACCTGCTGCTCACCTGAGCTGCCCAAACAGAACCACTGTCTGAGGACCCGGACACCCTGCTGGAAAAGGCTCAGAGGGTATGGCAGGAAGAGCTGTGCAGTGCCATGTTTGTACATGGGACCCACGCTGAGCAGCAAGTCAAGTGACTGTCTCAGCGGCACACGTTCCAAAGACAGCTCCTGCAGGAAGGATAGCGGGACTTTTGCATATTGTTTTAGTGAAAAGTTCCATGATTTTACATGGTTGTAGCACTTCAAATAAAGGATATCAAGGCTGTAATAACTCCGTTTCTCAGGCAAAGTCACACGAAGAGAACTAACAGTAACTCGCAAACCACACTGCAAGGAGAGAGGGAATCTAGATTCCTGATCTGGATTGATTAGGTGACAGGGAGTCTTTTCTCTAAGTTTGAAGCTCAGGCAGAAGTTGGGCCTATTCCCTGCTGTCCAGACTCTGACAGAAGTGTGGGTGACCAATCACAGAGCCATGCCTGGCAGGGCTGAGTCTTCCTCTCTGTCCGAAGTTTGTGATACCTCCTTGTAAAATGTCAAGCCATCTTTTTGGAAGGAAGGTGTGAAAAGGAAGACAGTTCCACAGAGGCAAACTACTAATTCAGACTCAGCAGGATTTTCTACAGCACTGAATGATGACCAGAAAAAGAGGTATCCAGCCCAGTTAAAACTCCAATTTGCCCACACTCAGTGGGATGTCCAAATAGCCCAGAACCACAAAGGAACAGCATGGATTACCTTAGCAGGCCTCCCTAGCTCAGCAGTCTCAGTCCCAACTCCTGCTCACTACCTCACCCTCAGTCTGCATTATGTAACCTTCAGACAGGAGTTTGGAAACTCTTCTACTGCCTGTCTGCTGATAGAGCTGAGCCAGTGGCTGGCAGGGGTATAATCTAATAGGCGCAACTGGAAACAAATTCCCAGCCTCCTGTCTGAGCCCAGAGACTGTACAGACAAGGAAACAAATACTCGCTCAGTTCCCCTCCTCCTAGCCTCTGGCCTAACTCCGTGCTGACCTCACTCAACAGGCACCTGACCCTCCCAGATGAGGTGGGAGGGGCTTTAGTACACAGCATGGTAGGGTGGAGGTACAGGCACTAACAATATTTAAGATGCTGCCTTGGTGGGTCATTTAGACTTGGGAAGGAAAGTACTCGGACATCCACTGAGGTCCTCTTCAGAACTTTAGCTTTGAGAAAGGCTAAGAAAGTGCAGAGAAAGGAGATCCCCAGGAAGGAAGAAAACTGTTAGTGGGTCAAAAACTCAGCTTCCTGCAGCTTCACAGACTCCACTAGGTACAGACTCTACAGGAGACGTCTCAACAGTCCTCTGGACAATGCTACGGAAGACCTGGCTATGCATTATCCTTGTGGCCTTTGTCAGCCACCCAGTGTGGCTGCAGAAGCCTCCTAAGCGCAAGACACCTGCGCAGCTCAAAGCGGCTGTGTGCTGTGAGGAGATGAGGGAGCTCAAAGCCCAGGTTGCCAACCTTAGCAGTCTGCTGGGTGAGCTGAGCAAGAAGCAGGAGAGCGACTGGGTCAGTGTGGTCATGCAGGTGATGGAGCTGGAGAGCAGCAGCAAGCGCATAGAGGCTCGGCTCGCTGTGGCCGAGGGCAAGTACTCGGAGATGAACAACCAGATCGACATCATGCAGCTGCAGGCAGCTCAGACAGTTACGCAGACCTCGGCAGGTAAGTGCCGTCCTTGCACTCCTTGCCTCGTCCCTGCTGAGGTCTCCTAGCCCCAGCACTGCTTCTGGATGACCTGCTCAACAGGACAACTTTGGGGAGCCTTTGGGGAGTGCATTATCATTAAAGGTTCACTTTGTACTCATTGGGGGTTAGTGATGTCCTGCAAGTTTAGCCAAGACCTACCAGTCTCTCTCTAAGACAAAGTCTCATGTAGCCCAGGTTAGCTTTAAGCTCACTAGATAGATAGATAGATAGATAGATAGATAGATAGATAGATAGATAGATAGATAGATAGCCTAGGCCAGCCTAGAACTCTGGATCCTACTGCCTTAGCCTCCCAAGCACTGGAATTGCAGGCATGAAGTATCTCATGCCTGGCTCCATCCAGTCCATTTGAATCACATAAAATTTCAGCAAGTGAGGAGTCTGAACTCCCCTTTGAAGCGTGAAGTCTGCCCAAAGTCACACAAGGTTGGTGTGACCCTGCTATACTTCCTTGCCGAGCGCCAACAGACGCAAAGAAGCAGGAATGAACAGTAGATGGTAGCAGTTGCTCTAGATGCTAAGTTTCACCCCATACAGTGTTTGCGTATCCTCAGGACTTAGTGCAGACAGGTAGCAGATGCTACCTAGCTTATCTCAGCGCAGACACAGCCTGCAACCTTTCGACTGACACCTTTGTGCTCAAGAAAGGATAGACACCTTGATATTCTACAGTTCTGATCTGTCTTCCCCATGTTTGCTAATAAAACTCCCCCAAATAGCACAAAACATAAGCAAATGTAATGCTAAAATGCTGATCTTTAGTGGCTGAAAAAAAGGCACATGCAATTCACTCTTCAGGAAAACAATATTCAGTTTTTGGATAGCTTGGCACTGGCTACCCTTGGTTCAGACTAAGAAAAAGTTTTGCCCAAAATTAAGCCTGAAAAGTCTGTTAGTTAATTAAACACATATATAAAGCATGAACCTTGTGATCCTCGGTTTGGGAACCCAAAGGTAGGTGTTCTCATTTACCAGACAAGCAAGCCTTCATTTAGTCTGTGAGATGAAACTGCTCATGCAGAAGAGCAGGCCAGATGCAGAGGCTGTGCCACTTCTTGCTACTGGAAGTCTCCTGGGAGGGCAGGTGTACCTCACTTCCCCTTCCCCAATATGGCCTGTGCGAAAACGGGCACTTTGGGAGCTCCCACTTCCACCTGTGTCAGTAGGCACCAAGGAAAAAGTCCCCAGACCGGGAGCAGGAAGTGTCTCCTTCAACAGCCAGACTCTCCAGAAGCAGCTCTGTTATTCACAACAAGGACACAAACCCCAGCACAGAGCAGCCTCAAAGCAGCCAAGGAAGCTTTTAAATCAAGCCCAAGGGGAAGTGGGAATGTCTCATTTCCTTGTTTATCAAAACTTGCAGGGAACTGTCCCAATAGGCTCCTTGGGGTTTTGGTTTTCATTTAAACATGTAGCAATGTGAGATTGGGGAGGGGATAAGATTTCAAATCTGTCTCCCTAATTCACAGTAGCTATTACCTGAGAAACAACAAACCAAACAAACCAAGAAACAGCAACCCTCTGAGGTACTTGCAACTTAGCCCCTGGCCGAGGTCCCACCCAAGAAGCCTGAAGTTACTCATAGCAGCTGTCAAATGGCCTTCACAGACCACACCATTTTAGTTTCACGGCTTGGCGCTACAACAGGGTGTCTGTCTTACATTCACCCTGGAGCTTCCTTGGCACAGGTGAAGGGCCTCCCTATTCTACTGCTTTATAACCAAGGAAGCCCAAACACGCCCCCACAGTCACGACACCTGCTTCTACTCATGGGCACCTTACAGTACAATTAAAATCTTATTTTTTAATCCGGTTTGGATGCAGCAGGCATGCCCTCCCATCCCCGGGGCCCAAATCCCTGTTCACTCTGGGTGTCCCCCACAGATGCCATCTATGACTGCTACTCCCTCTACCAGAAGAACTACCGCATCTCCGGAGTGTACAAGCTTCCTCCTGATGAGTTCCTGGGCAGCCCTGAGCTGGAGGTGAGGTTGCTACTGCCACGTCCTACCCTTTGTCCTTAAAGGTCTGGTCTACAGAAAGGGAGACTCAGAGAAGTAATGTAGCCATGGTGGAGCCTATGAGAGTGCCCAGTTTATGGGATTTCTCTCTCCAGATTCCAGCCATCTGCTTATTTTCAAATCACCAGTCAAACGTTAACTCTGATTCCTACCAACATAACTAGCTCACACTTCCGGCAAAGTCCTAGATCAACTGCTCTCCAGGAGAGGAGACATTAGAAGGAGGCACACTGAAGAACCTCATTCTTCCATTCAAGCTGTGTTTACCTGATGCCCCCCACCATATACATCTCTAAGCTAATCACCATGGTGCCCCAGCCCCTCCACACTGGGAGCAATATTTCTGCTACAGTGTGCAGAGTCCACGGACCGACTGTTTGACCTTGTAGGCACAGCACACAGACGGGCAGTCTGTCCCCAAGCTCCTACCCCTGCCCAGAGGATCTTCTCTGTTTCAGGTGTTCTGTGATATGGAAACTTCAGGCGGAGGCTGGACCGTCATCCAGAGACGCAAGAGTGGCCTCGTCTCCTTCTACCAAGACTGGAGACAGTATAAGCAGGGCTTTGGCAGCATCCGAGGAGACTTCTGGCTAGGGAATGAGCACATCCACCGGCTTACCAGACAGCCAACAAGGCTCCGTGTGGAGCTGGAGGTAAGTGTGAGCTGTGAGGCCCTGACTGGGATGGTTTGGGAGCCACCACCATGGTCTGTTTACATTAGGTCTGGACGGTCACTGTGGCGACTTCCCTGAAGCTCCAGTACAGCTGAGGAAGGTTTTTCTCTTCTTTCTACCCTTCAGCAAAGTTAAACTATAGCTGACCCAGACCTGGGGAGATGCAGGCCAGAACAGGGTAAACCATAGAGAGATAGAAACACCATCGCCTCTGCCTGGGATCTTCTGAAGTACAAATCTCAGTGATGCTGGGTGGTGGCACTCTAGAAGGCTTCAAGTACAATATCCCCACTTGCTCTGATAGCATCTCAGAGGGAGATTTAAAACAAAAGTCCAACAGAGACATGAAGGGGCACAGAAAGAACAATCCAGGTCATATGGTGAGTCCAGACCCAAGTTTGGTCTCGGACCTGTGTTTGCTAGCTTCCAGATAACAGGGTGAACTGTAACAGTCTTAATAGAGTCCCATCATTAAGGAGACATTTAGCTGTGGAACTAGAGAGAGAGGAAGGGTTTGGGGTCTGTCGAAACAAAGTCCTTTATAGCTTCCCTAAGACTCTGCTCCTCCTTGCCAGGACTGGGAGGGCAGCACACGATACGCAGAGTACAGCCACTTTGCGCTGGGCAATGAGCTGAACAGCTACCGCCTCTTCCTGGGGAACTACAGTGGCAACGTGGGGAAGGATGCCCTCCTCTACCATAACAACACAGTCTTCAGCACCAAGGACAAGGACAATGACAACTGCCTGGACAAGTGTGCAGAGCTCCGTAAAGGTGAGGTCTGGGAGGCAGGGGGACAAAGTTTGGGGCCGGAGTACCGCTGAGAACAAGCAGTTAACTACAGCTGTGCTCTGGCTGTGGCGGTCCCTTTGCCGCCAGCTTTACACCATCAGTCAGCTACAGCCTAGGGAGCCATCCCAGCCTCATCTGTTTCTCATGCCAGGTGGCTACTGGTACAACTGCTGCACAGATTCCAACCTCAATGGGGTGTACTACCGCCTGGGGGAGCACAAGAAACATATGGATGGCATCACTTGGTACGGCTGGCACGGAGCCAACTACTCCCTCAAACGGGTGGAGATGAAGATCCGTCCAGAAGTCTTCAAGCCCTAAGAGAAGGCTGCTGCAATGCAGAGCTGTTGAAGTGAGGCACGTGGAAGGCTGAGCAGGGCAGAGCAGGATGGGAGGAGGGCGGAAAAGGGTAAGAAGGGAATGGTCTATCATCTTCAACAAACGCCACTTTCTAAGGAGCCCGAGAGAACTTTCTCTGTGCCACCGATGTGAGCTCATGTACACACAACAGAACTAACGCACTAGCAAACGGCGACACAGTTAGTAGACCCAGCGGGGCCTGCCACAGGTGCCTCGGGGGCGACTGCGTGGGCCCAGAGCGCAGCAGCTGTTTCCCACATGACTTACTGTGGGCAACAGTAATCCAGAGGTCACTGTAGCCAGCTTCTCTGACGGAGGCTTAGAAGCCATGAGCAAAAAAAAGAGTAAAGAGGAATGAAGTGACTCTCAGAGGAGAGGTCTTGGGAAAAAGAGCGGGTGGCGGAGAGGGAGCTTCCTTTTCTTCAATCCCATGACATTTCCTGTGTCTGCAGGATTTGTTTTGATTTTATTTTTGAGACTGGGTCTCTCTATATAATTCTGGCTGTTCTGAACTCATGTAGTGGTTGGCCTTGAACTCACAGAGATCTACCTGCTTCTGC
This sequence comes from Myodes glareolus, assembly GCF_982192425.1. Classification (NCBI taxonomy): domain Eukaryota; kingdom Metazoa; phylum Chordata; class Mammalia; order Rodentia; family Cricetidae; genus Myodes; species Myodes glareolus. The sequence continues at coordinate 8,391,527 of NC_142031.1, forward strand.
TTCCCAAGTGCTGGGATTAAAGGCCTGCACCATCATGATGCAAGAGGATTTTTTAAATTTTGTTTTGTTTTTGTTTTTTGAGACAGGGTTTCTCCGTAGCTTTGGAGCCTGTCCTGGCACTAGCTATTGTAGACCAGGCTGGCCTTGAATTCACAGAGATCCGACTGCCTCTGCCTCCCGAGTACATAGGTGGCATACAGGATTTTCAAGAGGCACAAAGATGTGGGGTAAAGCGCGGTCCAGGTGGACTACTCCAAACAGTCTTCAGGGAATAGCACTGCAAGGCCTGCTGTGGGAGGGAGACCAACGGGAGTGAGCACAGCCTCCGGGCGATCACAGTATGGCCTTCAAACATTCTCAGTAAACGTACATACCCATTTTTACTTATTCTGTAAGAAATGGACTCAGAGATCCCCTTTAAAAACACTGCCTATAAGAAGAATGTCTGAAAATGGAGGTAGATGGTACTGTGGTTAGAAACTTAGAATGTATAGAAGAAGCATCTTGCTTTGTAAAAATAAAAGATTGTAGTCTCTGTTCTAAACATTCAAAATACCTTTTTCTTTTACAATAAATACTAATAAAAATTTGAGTATTTTCTTCTAAATTCTTATTATTACCACTGAGAGAATGGTAAAAACTTCAGGTAAAAAGTCAGAATGAGCAGTGACCCTTGAGTTGGTTCTGCATTGAGTCAAGGAAATCAAAGGATCAGGAAGCCAGATAAAGAAAAGGGCAGAGAGAGGGGGGAGTGGGGTAGAGGGTGGCATGGGGGTAGGGGGAAGGGCCTAAGCCACTGGAGAGCAGGAGCAGAGCCTGGCATTGGCAGCCTATACCAACTTGGGTTCACAACAGGGGTCAGGGGATTGGTCCTTTACAAGAGGAGCTGCCCTCTGGAGGAAGTCAGTACAAGATAAGCCATGTCTCTCACTTAGTAACTTCACTGTACCCATGGATCTCTGGTCCTGGGAATCTATTTCCCCTCATGAACAAGAACTTTGGGGATTTTTCAAAGAAATAAAGTGACAAGAGAAGCCGCATAAAACAGGGGTCCCAAGGGGTCCCTGTTGCTATCCAAACAGAAACCTCCTCAGGCAGGCAGAAGAATGAGGTGCCCAGCACCACGCTGTTTGGAGGAGTGGGAGGACAGGCCCCACAGGAGTGTGCAGAACAAGGCGCCCCCACAGAAAAGCTGATGATTCTCCCTTCATTTAACATGAACCCCAAAGAACTCCTGTGGTCTCCCACTTCGGAGGGAAACTCCTCAGAGGGGAAGAGGGAGAGCGGGAGAATGGGCAAGCAAGGCAGCCCAGCCCCACACTTCCCAGCATGTGTTTGGTACTGGCAGACAGATGGTGCCCTCATAGCCTCTGACATAGAGAAGCAGAGCTGGGTGCTGCTGTAGAAGACAAGGCCCTCTGAGAACTGGGAACAGGAGCAGACCACCCAGTGAGCACCGGTCCTTGTGCTTCACTGTGCGGATGCTGTAGGACAGACAGCACACAGCTTTGATGAGATTCTCTACATGGCAGAGCAAACAAGAAAGGCAGGCTGCTGTGGCAGACGCCTTTGATGCTAGCACTTAGGAGGCAGAGGTCTACGGATCTCTGCAGGAGTCAGCCTGGTCTATAGAGAGCTCCAGGACAGCCAAGTCTATGCAGTGAGACCCTTTTGCAAAACAAGAAGAACAGAAGAGAGGCCAAAAGACCACTGTCCTCGTGCACTAGATAACCAAGGCCCCACAGCTAGTATGATGTGTTTCTTAAAACCCGATTCCTCCTAATTCCCCGCTCCCCTGAGAAGTGATTATATACTTTCTCATCTATGTGAGCTTCAAGCAGTTTATATTGTCTTAGTGCTGACCCAGCCTGAAGACTACATGCGGGATTTAATTTTTCCCAGAACACACAGGTAGGAAACAGACAGATGGAACCAGAGTGGAAAAATCCTTCCAAATCTACCTAGTGAGTGCTGGGATTACAGGTGTGTACCATCACATCTGCTCAAAAGGAAACTGTTGTTTTTTTAAAAGCAAAAAATAAAAAATAAGAAATAGCTGGCTAATGTTAAATGTATGTATTACCATAGGCTCTAGGAACAGATAAACTAGTGAGTGGAATATGACTGGGAAAAAAACCAACCACTGTGTGGGGAGGGATGCTAACAGTCAAAACAGACAAGACACCTACAGTTCACCTGCGGGGGAGAAGCAGGAACTCAGAAGCCACTGTGAAGAAAGGAATTTAGCGAAGTAGAAAAAGACAAGATCTCCTGAGTAAATTGTGTGTATGGGGAGCATGGGGACCCTGGGAGAGGGTTGAAAGGGAGGGGAGAGGCAGGGAGGAGAGCAGAGAAAAATGTAGAGCTCAATAAAAATCAATAACATAAGAAGAAATGAATTTAGTCAGAGACTTGAGAGCCCCATCTCAAGACCAGACCCACATAGGGCACACAACTCAAAGTGCCCCCAGGTGTCTCCTACTCTGGGGCAGTTTCCCAACAGCAGCTCTGACCAAGGCTGATTCCACAACTTTCTCCTCAGGTGTGTGTCTAAAAGAGAACTCAGGAGACTGAGGCAGGAGGATTCTAAGTTCACTCTTCACTATATAGAAGACTGTTTCCCAAAAAAAAACAAACCAAAACCAAACCAAATAGACAGACCCAACCCCCCAGAAGCAAGACAACAGCTTTCCCGGTAAAGAGGGCATCACAGTCAACACCACACAGCGGTGCGCAGGGAGAGAGAAGACAGCGGCAGGGAGAGAGAAGACAGCGGCAGGGAGAGAGAAGACAGCGGCAGGCGGAAGACGCTGAACAGCCTGAGTAGCTCAGAGTGCACGCTTTCCCTTCGAGCTGAATTTACACCAAAATTCTAAACCGACAAAATAAAACAAAATGCATCAAATTCAAATCTATGTGCAGGGAACTGTGGTCATTTTCCATTACATTGGCTTAAAGAGCTGACAAGTGCTTTTCTGCTCATACTCTATCTTTCTGCTGAAAATTCTATTAACTTCAGTGTTTGATTGTCTCAAATATAAGGAAAAACCAACGGTGGGGATGAGGAGCTTCAAACAGGTCTCAGGAAAGTCAGCAAGGACACAATAGGTTTAAATTAGCTGTCTGAAGTTAATGTTAACACACCCAGTTAGTTACCCTGGTCTCCGGAAGCTACCACATGAACAAGTGAGAGGTAGAAGGGAGAAATGCAGGTCTTTGTGTTTCCTGTGCTGAAGCAGTCCTCTCGTGTCGCCTGCTGTGAAGGCAGAGTGCGCACAGAACACGGCAGCGGAAGCACTCTGCTCAGCAGGGTCTGCTGGCCTACCCAGGAGCTTGTTAGCTGTTGGTTTGTCCTGAGCTATCTGCAGTTAAATGATGAACCATGTTAGCATCTCCATGAGATATCAGATTTCAGAGTTACCATTTCTAAAATCATTGGGAGAAGTGAGCAGTCCTCGAGGAGCTGAGGCTCATGTTTCTGGCTGCTTGTAACTTCTAACAGCACAACATTTACTAAACAACTTCCTTTTCCATACCCAGAAGATTCCAAACTATCTTAGGCGAGGAGAGAACAAAATCGAACCAGGGAAAAGTCACTGCATTTCAGACTTTGCTTCACAGTCACAGAACTCCAAAGGAGGAAGAGTGGGCACCAAAAGATTCTGTCTCTAAAACCTGCCCCTGCCTCTGGGCACCCTAGTGCTGCTCGGCAGCATCACCTAAGCTAGACACCCATCCATCTTTCCCAGGGCTTGTGGCCAGAGAACTGCTTCCCATTGATTTTACTGGGACCAGACAGCACAGGGTGGGAAACAATGGCGTGCAGGTCGTAAGGATTGACAGAAGTGACAACCATGGTTTGACAGCCATCTGTAGCCACATATTTACACGTGCCAACCACACCTGACGGCAGACTTCACACAGCTGAATTCTACACTGGACCCCAGTGAAGTGGGGCAGGCAGCAGCACAGGCGTTCAGGGCCTACCTGATGAGGGACTCAAGTATGGCAGGAGTGGGCCCTTTCTGGAACTCCAGTTCTTTGTAGTGTAGGGCTTTTGCATATGCTCGGCACTTGGCAGCTCTCTCACCCAACAGCACGATGCCATTGTCATCTCTCAGTGGCAGGGGGCCCTACAGGGAAGCACAGGAATATGGTAGATGGGGCACACGTTAAGAGTGGGCTGTGTTCCTGCTTTCCCCTCCTGCCAGCTGGCTTCCTCCCACCATCCACTGGCACAATGGAGGAAAAGCTCACCTTGTCACTGTGTTCCATGAACTCAGCCAAGTTCAAGAGGGTCTGTGTGACTTCGGCGATGTCTTGAGAAGTGAGGGCCAACTCAATGCTTCTGATGAGCTCATCTTGTTGGTCTTCATTCAGTTCAGACCAGCAGGACACAAACGCAGCATTGAAGAGATCCCTATGAACCCAGCGGGCAGGGAAGGATGTTAGGAATCTTTCCCGTGCCTCTGCCTGGTGCCACAAGCTCTATCAACCTGCTGGCACTGCCGTTTGATTACGAGGAGCAAAGCTGCCTGATGGAGCTTGTTGGAAGTTATCTAAACCTCCAAGCAGCACAACAACTGCTGTCACTATCTGCTCTGTGGCAAGCAAAGGAGGAAACTCGAATCTGTTTGTTTGTTTGAGTCAGGGTCTCACACTACAACCCAGACTGCTTTCATACTCAGGCACCCTATTGCTTCACCTCCCAACTGCTGTGACCTCAGGCAGGCATCGGCAAGCCTAGCAATGACAACTTTATCTTTTCGGGCGTGCATAGACATGGCACCCAGGGGACTGTGGTAGAGTGGGGTGGGGAGGAGGATACAGCAAACTAACTTCTCTTCACAGTTACGTTTCCTGGCGGTTTCTGCGCGCTTCTCTGCACTGGGACGAACAGAAAGAAAGCTTCAACACGAACAGATTTAGGAAATAACAGTACTTAAGTGATTCTTGGAGAATTGCCTGGACAATGTCCAAATTCTTAAGATCAAAAATGGCAACGGCAGCATCTGCTACTGCTTTCCAAACACACTGAGAGCATCTGACTGGGTGACTACGTGAGGGACGACAGACTCAAATGCCACCAAAGCACACAGGATGCCCTGCCGGTCTCCACAGCACAAGAGCCATTTCCAAGACCACAACACAGAGGTGAGATCCCCACAGAGTCACATGGATGGATAACCCCACCTCCCAACATAAAATGCTTTCCATGTTTCTAGGCGCTGTGGCCTGCGGTGGTAGAGGAATGGAGACCAGAACATGGTCCCGCTATGGGTGGGGGTTAAAACTTAATGTTCTTCACTTTCTGTTACATACTTCAAGGTTAACTTAGACTAATGTGTATAATTTTGAAATATGGTAGGAAAAAAGATTAAATTCTAATCTTAAAAATCGAACACTGACACAAGCCTGGTGTAAATGAAGGAACAAGCGTTCCTTATCTATTCAGAGTTGACAATGGATCCCCAATTTATATCGGGGACTAAGTTAATAAACAGCCTCTCCCAGGCGGTAGGGGCACACATCTTTAATTCCAGCATTCAGGAGGATCTCTGGGAGCTCCTGGCCAGCCTGGTATACAGCGTGAGTTTCAGGACAGGCAAAGCCGTTATACAAAGAAACTGTCTCGAAAAACTAAAAACCAAATAAAACAAACAAACCAGACTCTCTGGGAATGACATTGTGCTCAGGATGACCTGGGTAGAAGAGTGGTACAGAACATCAGCTAGACACGTGTGATCCACACTCGTGTGACACGGAGCATCAGCTAGGCACGTGTGATCCACACTCGTGTGACACGGAGCATCAGCTAGGCACGTGTGATCCACACTCATGTGACACGGAGCATCAGCTAGGCACGTGCAATCCACACTCGTGTGACACGGAGCATCAGCTAGACATGTGTAATCCACACTCGTGTGACACGGAGCATCAGCTAGGCACGTGTAATCCACACTCGCGTGATACAGAGCATCAGCTAGGCATGTGTAATCCACACTCGCGTGACACAGAGCATCAGCTAGACACGTGTAATCCACACTCGTGTGACACGGAGCATCAGCTAGGCACGTGTGATCCACACTCGTGTGACACGGAGCATCAGCTAGGCACGTGTGATCCACACTCGTGTGACACGGAGCATCAGCTAGGCACGTGTGATCCACACTCGTGTGACACGGAGCATCAGCTAGACATGTGTGATCCACACTCGTGTGACACGGAGCATCAGCTAGGCACGTGTAATCCACACTCGCGTGATACAGAGCATCAGCTAGGCATGTGTAATCCACACTCGCGTGACACAGAGCATCAGCTAGACACGTGTAATCCACACTCGTGTGACACGGAGCATCAGCTAGGCACGACTGATCCACACTCGCGTGACACAGAGCATCAGCAAGGCACGTGTAATCCACACATGCATGACATAGAACATCAGCAAGGCATGTGTGATCCACACACTACAGAGACAAAGAACGTCTAGACAGGGCGTTTTGAAACATTAAAAAAGAAAACAAAACAAAAGAAAAAGAAAATGTGAAATAAATGAGAGGAACCAAATTATTATGGAATATGGAGCCCATAACTACTACTAACACAGTAAAACCAGCTCTGCTCATAAAACTGGAATAAATGCCTTCCCTCTGCTGCCCCCTATGGAAAATGGCTGCCTGTTAATTAAATCACCACTATTCCTCACTATATGCAATGTGTCCATTGCACAAAAAAAAAAAAAAAAAGAAAAGAAGAGAAAGGCCTTGCAAACAGGGAAAGGAAGCCAGGCAGGAAGCCCTGGCACACATACCTGGCCATTGGGTTGTAGGCCTGTGCCAGGGCCCAGCACGAGCGCAGGGAAGGTGATGAGGAGTCCTTCAGCAACTCCAGACTCAGCCGTCTCAGCCACTCCAGCCAGTCATCTTTGGAGACCCTTCTGGCAGCTCCCCAGGCCTGTGATATACATGTGACAACAGGAAGCCAATAGCTTTAGGGTCATCGCAAAACCACTACCACTGATGTCACCATCATTCTACTGTGACTTGTAATTCATACCTGTAGTTTCTACAGAACATAAAAGACAGAGATTTAATTAAAGCACATAAAGCAAAAGCAGGAGCCTCTGAGCACAGCGGGGTGTAGGAAAGGCCCGTATGCTACCTGCTGGGGCTGGACTCGCTCTGCAGAACCAGCATGACAGGTCTGTTATATCCAGAGTGTCTTCAACAGAACCTAACAGATGGCTGGATGGCCGTGGTGCAGAAGTGAGCTGGGCATTCAGCTCTGCAGAGCTGAAGTATGGCTTAATGCTTGAGCTCCTCATGTGTGAGGACGTAGGCTCCATCCCTGGCCCCAAAGTACTCCTGGGGCCTCTTGGGCAGGAATGTCAGTGGAACATCAGACTCTGGTGTAGTGGCCAAAACCACACCCAGGACTCAAAGGCTTGGACTGGTCTCAGTTTTGTAACTTTTGGCTCTCTGATCTTGGGCAACTACTTATTATAAAGGGGACATGCCACCTTCCACTCCACTGAGCATCTTAAGGCTTTACTAAGGAGTGTAATGAACCTTAGTGGTGTACATCACACTAGTGTACTATGTGGTGTTGTTCTCTGAAGCTCCAATCCTATTTGGAGTCCTGACCCAGCCACTCACAGCAATAACACTGAGCCTCAGGCTCCTTATCTAACTGTATCCAGACGGCCTAGCTCAAACAGATGAATAAAAAGTGGCTGCTATCATCAACATGGCATGGATCTGAACTGGCCGGGCTCTATTACTAGGTCCCCAACGTCTAGACTTGTTCTTGAACGTGAGTATTCCCTACTCCATCTTCCAAGTGCTGGGAAAACATGCAAGCACTGCTACACCTCAAAACTGAGAGGATTTGATTCCTAGCACCACAGAAAAAAAAGAAGAAACTTTAAACAATTGATAAATACACCATCCCATTTCTGATTACATACGGAAGCATATTTTTACTTTCGACAAAATGGATTCAAGAATCAGCGATGGAGGATTTTGCTTAGGGTTTCTGAACTTGTTCTGTTCTTGGGAAGATAAACTAGAAATCCCCTTTTGTCTGACTGTTGATGTTTATGTTTACTGCCTGAGTCCTGGGTAGAGGGGCTGGAGAGATGGCTCCTCGGTTAAGAGCATAGCATACATTGCTCTTGTAGAGGATGGGAGTTTGGTTCCTAGCACCCACATTAGGCAGCTCACAACAGCCTCTAACTCTAGCTATAGGGAATCCGATGCCTTTTCTGGTGTTCGTGGATACCCACACCCACAAGCAGATACACATGTAAGACATAATTTCTACTCTTAAGTGGAAAGGAAAGCCTGTAGAAATAAACCAAACCATGAAGAGATGTTTGCAAGGCAGAGCAGAGTTCCAGGGTAGAGTGGCTGCACCTGTGTCTAACAGACATGCCGGCAGATGTACTTCTCACCTCTGACAGTTTACCCTTTGTGAGGTGCTGCCAGGTAGCCCCAATAACCATGAGACAATACAGTGACTCATGACTCATTGCCCTCTCTTGAAGTAGCTATTAGGAAATCCCCAGAGGAAAGGTAGCATTCCTCCTAAACCATGGCTACCTGACCGGTTCCATCTTAAACCAGCAAGCATTTCCTAGCTATCTGTGGAGGAGTGAAGTCAATAATTAATAAACCCTTAGTGTTTAATGCTGGGTATAAGTACAACCCCCCAGATTTGTCTAGAGACTCAGGCCTCCCTGCCTCTTTACCTCCCCCAGTGGCTGAGAGGGAGCTGCTAAGAAACAGGAAAACACCAGGCTAAAATGCAACCTGGAGGTTGCTCACAGTCTCCAGAGGGGCTGTAGAGTGGGGTACTTCAAGTTGGTGAAGGAATTCTGACTATTCTGCTCAGGTTCCCCAGAGAAGTTCTGAACCACCACATGGCAGAAAGCTGGCCAGATCCCAGGCTGTGTCAGCAGAGACAATTTAGTACTCACTAGCAAAGCTCTAAAAGTTAGGTATTCAAAGTGTGGTCCATGGGCTGGAAGTATTACACACAGACCTGGGAGCTTGTTAGAAATACGGTATCAGGCCTGACCTCAGACATCCCACATCAGAGTACACATTTTAATAAGATCCCGAGGAACTAGTAAACCTGACGAGAGGGAGAAGAGCAGAACCAGTGCTTGAAAGACCACATCAATTTTATGACTAATTAGGGGCTTATCAGCTGCCATGTTTAAATATGAAATGTCCCCATAGGTTCATGGGCTTGAACACCTGGCTCCCCAGGTTGGGGTGCTGTCTGGGAAGGTTACAGAACCTTTATGTGGAGATAAGTCACTGGGGGAGGGTCTTGCGGATTCATAGCCCAGCCTCACTTCCTGAGTGAGGGTAAAACATGACCAGACAGCTTCCTGCTCCTGCTACCACACCTTCCCTGTCATTACAGTTCCCCCGGGACTGTAAGTCACAATATACCCGTCCCCTTAGGGTTGCTCTTGATGAGTCTTATACCACAGCAGCAGCAGGAGAAACTGAGATGCCAGCTCTGTTCTCCTGGGAATGCTATTTGTAACAAAAGGTCCTAGTTCTAAGGAAACACAAAAGATACTTAATTTTCTACATTAAAAAAAAAAGATACATAGGTACACACACACACACACACACACACACACACACACACACACACACACACACACCTTTAATCTCAGCACTAGGAGGCAGAGGCCAACTTGGTCTAAGCAAGTGGCAGGACAGTCGGGCTACAGAGAAACCCTGTCTCAAAGCAAAATAAAATAAAACAAAACCCCTCACAATTGTACTGCCTCAGTCTCCTACGGGATAGGACTACAGGCCTGGACTTCCATGCCTAGTACTTCTGCTTCCTGTGACCTGAGCCTGGGAAGTCGTGTCTAAAGGATAAAAGGGACACAGGGAAGTGTGTCACCACCTCCCGGCAACAGTGAATTTTTTTTTAATGCTTTAAAATTTTTATTGTTGGCAGTGGTGGCACACACCTTCAATCCCAGCACTCAGAAGGCAGAGGCAGATGGATCTCTGTGTGTTCTCAGCCAGCCTGGTCTACAAAGTGAGTTCCAGGACAGCCAGGACTGTTTCCACAGAGAAACCCTGTCTTGAAAACATGTTGGGTTCAGTTCTCAGGACCTACAGTGATTCACAGTCATCCACAGCTCTCCTTCCAGGGGATCCAAGATTCTTCTGACCAAGCTTGCACATGGTACAAATATACACACGCAGGCAAAATACACATAAATAAAAGGAGTAAGCCGAATAAATTAAAAATAATTACAGTTAGGCACAATGGCTCCTGCCCATAATCCCAGCACGTAGGATGCAGGTGCATGAGTTAGAGGCCAATCTGTGCTACAGAAACAACACTTCAGATGTGCTGGAAGGCAGCACATGCCTGTCCTACCACCAGCTGAGTGGCTAGGGCAGGAGGATGGCTACAAGTTCAAGGTCAGCCTGGACTACGTAGTGAGCTCAGGACTAGCCAGGGCTGTACAGTATGACCCTGCCACAAAGCAACAGCAACGTAATTCCAAAACAAAATAAAGCAAGCAAGCAAACGAATAAATGTAAAAAAGTCAGACACAATGGCCTAAATTCAAGATAATTGACTTTTTAAAAACAAACAAACAAACAAACAAGCTGATTGGTCAGTGTAAATTCAAAGTAGCAAGAGATGAAAGTTCTGAATGAGAAAGGAAAACAGAGCTCTGCTCCCCCAAGCTCCCTGGAAACAATGGACCTGCCTTTTGGAGGTTGATGGTGCTGACATGCAGCTTCTTCATGGGTCCCGTTTCTACTGGTCCACTGGCCAGTGCATCTCCTTGGCCACTCCTTAGCATCCGGTGCTGGTAAATCAGAGGGTCTTCTTCCTCATCAGCAAGTGTGTACCCCTGCAAGCAGAGATGCACTGAGCGACGGCACCTGTACCAGATATGCCCCAGCTTACAAAACATTCACGAACCTTGGGAGAGTCCTGTCTGGAAGAGCCAGGATTTCAACAAGCAGGACACATTGCACATACGTCCAAAATCGCCACAGGTGGCTGAGCTCCCCATGGGGGTCACTGACAAACCTTCAACAGGTGAGTCCCCAAGCCAGGCAAAGGCAGACTGAGCCGAATAAAGTGATCAAATGCCCAGAGCACAAATGGCACACAGCTGGGCTTGCTGCCTGCTTTCATTCAGCCCAAGAGATTAAGAACTATTATTTTTTGTTTGTAATCTCAAACAAATACATGAGGATTGTGAGAAACTCAAACCTCAGTGCCCACAATACAATCTACTATACCAAGGTCAGGCTTATTAGTTCTGAGCTGGGTGCGGCCACTTTTCAGCCACATAGGCGAAAGTGAGAGACTTCAACAGAAACCATACAAAAGAAAATCACCTTCTCCAGACACGTCTGCCAGGCCTAGCCAGGGCTAAAAGGCTAGCCTTAGCCTGTCCTTTGCTGTGAGATTGCCAAGGAGGAAACCTCTTGGGACCTCGGTGCGAAGGGCGCTCACTCACCTTGACGATTCTGCAGATGAGCACATCGTAGCGCTGGTGATTGATCCGGTGTCGCACCAGGACTTTATTTACCATGGGGATGAAGATCTGGTACTATACAGGAAGGAAAGACACCGTTACTCTGGAGAACAGGAGAGTAGCTACCTTCTGTGCTTGGCCGGCTCTGTGGGAGTCCCTAGAACTCCTTTCCTGCCGCTGTAATGCCAGGTCAATCCCCATGGCTTCTGTCTGCTTTCCCCAGTGTCCAGGCCTCTTGCTCCACAGCCCATTTCCAAATGTATCACTGACAGTCATCATTTTAAAATATCAATTCTGATATCCTGCAATCAAAGTCTCCCAAGCTTTCTAGTCTTGTTCACAGTGATTTGCACATGTTGGTGGGTCCTGGCTCCTGGAGGCTTATGACACAGCCCAAGTTCCCAAATCAGCAGATCTGGCCTGAGAGTTTGCATTCCTAAGAAGTTTCCAGGCATATGGATGCTGATTGGAGACCCTCTGATTCAGACTGTAGTTTCCCCACTACCTAACCCTGTCTCATCTAAGACCTTAGCTACAAGTATTCCCGCATCACTTTGGGGGTTACCTTGCTCTCTAGGGGTACCACAAATGCTAGCTGCCCACCTCACTGTGGACTTGGTGCTGCTCCTGTCTCTAGCTACCCAGCTGACCCTGTGTACTTGGTGCTAAGAGTGTCTCTAGGTAACTCTCTGCAGCTGGGGAGACTGGAGTCAGGTCCCTGTTTAAACGACAGTGGTGGTGGTATTTTGTTTGTACTGGAACAAATAACGCTTGCCTGAGGATCAGAGTGCAGAGCTAGCCACACTAGTTAGCCACAGAGGTCAGGCAGTGGTGGTGCACACCTTTAATCCCAGCACTTGGGAGACAGAGGCAGACAGATCTCTTTGAATTCAAGGTCACCCTGAGCTACACAAGATCAATCCAGTCTAAATGGGAAACAGAGACAGGTGGTGATGGTTCACACCTTTAAACCCAGTACTTGGGAGTTCTGTGGCTTTAATTCCAGTACTAAGGCAGTGGAGGCAAGAAGGGGTATGGCTGGGTGGAGGAGGAGTGTGTGGTATTCAGTCTGAGGGTTTAGAGACAGGATCTTGCCCACTTTGGTCTGAGGATTCAGTAGAGGTAAAAGGTCTCTCTAGTGGCTGGTTCCTTTACTTCTCTGATTTTTCAGCATTTACCCTATATGTGACTCCAGGGTTTTTTTTTTATTATTATTTTAAAATTATTTATATATTATGTATACAATGTTCTGTCTGCATGTATGCCTGCCCACCAGAAGAGGGCACCAGGTCTCATAGATGGTTGCGAGCCACCATGTGGTTGCTGGGAATTGAACTCAGGACCTCTGGAAGAACAGCCAGTGCTCTTAACCTCCGAGCCATCTCTTCAGCCCAGAGTCCAGGTTTTATTATTAAGACCAATGAGAATTCACACTACATGATAGTACATTAGAAAAGTCTTCCCTGTCTCCCCTGCATGAATAGCATTTCTTCCAACTTTTACCCAGCACACTCAGGGTAGCAGGGAAGTAGTTACCACTCACTTTGCTTTCCTAAAAAAATATTGTAAGAATAAGGATTTGCTCTTCCCTTTTCTTCTTGAAAAAAAAATTTCTTTTTCAATTTAAAATTTTTGGAGACAGGATCTCCTGAGTCCCAGGCTGGCCTCAAATTCACTCTGTGCTGAAGTGTTCCTCAACGCCTGATCCTCCTGCTTGCACCACCCAAGTGCCACTACCCAGTGCTGTGCAGTACCGGGGCCAAAACCCAGGCCTTCACACATTAGCTAGGTAAGCACTCCATCCCCAGCTATTTTCTGCAATCTCTAGAACAACACAGCCCACATAGGTGCTTCAACTAAAACTGGCTGAACAAAGGAAGAAGAACAATAAAAACTGAAATGATTTCATATTCTCTAAGAGAGGCTGAGACCCATCTCCTGATCTATGTACTAACGACTGGAGATTTCATAGTTTTCTTCCCAAACAAGGCAGATAACACGGTGGGTCCATCCAGGAGTCCCATGTTACCTTCTTCCCCAGTTGAAAGACCAGCGAAGAGAGTGTATCCATGGCTGTGGGGCGCAGCTCTGGGCTCTGGTCCAGCGTCCGAACGATAGGGTGAATGATCCGGGAGGCATAGTCGGTGAAATCCAGGGACTCTGTGAGGCGGTCCACTGTCTCCAAGGCAGCCCTACAACAGGTGCCAGCTGAAGGCTACCTTACCAAAGCCCCGAGGGACGGGAAGGAGGGCAGCAACAAGGTCTCCATAATCTGGGACATCTCTGAACTAAAATAATGGAAGCAGAAGTGAACAAACCCACAAAGATGGCCTGGTAAAATAGGTGCTTACTTCCTCGATGGCAGCGGGACTTCGGGGGCATCAAACAATTTCACAATCGGAGGCAACAGCAAGTGCAGATAATCATCCAGGTTGGCACCAAACAGCTGGATCGCTGCCAGCAGCTGCAAACAGGAGCAAGAGCATGAGGTAAGCAATACAGGAAGGTGTCAGGTAACCCGGTACATGGCTGGGGCGGTGTATGAAAATTCAGAGCTCTGTGGGGTTCTGAAGATCTGTCATACAGCTCTCGACTGCATTCTTTTTTGGTGTCCCTGGCCCTTATTCTATGTGATACATGCTACTTTGCTTTCTCTGCTGTATTTTGGCTCACGTGTATCAGGTGCTAGATAACAAGGCTGGCTGGAGACAAACCTTTATGAAGACCAAGCCATCAAGGGAGACAAACAGGAAGGACAATCAAGAGAGGACTGGGAATATTCTGGAAAGACACTGCACGAGCTTAGGTGTCCTTGTTCCTGGGAGGTTGGGAACCCTGCTCACCTTGATGGAGACGATGCGGCCTTGGCTGTTGTCGTGCATGAAGACACGCAGCATGTGTGGGATCAGCTGGGGCAGGTAGAGCTTAAACTCACCACCAAGAGCCACCACAATTTGCTCAATGAGAAGAATGATCGTGCTCTGGATCGAGGTGTTCATGACCCAGAATTCCTACAGAGGGAGACAGAAGGGCAGACCCAGGTGCTCATTTGCTGAGAAAGGAACCTAGAAATGAGATGGCTAAACAGGACAAAAATGTATCGAGCTGTCTTCCCAGATGACCACTCCCCACCTTCCTCACACTGCACAGCCTGGCGAGGGGACAAACAATACTGCACTTTCTAGGTGCTGCCGGCCCCAGTTCTCCATGCTGTGAGCATTCAGTCATGCTAATTTATTCTGCAAGCCTCTCCAGCTAGACTTGGACTGTGAGGGCAGAAACTACTCCATTTCACCTCTGACCTCTGGAGCACCCCCGAGCACCTGGAATACTCTAGTCATCAGACTGTTCACAGAACCACCAGATGTACATCTGCATCACTGCATGAGCTCTGACGTGCTGTGCGTCCACAGTCTTATTTCTAGCAGAAGGGGACTCCAGGGTTACCAAGATTTCGTGCCCTTTCAGGATTTATATTTGGCTGGATAGTATCTGACACCTGTTCCCTAAAATCTGTCCATCAGGCTGGGGTACTGCAAAAAAGTAGGTACTTCCACACCCATGCAGTAACAATCCGTAGACCTTACTGATGCAGAAACCTGGTCACTGCCCCAGATTCTGCCTTGGAACTAACTGCAAGGCAAACTGGCTCAAGGCTCCTACCCATGAAAAGCTGTCGTCTTAAGTCACTTCTAAGACGGACCTACAGCTTTCTTCAGAGCGTCTGGAGCAGGAGACTGGAGGAACAGATACCCTGCTGCTGATGGCAGCGCACACCAACACCCAGGGTCTGAACAATGCACACGAGTAGTAAGCAGAATGAGGAAAACCAAACTAGAAAATGTTGCGTGAACTTGCTATTGGCTGTTGTTCTCTGGAAACTGTTTACTCTCGGTAATAACACTGAAGCTCTAAAGGCCCTGGGTTGTCTCATGTTCGTTCATTGGACTGCATTTGCCTTCTTCAGAGAAAGCCAAGTCTTCCAACTCTATCATCACAAGCTCTTCACAGAGGTTTCTTTACTCAGAAGTCAGCAGCCTGCCAGGGGTGTGGGCTAGATCATTGCTTACAGACTGTTCTCTTCCCGGTCTCGAGGGAGCTCATTAAAATGTCCAGGATCAACAGTCAAAGGAAGACCACCTGCTCTGTCTTCTCCGCTGGGACGGAACTAAAGCTGCATTCTGCGAGAGAGGCCCCTCCTCGAATCCTTGTGCATTGGTCTTTGAGGGAGGTGTGGGGTGACTCAGAGGGCTTCAGCTTCCTACCCTGAGCACACTGCTTCCTTCCTGCCTTCCCTTCCCCAAGGCCATCACTGGGCAGTTAAGCATTTGGCCTAACTCTTTCTTGTGCGGAGGCCTCCACGGTAGAAACTGGGAGCACAGCAGCTTTTATGATTTATACATGCGGGGATGCTCAGCTCTGCACCGAGGTGCTGGGAGCTCCTCTGGGGAAATGAGCCATTTTGATATCGGCCCTGCTGCTTCCACCAAGCTAACTACAAAGTATCCCTCCCCACACAACCATTTTAAATTACACAGGACAGTAGAAAATAGTGTTCCTATTATCGGAGAATCTTCTAGCACTTGCTTAATGCATGCTATGAAATGCTAGGCCCTGAGCCCTTCCTCAGTGCCACTGAAGTAGACGACTTTTATGTCTTTGGCGGCGGCAGGGCAAAGTATCACCTTGTTACTCAGTGCCCGACCAATAATACTTTGGAGGCCTAGGAGAAGCCGATTCCCAATGCTCTAGAGCTGTGGGGTTTATGGGTAGTAAGGAGTGGGGGCTTTTGTGGGAATCAGAAAGCACAGCCTCAATACTGAAGAAAAGCTGCTTTGCTGTGGGTTGGGCAAATAACTCAAGAATGTCTCGGGCAGAACAACTATTTCAGGGTTTCTCTTCTGACTTCATCTCATAATCTTGTACTTGGGAGCTGGGAGCCTGCAGCATCAGTCCCCGTCTACCCTGCTCCTCAGAATCAAAGCAACCGACAGTCACTGTGGAACAGCTCTGCCATGCCCACCCTGCGAAGGAAAGAGCCATGCTATTTAAACACATTCTGGGCCTCCCTTACAGAGAGCAGGAACTTCTACTCACTCTCATGAGGGTGACTATTTCATCCATGTATGGGCGGATGTGGCTTTTCACGAAGGACACCAGCATTCCCAGCTGCTGGAACAGAAACTGGAACAGACAAGAAAGAGTTCAACAAGTTGGTACCAGAAGGACGCAGAACTCACAGGCTTACCCAGAGATGAGAACTGCGGGGTTGGCTTCCACAGCATCCCAGCTACTGAAAATACGCTCCGAGTAGACTTAAAATGTTCAGCGGGGAGGGGATCGCACACACTAGGACAGCCAGTTACTGGACGGCAGGAGCTCAGTGCCTGACTGGCTGGTTTACAGGGCCGTGTCACACCCTGACCCTTTCTCTGTGGTGGGAAACTGCACACAGCACTGCTTTAGCTGCGGACTGTCCCAGGTGCTACCCCAGGCCATACATGGGAAGCACCTGAGCAGGGGGCTGAATACTGCCGTGCGTGACGTGACATCAGGATTTTAAGTCACTAAAGACCTTAAAAAATGGGCATGAGGCCAGACATGGTGGCACATACCTTTAATCCTAGTACTTGGGAGGCAGAGACAGGAGGATATCTGAGAGTTGGAAGTCAGCCTGGTTGACATAGGAAACTCCAGGACAGCCAGTACTAGACAGAGAGACCCTGTCACAAAATAAAAACAAATAAACAAACAACAATAACACACCCGGCATGAAATTGTTAGCCAACTACAAGTGTAACTTGGCCTTAATTTGCTACTAATTACTTTCCAAAGTATAGGCATGGTGGTAAACACATGTAATCTCAGCAGTCAGGAGACTTTGAGGTAGGTGGGTTTTGGAATTCAAGGCCAGACTGATTTACATAGTGAATTGTAGTCTAGCCAGAGCTACATAGTGAGACCTTTTCTCAATAAATAAATAAATAAATATAAAATAAACTCATTATGGATGTTATAATCAATTTATTAGTAATAAATCGGTAACTTTTTTTTTTGAAACAGTCTCTAATGTAGTCAGATAGGACTTGACCTTGCTATAGCTAAGGTGACCCCCTGACCCCTGGTCCTCCTGCCTCTACCTTTCAAGTGCTGGATTTCGGGCATGCCATTACCATATCTAGCTCACAATAAGGTCTTAAGATATCGCAAAGAAATTGTGAGCCAAAATGGGCAGCAAACTTGGAGAGGGACTGGATAAGGAGTAAGGGGATTCTATTTAGGGCAGTATAGTTTTTAATTATTATTTTTGGTTGCTGTTTTTTCTGAGTTTTGAGACAGGGTTTATTTTGTAGTCCAGGCGGGCCTCGTGCCTTAGATTGACATATTGGGAACACAGGTGTGAGCCACCAAACCCAGTAGGTGGCATCTTAAAACTGACAGAAGAACTGCCACCAGGGACTAAAAAGGGCATGGGTAAGGGAGCCCCTGTGACTTTTGGGACTTCCCAGCTCTCTTTATCTATTCCTCTCCAGGAACAAGGCCAGAGAAACACGCATTTTATTCTTCATCTGGAAGCTTGGCTCAGCCGGGACGAGGAAGAGTGTTGCTTTGAACAGTGAGAACAGCAGGCCTGTGCTCACAGTGCCCAGGTGGCTGAGGCAGGCAGATCAACAGGTGCAGGCCAGCCTGGGCTACACAGTGAGCTCCAGGGTCCTCTGCACTACTTAGCAAGACCCTACCACAACAAACAAGGAGGATATTGGGGCGCATCACCTGCAGAAGTGAGGACAAAACACGCAGAATCAGGCTCATCGGCAGCCCGCATTAGCTCCCTAACAAGTAACCACATGGTTGCTCAAGTGGTCAAACCCCAGCACCACATGGCGCAGGGGGACTCAGCAGAGCCAGCCCACCTATCTTAGCATGTCCCTCACAGGATCACTGGTGGCACTTTTATGAAACAGGTCAAGGGGTAGGAAAGTCTAGATAAAAAGGCACGTCAGCTAAATTTGTTATAAGAACCTGAAAGAAGATGGAAAAACCTAAGCCAGAGGCAAAGCAGGATACTGGGAAGTCAGGGGTCAGGGAAAGCACTAGACAGAAAGAGGGAATGAGCCTCCTGGCTCCTGGTCATACCTAGGGAGGGAAGCTTGAGAGCTGATGTTTAAGGAGTAGCCATGCAAAAGCTAAAAGCATGGCGTGCAAGGCGTACAAGTGCTTTATACACAAGCAAAGACTCGGGGACCCAGTCCCTTTTCTTCTCCCTTAGATTCTTTCAAAGGAGAATAAAGGAGAAAGGACAGTTATTAGTTATTGATTTATTTAGTGATTTACTTATAGCACTGCTCATATTGCTTATTTGCCAAGTATGAGTTCACTTGCTACCTGGAAAAGAATGACCTGGAGAAACAGCTGAAGCAATTGGTGGCTGCCCTTAACAACTGCTGACTGCCAAGTAAGCTCTGTAGACTTTTGTTTGCTTACCTGCCCCTACCCTGGGGTTTTAGAGTATAAAATAAGACTACAAAGTGGACCTGAGATAGAAGCCTTTCAGGAGCTGTCCTGGCTTGGGTCCACTGATGACATCTCCCCTCTTCCATGCTCACTGGTATCAGAGTGTTTATTCCAGAAAGATTCCCGCAGAACCTTCACAGGCTTTTTATTTCCTAACCCTGCACACTAGGCTGGCTCAGTGGTTAAGAGCAGGAACCGCTCTAAAAGAGGACCCAAGTTTGGTTTCCAGTATGGTCTCTGGCCAGCTCACGGTTGCCTGCAACTCCAGTTCCAGGGCATCCAACATTCTCTTCTGAACTCTGAAGGCACCTGCATTCATGTACACATACCCACACAGACACACATAGACAGACAAGACACATGACACAGACACACACATAATTAAAAATAAAAAATAACAAAACCCTTGAACATTAGTATAAAAGAATATAAAATCTAGGGCCAGTGAGACAACTCAGAGGGTAAAGGGACTTGCTGCCACACCCGACGACTTGAATTTAATCCTATGGTGGAAGGAGAGAGCCAATCCCTGAATATTGTCCTCTGATCTCCACACATATGCTGTGGGGCATGCACACCTGTGCTCCTGCAAATACAGTAGTGTGTGCGTGTATGCATATGCGTGACTTTGTTCCTGAAACACATGGCAGACTAAATAAATCTCTGAATCCTCCCACGGTGAAAAGCTGGAAATTAATGCATTAAAAAAAAAATCAGAATCCAATTGTTTTGCATAAACCCAAAACTTTAATGGGAAACATCTTACAAGAACAAAAGCTCTTTTTATTGGCAAAAGCAGAGAGAGAAAGAAATTGTCAATTTTAACATGAGGTCTAGGTAGAAAACACTCTCCTGGAAGAGCTGACCATCTCAGGCCTACTCCCAAATGGGCTAACTACCTGGCTGGCCTAGGAACTTAGCCAGACATTAACTTCAAGTTGTCCTGGGTCACCTGGCTGACGCAGAAGCACACCTGCTCCTCTCTGCTCCTTCAGAGCAGATGTTCCAGTTCTGCTTCAGGAGTGTCTAAATGGAGATGACGCATGACCACAAAAGACCCAGAGAGATAAAGAGCAGTGAACTGGGCCAATCAAGGACGTAGAGAAAAGGGTATCATCATACTGAAAGTGTCAGTTCGTTTAAGATGCTTACAGAAACCAAAGTAGAAATACAAAACAAAAGCAAGAATGGCAGCAGATGTTTCTAATCCCAGCACTTGGGAGACAGAGGCAGGCAGATCTCTGATTTCGAGGTCAGCCTGGTTTATAGAGTACATTTCAGAACAGCCAGGGCTACATAGAGAATCCCTGTCTCGAAAAACAAGCAAGCAAGCAAACAAACAGTAACCAATATTATAATGGAAAAGTTAATTTAAAAAACAAAAGTACAGTCAATAAAAAAAGTTAAGTAAGCATACCTATACAGGACAAGAAAGCATAAAGGGCAGAAATAACCCCAAGTCAAACAGAGCCATGACGCCAGCAGTGGACCAGATGCATCGCTTTAAGGGCGGATTTTACTGCATTCCCAGTGCTTTGGAGACCCGAGGCAGGAGATGGAGAGCCAGGGGCCATCCTACCCCAACCAAAACAACAACCAAACACCCCAGATTTTAAAGTTAGCCTAGGAAGTTAACCTAATAACCCCAAGGGACTGGGCAAAACCCTAGTCAGAAGGCAAGTGAGAATCAAAGGACAGAAAAAGACACACACATCGCAGGAGTTGGGGTAGCTACATTACTAGGTGAATCAATTTTAGGGTAATAGTCAATATCCTTTAGGGTCGCTGCATAATGAAGAAGATTCAGTTTACTCGGAAGATATAACATATTTGCATGTACTTAAAATATAATCTTAAAAATTTTTAAAAGATGGGCTAGAGAGATGGCTCGGTGGTTGAGAACAGATACTGCAGTCAGAGAGAACCCATGTTCAGAGTAATATGTGGCTCACCTGTAATTCCAGCTCCAAGGAACCCAAGGCTTTCTTATGATTTCCTTGGGTACCTGCCCTCACTCATGTAAGGCATAACCGCACACATACACTCACACATATGCACCTAATTAAAAATAAAAAAAATTAGTCAGGTGGTGGTGGTGTACGCCTTTAATCCCAGCACTCAGGAGGCAGACATAGGTGAATCTCTGAGAGTTCAAGGTCAGCCTGGTCTACAAAGGAGTTCCGGGACAGGCTTCAAAGCTACAGAGAAACCTGGTCTCAAAAAGCAAACAAAGAAAAGAATAATAGAGAAAATTATGAACATGAAGAACTATGAGAGCTGATAAAACTATGAAAAATGAATTGCTGCAGACATTTCCTGTGGGCTGAACCCCCCCTCCCCCAAGGGAGAACCCCAGAGGGAGAGCCCTGAAATGCACAAGACCTCACAAGACTCAAGAAGCTCAGAGAGCCTGAGAAGAGAGATTCTGCCTATTGTGCCACTTTCAAGGTGTGTGGAGACCCCATGCTGGGGTGGGGTCTTTGGAGGCATAGCTACCTAAGTCACCCATTGTTTTTCCAAGTAACCCTGCTAATGCACTGCTTTACCAACCTGGACTTGGAGAGAATCTTTTCACTGTCTGTTGTTACCCTCTCTAGGATGAATAGAAAGAGACATCCCAGAGAGCAATGCAACACCAATAACACACACTATAAAGGAAATTTGATCTCTGCTGTGTCCCTATTTGACAGATTAGCAAACAAAAACTTAACAAGAATGCAGGACTGGGGATATGGCTCAGTGGGCAAAAGTGCTTGCACAAGGACCGGATTTTAGAAGAACATTCATGAATGTGCAGCCAGTGTGGTGCCCACCTGCATCCGGTGCTTGGGAGGCAGAGAGGAGATCCCACAAGCTAGAGAGCTACGCCTGCTACATCAGCAGGCTCTGCACCCAAGGTAGAGATCCTACTTCCATGTGTACCATGGAGAGTGAAAGAAGACACCTGACAGCAACCTCTGGCCTCCACATGAGTGCAAACACATTACCACGCACCCTCCACACATGTAACACATATACAAACATGTACACATAACACACACACCATCTGAGCACAGTACAATGGCGTATGTAAAATCCTGTGAATAACAGCAACAAGTACCAGCATATAGGAAATCTGTGAAAATCAATGAAGCAACTAAACCACCAGGCAATTTCACCACATGTGAAAGAACGACAAACCCAATGCAATTAACTTAGAAATCAATACAAAAAAGAGAAATTTAAAACCTTGTAAGTTTGCAAATAAAATACCCACTTCTAAACAACTCAAGGGTGAAAGAATAAACCATAATGTTAAAGCACAGAAAGGACTTATTTTTGAGCACTAATGAGACTTCATTGTTTTCCAGCAAGGAGGTAGCAAACTACTGATATATATTACAATAGAGATGATCCCAGAGGTATTAGGTTGAGTAAAATAAGCTAGACACAGGTTTGCCAATGGAGCTCAGCTGCTAGGATACTTGTCTAGTTTGTACAGAGTCTTGGGCTCCATCTCCAGCACAGCATAAACTGAGACGGTGGCACATATCTGTAATCCCATTACTCAGGAGGTAGAAGTAGGGGAAAGTAAGATCAAAGCTGCATAGCAAGTTCATGGCCAGACTGGACTACAAGATGCCTTGTATTAAACAAAGAGCGAGCTTGGCAGTGGTGGCGCATGCCTTTAATCCCAGCACTCAGGAGGCAGACACAGGCAGATCTCTGTGAGTTTGAGGCCAGGCTGATCTACAAGGCAAGTTCTAAGACAGGCTACACAACAGAAAAACCCTCCCTGTCTTCAAAAACAAAAACAAACCCCCACCAAAAAAAAAAAAAAAAAAAAAAAAGAAAAAAAAAAAAAAAAAACAAAAAAACAAAACCAAAAGCAAATGGAAACGTAAGCCAACAGTGGAAATACCTCCACGATAGCATCATCATGTCCCGGAAAAAGGTAAGAAAACAGTTCTCAGAACTCCTGACAAGAAGAAAGCTAAGTAAACATTTGAGTCTGTAGTTTCCAAAGACTGCAAATCAATTCGAGTTCATGCAAAAACTCCAAATTTACTATCAGATACAGTATCAATAGCTTAAAAATCTGCCATACACAGGGAACCACTCCCTAAATATAACCCAGCAGCACAGACACTGAGAGAAACAATTAATAAATGGGAACTCCTGAAACTGAAAAGCTTCTTTAAAGCAAAGGACACAGTCAACAAGACAAAACAACAGCCTACAGAATGGGAAAAAAATCTTCGCCAACCCCACATCAGACAGAAGTCTGATCTCCAAAATATACAAAGAACTCAAGAAATTGGACACCAAAAGAACACATAATCCAATAAAAAAATTGAGTACAGACCTAAACAGAGAACTCTAAACAGAGGAATCTAAAATGGCCGAAAGACACCTAAGGAAATGTTCAACATCCTTAGTCATCAGAGAAATGCAAATCAAAACAACTCTGAGATTCCATCTTAACACCTGTAAGAATGGCCAAGATCAAAAATACTGATGACAACTTATGCTGGAGAGGTTGTGGGGAAAAGGGAATACTTCTTCACTGCCGGTGGGAACGCAAGCTGGTACAACCCCTTTGGATGTCAGTGTGGCGATTTCTCAGAAAATTAGGAAACAACCTTCCTCAAGATCCAATAATACCACTTTTGGGTATATATCCAAAGGATGCCCAATTGTGCCACAAGGACATGTGCTCAACTATGTTCATAGCAGCTTTGTTTGTCATAGCCAGAACCTGGAAACAACCTAAATGCCCTTCGACTGAAGAATGGATAAAGAAAATGTGGTACATTTACACAAGGGAGTACTACACAGCAAAAAAATAAATAATGACATCTTGAATTTTGCAGGAAAATGGGTGGAGCTAGAAAACATTATTTTGAGTAAGGTATCCCAGACACAGAAAGACAATTATCACATGTATTCACTCATAGGTGGTTTTTAAACATAAAGCAAAGAAAGCCAGCCTACAAACCACAATCCCAGAGAACTTAGACAACAATGAGGACACTAAGAAAGACTTACATAGATCTAATCTACATGGGAAGTAAAAAGTAGAAATAGACAAGATCTCCTGAGTAAATTGGGAGCATGGGGACCTTGGGGGAGTGTTGAAGCAGGCAGGGGAGAGGCAGGGAGGGGAGCAGAGAAAAATGTAGAGCTCAATAAATATCAGTTAAAAAAAATCTGCTATAACCAGAGTAGTTTTAACAGAAGGCTATGTGGATATATTTAACATTAGAATTTATTTCAACATAATGAAACATACTGAGACATAGAAGGGGATTAAAAGAGATGATTATTAAAACAAGAGAAAGGTATTTGGTAAATTAAGTATCAATCCATAATTAAAAAAAACAAGTCTTCTAATAATTTAAGACTATAAAGGAACGTTTAAAAAGTCATAGCAATAGTGAAAGTGTAACAGCAGCTAAAGTCAGCGTGAAAATCAGAACCAGACTCACGACCTGCACGCTCCTTCCACTGAAACAGCACTGCAAGGGAGACCCAGCAATCAGGAAAAAAAAAAGTAAAAAAGATTTACAATTCCAAATGAACAATATTCAAACTCCCTTCCTTTTCAGTATGTAATTATCTAGAATGAAAATCTGGGAGCGTTGTAGCTAACAGAGCTAACAAGGATTTAACGAAGCTGGCAACTGTAGGAACAATGCACAAGAGTGCACCAAGCCAGGCGTGTGGCTCACAACAGGCGCAGTGACTTGGGTGGGTGAGAAGATCCCTTGAGTCCAGAAATCTGAGACTAGCTTGGGCATCATAGACAGAGATTCTGTCACAAAAGGTATCTTGTTTTGTTTTTTAAAAGCTTTTCCATACTTCAAACACAAAGTCAGGAAGCAGTTTAGAAAGAGATGCTTCCCACCTGTAAATGTCTGTCAAATTGTTAATGGTCACAGAGGGAAAGAAAATGAACTGCACACCTGCACACCACAGGGTACATTCTAGGACCAGCAGGAACAGCAAGCTCCCTTGAACCCCCAGAGGGAGGTTTGTTGCTGGGACACACATCATGCACGTGGACAGATGTCATGGAACCACTCTTCATATTCTAGAGTTGAGAGAAAATAAAAAGCCAAAAGAGAAGAGAGGGAAGGGACAGTCACAGAAAAAGTTTGGCTAGGAAAAGGAACCAGAGAACTACAAAGTCATGACGCAGCCACGGGCTCAGCACCTGATCAAAGGTTACCGAGGAATGCTAAAGCCACTGGGTGAAAGGCAGCTGAGGAACAGCACAGTCACAGTCCCAAGAGTGATGTCACAGATTACTATCAGTACAAAGCCAAGGAGGGAAACCTTACAATAGAGAGATCTGCCAGACACTGGTCACGTGCTCCAGTTTGGGACCAATGATAATGGGACAGACTGACACCGCCAGACCCAGGAATTCCACGACTTCTTGGATGTAGAACTGTCACTGGAATGTGTGGTCCTGCCTCATTTTCACGGAGCCTGGTAGTAATCTCCACTACTAGGGAGGTTGAAGAACGAGGATTCCAAATTTAAGGCTGATCTGGGCTCAGGCTCAAAGTCAGCCAAGAGAATTTACTGAGATCCTGATTCAGAATAAAAAGTTGAAAAGGGGTGAGAAACAGAGCCAGAGAGTCAGAGTCTCTGCCTAGCAGGTCAGAGAGACTGAGTTCTACCAAAAACCAGTGTTGGGGCTGGAGAAACGGTTCAGTGACTTCATCGAACACATCTTCACCAGAGAACCCAAGCCTCCCTATCAGGCTCACGACAGCCTATAAGTCCAATTCCAGGGTAGCCAACGCCTCTGGCCTCCCTGAACACACATACATACCCCTACACAGACAAACACATCTACCCACAATTAAAATTAATAAAAATAAATCCTAAAAACAAACAACAACAACAACAACAAAAACCCCAATGAGATTTAAATCCAGTCGTGAAGAAGCAAGAAGAAATCAGTACTGCACTCCATTCCACAACTGAACTACACTCCTGAGAACAAGGCTGTCCCTCCCCACTAGGCTGTTCACCTTCTAGCTATCCTGTGGGCATGAAGCAGAAAACGGGTTGAGTCAGCTATCCACGCAGATGTCAGAAGCTAAGAGAGGAGAGGAACCGCTCTCAGCAGCAAGCAGGGTAGCTTCAGGAAGCTGAGGCACAGACAGAGTTGCATGCTGGGGTGCAGAGCAGAGGTGAGCAGGGAAGGTTTATGTACTTACTTCCCGGATGGCCCCATCACAGACCCGGATGACATTAAGGAACGTGGGCATGACTTGGGGCAGGAACTGCACACACTTGAGCCCCAGGGACTTGAAGATGAAGGTGATGGCCTGAACCACCATGGTGTGGTGGTGAGAGAGGGACTGGTCTCGGAAGATCCGCATCAAGGCCACCATGGACACGGCTGGGTAGAACTCATCCAGGGGCAGGTTGCCCATGTTGACCAGCATTTCACTGGTGCTGTAGTCAGCTAGAACAAGGTGACAGGGCTCTGTGTGAGGTCAAA
Source organism: Myodes glareolus (assembly GCF_982192425.1). NCBI lineage: Eukaryota > Metazoa > Chordata > Mammalia > Rodentia > Cricetidae > Myodes > Myodes glareolus. Next base: position 8,418,085 of record NC_142031.1, read on the forward strand.
CACGGTTAACAGCAAACAAAGCCCTGTCAGAGACATTAGCATGCAGATAGTCTTTCTGCTGCCTTCTGACACCGCTGTGAATAGGGAGCACAGGGCCATTAGGAGCCGATGAATAGGCTCTCCCCGTCAGGAGCAAAACCCATTCTGGCTTTTCTATTACCCAAACCACCAAAGCCTGAAACAGTACATGATGGGTTTTCTTTAAATTGCTAGGTTTAACATAGCTTTCTCAGCATTACAGTTCACAACTTCATAGCTGAAACCATCAATAAAAATAATTACCCCTCTGAATGAAAATAAAGGGAATTAAATTAGGCAAACATCTGTTCCACAGCTGGCTGGTCCCGCAGGGAATGCAGGCAGTCAGCAGGCCAAACCCTGAGCAGCGAGGACTCTGTCCTGGGACAGAGCCATGCAATGAGGACATAAGACGTGGGGCAGTGAGAGATTGGACAGCAGGCGCTGCTGAGGAAAATGAGCACCTGGCCTGGTCCGAAGTGTAATAACAAAGTGCACCTTAACCCAGAAGGGAGGAGGGGTTAAAAACAAAATGATCACACCTACAGAGATCTGGGGAAATTCACATTCTGCTAGAACAGCGGGGAAACCACTGTTTAGCTTCACTGTCATAAACAGGCTTGCCCCAGTGTACGGTGGACTAAGACTAGAAACTCATATTCCATCTTCTTTCCCAAACCCCCAGGCTTCTTGTCAAAAGGCATCAAGTCTCTAGTGTCAGACTGGGAGCAAGTAAAGGACCCAGGCCTTATCAGGGCTACTGTTTTTACTATGTACTGATTCCCTCCAAAGAAACAGACGAAAACAACCATGAGTGCCAGGGAGTGAAACACAGCAACAAAGAGGCACTAACAAAGAGTGCCAGGAGAACAGGGGCCAGGCGATTCCTAGCCCCCTCACTGGTGTCGGGTAGTGTAGACTTAGCCTGCTAGCTCTCGACAAGACTGGGCAGAGGTGAGGACTTGCAGCTGTGCTGGGTATAGCACCCCTGCTGGATTCGGGGACTAGAGGTTTATCATTCAGAGGTTGCCATGAGATTCAGTAGCTATCATTTCAATTATCTGACCCAACACTCTTTCTATTATGGCCAGGGAGGTTTTGTGAGCCCAGACTTGGTAAGTCTCTTGGTTTCCGACTTACAGGAATCCTGACTCGACTTGGATTCTGACAGGCTGACAGCAGAAGCGTCCCGGGATTGATCAATCATGCCAATGTTCACTTTGTGCTTGTAGGGATCCAGAGCCCCAAGGAGCCCTAACACTCGGATAGCCTGGGTAGGAAAGAAAAAAAGATAAATACTCGCCCCAACATCTGATGACAACAGAGTTCATGGTGCATCTCTCCTAGCCCATACGCCACACTTCACATCCAAACAACTGTCTCCAACAAGAGAGCAGAGACAGAATGGAAGCCCAGCCCAGTGTGGGCACACCACTGCCATCACTTCCTCTCTCCACTGTCCTAGTCAAATCTTTGCAGACCAGGGGCCCGTGCCATTTACCTCTCTCCGTGTGCCCTGGTTCTGCTCAGTCTTCAAGAAATTCAGCAGCACCTCAAGCAGAGTAGGGTATTTCCTGTAGGGCTCCACCACATAGCCGGTGCTAGCTACCAACTGTCCCAGGGTCCACAGGGCCACCTGTTTATTGAACCAGGACAAGAAGGGTAAGCACAGGTACACTCCTTGTATTAAGAGTGTAATGGAATTGCAGAGACAATCCGAAGACTCCATTAATTCACCACCCATGAACAGAATCATAGAGTCAGGATATAAAAATAGCTGATTAAGCATAAACCTACAATCACAGAACTAAAAGGTAAAAAGTAGAGGTGGGTGTCACGGCTCACATCTGTACTCTCGGTACTAGAGACGCCAAGGAAGAGGACTACCTCTAGTCCAAGCCAGTTTTACCTACACACTGAGCTCCCGGCCAGCCTTGACTACAGAGGGAGACACTGTCTCAAAAAACAAACAAAAAACTGTACAGTATTTTCCCATCTTTCTCAGAGGAAATGTGGTTCTTTTATATCCTAAATGACTACCAGGAACTACAGAAAGAAATTAATACTATTCTTCATTTTAGACAACTCCTCTCACAACCTTCAGTGGCTGGGGAGAGAGAGGGAAGCTAAGGGCCTCCACAGGCAGTGTCCAAGCTTGCTTCCTCCCTCCAGCAGCTGGGGCTGCACAGACAGCATTTTCCTCCATATAGAGGAATGGTGATGCTCCTCCCAAACACCAACTGCCGGTGACTGGCCAGGAGGAGAGCCTGTTCTGAGAGTCTTTTCTCTTTCCACATTCAAAAAAAAAAAAAAAAAATGTCAAGCGCTTATTGTCTGTCAAGCTCTGTACATGACTGGGCACACTGTGGTGAACAGAGAGAGAAACTGGTCCCGGGTCCCAGGGGTCTATCTGCTCACTCAGCCAACAGCGGTACTCACCTGCCTTTTGGCCAGCAGAGAGGAGTCCTGGAGCATGTCCATGATGATGATAAAGAGCTCGTCCACCCACTTCCTCATTTCTAGACCACTAACCTGCAGAGTGAAAAGACAGTGGCAGGCAGAATGAGAGATTATGGCATTAAGATGCTATTTTGGGAAGGGTGTGGTGGCTCACATCTATAACTCCGAAACTCTAGAAGTTGAGGCAGGAGGAACACTGAGTTTGAGACCAGCCTGGGCAATAGGGTAAGACCCTGTCTCTAAACGAGAATAAGAACAAACAAACAAAAACAAAAACAAAGAGAGAAATACTTTGACTTCCCCCAGGGCTAACGAGTTTCCTTCCACCTATGGGAAGAGAAGCCGTTCCTCACCTGAGCCAGTTCTCCAATGGTGGCCAATACGTTATTGATCACTCCCGGGTTTGGGTCAGGGTCTGGATCTTTCAGTTTCAAAATTAAAGCCTATAGAAGAAGGTACAAGAAAATGAGTGTGGACTGGGAGCTATCTTGTCCCTAGAGGGTAGCACACTTCCCAAGTCCATAGAAAGCTCTAGGTTCAATCCCTAACACCAGAAAACAAACAAACAAAACACAAACTCTCCAAGACCCTCTACATAAGTTACTTCTAGGCTATGGGAACTCAGAAGTCTTGGAACTGTGGCGTTCCATTTCTTCCAAACCAACACAAGCCCAGCGGATGCTCCAGGAACAGCACAATTTGAAGATGTTTCTCACACGTCCTTTCAGCTCTGCCTGCCTATCATCCCTCCAGCTGTGGAGGAGTTGGACATAAAATCCTCGCGTGAATACCAAAGTCACATCTGAAGCTGGGTTCCTGCTTTCTTTTTTCTGTTTGTTTGTTTTTCGAGACAGGGTTTCTCTGTAGTTTTGGAGCCTGAAACTAGCTCTTGTAGACCAGGCTGGTCTCGAACTCACAGAGATCCGCCTGCCTCTGCCTCCCGAGTGCTGGGACTAACCACCACTGGGCCTGGGTTCATGCTTTCAAGCTCATTTTACTTCATCTGAGGAAAGTGCACACGCTATTTACCTGCCTCTCCTGTCCAAGCCCAGGTGAAGATGAGCCTACGCACAAAAGAAAACTCTTTCCTGCAACTGGTGAGATTCTTGGCAGTCTTTAACTCAAGGCGCTATGTGTAGAGGACCCAAGAGATGGTCTACTTGGTTCAGTGCAGGAGTGCTGAAGCACCCCATCTCCTAAACACAGAGCTAAGACAGATGCCAGTCTGGCCATCTGCTGTGCTTTACCTTCAGAATAGGCTCCATATAGGGGCGGATGAGTCGGGGGGCGTTGGAGACCAGGTGCCCCAGCATGCGGGCACTCTGCTCCTTGATTCTCCCAATGCCACTGTGCTCCAGCTCTGTCAGAATCTGCAGGAAGAAAGGTAACAGACCATGGTGGAAGAAAAGCAGAGAGGACTGTGTAAAGGGAAATCTGTCACGAACTAGGGAAAGAACCAGACTTTCACAGTGGATCATGTCTCTATCGGACACTCGGCAAACACGGGGATCTGTGAGCTACCAGGATGCATGGCCCTGGCTGTCCCTTCTCCAACCACGGCAGTACAAAGTGCTGAGTACTAGAGGAGCGGCACCCGCCAGAGCTGTGGTTACGGTTTTCCAGACAAGGGACTGAAGAGAGGGCTCCTGGGGAAAATCCTCTGTCCAGACGCAACATTAACAAGAGGATCTACACACAATGACAAAGGAATCAAAGGCGACGTAGAGTAGCTGTGACAGAGAGGAGCGCTAGACCTCCACAGGGGACCCAGGCACATGAAGCTAAAGGAAGGGCCAGGGATCCCATCTTGAGGCATCACCGAACAGAGCTGCCAGGCGTATTCTCACACCCCTGAAACACCAGCATAGCAGTGTTAAGCTAAAAGTCAAGTAGGCACTGGCAATATGGACAGACTTCTGAGTACAGCAAAGGGAAGAAAACGTAAGCAGCCTTGAAGTGAACACCACAAAGGCCATTAGTCAGGGGTCCAGCAGACGGTCTGCAGGGAATGAAGACATTGTGTCTTGGTTGCTGACTGGGTGACTCATTTCTCCAGTCACAGGAGATGGCAGTGAAAGGACTGGTGGGATGCGGGATGGCTGCAGGGACTGCGCCCCAGAGAGCAGAACAACTAGCAGGTGCAGTGCAAACTAGGCTGGAGTCAGAGCCATCTGCACCACTGTGACATCTACCAGCTCCCAGGGACCAGACCTCAGGGAAAGGCCAAGGTACTCACCAATACATGCGGATACACTGTTCAATTTGGAAAAGTCTGCATCAAAACTACTTTTCTATATTTTGAAATTTAAAGACTAGGGGTATAGTTTAGTGATAGCATTTTCCTAACACATACAAGGCCCTGGTTTTAATCCCCCTATATTGTCTAAATACTATTTTTATTTTTTTAATTTTACATGTTTATTTTTTAAGTTTCAAGGTTAAGTTCAGCACAGGGTCAATTCATCTGATGAAATTTCACATTCTCCAACACCAGGAAACAAGCTGGCCTATTGGCCGGGTATGAGCTTTCTAAGGACAAGAGCTGTATCTGGCTTGTTCACCAACACACCGCCAGTACATGGCATTATATAGGACAGAGCAGGTGTACATTAAGTCCTGACTGAATAAACAAACCCATGTTCTCATTCGGAGAGATTCCCATGCCTGACCTGGCAGGCTCAGTAATGGCTGCTTCCTTCCCAGAGCCTTAGGTGGCTTAAGATCTGAAGCAACAGGCACTCTCTAACATGGGCCAGCAGCTACAGCAGGAAGTCATCAGGTTGAAAACAGAAGGACCAACAAAGTACAGTTGTCCAACTTGTCAACCGATGATCTCACTGCAGCCATGTTTAAGTATGGCAAACAAATGACACTTTCCTAGGTGAGCTGCAAATACTGACATTCTGTATGTAAGCTCCTCACGTGTTATGCGATGTGTCTATTTCAAAAGACACGGGAGGACATACCAAGGCAGGAAGGATCAGAACAGGCACTGTTCACAGGACCCAGGTTGCAGCAGAAAGGCCACCTGCATCTCTCTAGAGGACCAGGACAGCACACATCACTTAAGGAGAGCCCGGGATCCCTGACCAAGCGCAATGACCACAGGACTGTGTGGAATCATGCCCACATGGTAAGACTGGCAGTCTCTGTGCTTCGCGACCGTTAGCGGAAGAGCAGCGCAGAAGACGGAAAGAGCAGGAAGACTGAGACCCTGCAGCAGATACAGTCAAAGCCAGGATGCTGGCTCACTGGGGACTTGCCAGAGACGGATGAGCCAGCTGCCTGAGAGGGTAGATGTCGTGCTGACAGGTGGCTCACACTTGAACTGTAACCAGAGCTGGGAACATGGACTCTAGGTGCCAAATGTGACTTGGCCAAGTATGTTCACCTTTCTTCCTGGTCCCTGTCCTCAGCACTTTCTTGTCAGCTCACTGTGGAGGTCCTTTCCTTGCTGTCTGTCACGCCATTACCTGGATAAGCATCTTGCGCAGGAAAGGCATGACGAAGGCTGGGTTCATGCTACTGAGTCGGCCCACAGTGCAGATGGCCAGCTCTCGGATCTCAAAGACCTGGTCATTCAGAGCTACAAACAGGGCCTGTAAGTTTTCAGCCTGGGCCAGGTGGGCATCAAAGCGTTCATCCAGGGATGCCAAGACACAATAGCGGATATCAGGGTCTGCAAGAGCAAACAAGTCTTTGAACAGCTCTTCAGGGTCCCACCCTCCAGTCCCTTCCCAGTTTCCCCCTCCACTGCTATCCCCTAGCCCAGGGGTTCTCAACCTTCCTCATGCTGCGACCCTTTAATTCAGTTCCTCATGTTGTGGTGACCGCCGACCATAAAATTATTTCCATTGCTACTTCATAACTGCAACTTTGCTGTTATGAATAATAATGTAAATGTCTGTTTACAGTCTTAGGTGACCTCTGTGAAAGGATTATTCAACCCCCAAAGGGGTCGTGACCTGCAGGCTGAGAACTGCTGCCCTACTGAGTAAACTCCAAAACACCTTCTTCTCTAACCTTCTGCCCCTCCCTTCTAATTTGTTCATAGGAAGAAAGAGAAATTAAATTAAAAAAAAAAATAGATTGTCTTACACCAAGAGGCCAGAGGAGCCAGGCCTACTGCCTAAGCAAAGAAATGACTAAACATGAAATGACTGATGTAGCTCTCTAGAGGCCATGCAAGCGCCTCGAGCTCCAGGGTCTCCCAGGACTGCTCCATCCTAAGATTTACCAGGGTCTGTTATCCCAACCACAAGCAGCTTGCTGAGCACATCTGCCACCACTTGCACCGCAGTCTGGCTAACCACATGCGCATGGCCGCTGATGAGGTGGATGGAGGGCGTGAGCAGGCGTGAGCAGGTGCGGGCAGCTTCCATGCGGATCTCCTTGTGTTCACTGTTCAGGAAGTGATCCGCACAGTGGCGGACAAACTGGGTCAGAGAGTGGCCTGGGTGCGAAGGAAAAGGAAAGAAGAATAAATACTGCTGCTTTGGGACACAACTGCAGATTCAACTGCATAGAACATCACAGCAGCACAAGAATGGAAATAGTCAGCAACCCCTGCTATGCACTTTAAAGCAGTAAGTCCCCTCGTGGCTGCAGGTCAGTGAGGAGGAGCAGAGAGCCATCCTTACTTTTCCACCTCTCATGTGTTAAATTTTATGCATGCTTTTTCTGAACACCATCTGCCCCAAACACATCATGAGATCAAGCACAGGGCAGGAATTAAACAGGTAGAGCCTGGGAAGGAAGGGCCGCTATGTACCTGGTACCCTGTTGTGATGACTCTAAAGACTCGAGAATCTAGACACCCTCATCCCTTTCCCAGGGCCACAGCATCCCTCAACACTTCAGCAAGAGCCACTGTAATTTCTTACCTTCGAACTCAAAGCTTCCCAGGGTTCGAAGGGCAAGAGTAATGCTGGCCACATCGCTGGCCTCAGGGAGGGTGGTAAGGCCAGGGGAGGCCAGTTGGTGGGCCAGGCCCTTGGGCATGCCTGGGTGTCGGAGGGGTTTGTGCATAAGGACCAGGGACAGCATCTTCAGGAGCCCATCCTGGATATCTTTCTTCAGCTGCGGAATCTGCCGGCTCAGGTCGTAGAGCACAGCAGTAAGCGCAGGGCTGCGGAGGAAGAAAGTAGTCACGACATGGCCAGGGCATGGAGTAGACTGCCACTACAAGGCTAGGGCATGCCATAGTCTGCTCTGGGCAGGAGGTATGGGCCCTGTCACTATTTTGTCTCAGAAGTGCTGCACAACCTTGGCCTTGTCTCAGATTTCAGAATAATCTACCTATTTCTGGTTTTCACCAAAGACCTTGTACAATGTAATTCAGCCACCAGAGACTGAGTCTCAGTCAATGACCAAGAAGCAGACAGAGACCATTCTCCTTATTTCACAGGGAAAGGGAGGATGTTTTGAGAAGCTAGCAAGTCTCTCTGGTAACACCAACCGCAGTCACACACACTTACCTAGTACTCCCTATAGCCTTGTGTTAGTGGCTGTTTCCTGAACTCTTTCACTTAATCTCAACAACCATCCCAACCAGCCTACAGTACGAAGGGTTGGTTTTTTTTTTTTTTTTTTTTTTTTTTTTTTTTTTTTTTGAGACAGGGTTTGTGTTGCTTTGGTGCCTGTCCTGGAACTAGCTCCTGTAGACCAGGCTGACCTCAAACTCACAGAGATCTGCCTGCCTCTGCCTCCCGAGTGCTGAGATAAAGGCGTGTGCCACCACTGCCCGGCAAAAGTTGTTTTCAGACAAGAAGAGAGAAGCAGCTGAGTCAAGATCACACAGGAGCGAGCAATGAAGCTCAGATTCCTAACCAAGCTGTGTGTGTAGCCTCAACCAGCCTGCCTACCAAATTTAATACCCAACTAACCTGCCTGTTTCTCCTAAGCCAGACCCATTACTGAGGCTGGGTGGCCACTGGCCTCTGGCACACACCTCAGGCCCACTGCTAACATGGGCTCCAGCAGCTCCTTGATGTCCTGCTGGATGCCTGGCCCCATGGCTCGCGCCAGCATGCTGATGCACGTGAATACTGTGGCATCCACCTGCACAGTTTTCTGCCTCCTGGAGAGAAATAGATTGGCACTTTAGACATAAAGACGTTCATAATGTCCCACCTCAAAGTCACATTGGGGACAGAAGGGCAAGTTATTTAGCCAGTGCTGGCTACAAGAGCGTGTGGAGATTACTGAAAAACTCTACTGGAGCCAGTGCATCAGTCGCTGTGGGTATGTATTTAAAACACTGCTCCAGCAGATGGCAGTGCTGTGTCTCACAAAAGGGCTCTTTCTCTGAATTCAGGAAGATGCACAGTACTTAATATGAGGCTGACTTAGTTGGGAAGCTGACTGAGAGGTATGCACATTGGGAACCAGAGGGTAGTGTATCGGTATCCCATGGGAAGACATGTCTCCCTATGATGAGAATGCTGGGTTTCAGGACGGGGAGCCTGTGAATACCAGAGCAACCCTTGCTGACAAACACACAGAGAAACAAACATAAAGGCTCAATGCCATTGACACTGACCTCCCAGATCAGCCTGGCCTCTCCATCTGGCAAGACGCCAAGGGTCTTGCTCATCTATTCTGTGGTGGAATGACTTGTTACACTTTAGCACTAAGGGAAGAGCTGATCATCTGAGCTCTTCAGTTCTAGTCAGGGATTCCTCCACAACGCCAGAGAATACCATCCTGGACATCCAACATGTTCTCAGGGTGCCCCCTTTCTAAATACTCAGGCGGTCACTGCACCTGAAGAACCTGAGCTCCAGTGAAAGGACTGCCGCTCGCCTGCCATACCTCGGGGTGCTTAAACTGCAAGGGATGGGTTAGCTTACTCCACCTGAACAGAGAGCACGGTGACACCCTAAGAGAGGGGCTTACTTGTGGGCAAAGTCCTTCGGAGGCAGCGCTGCTCGGATAATGTCCAGTACACGGGGCAAGTAGACCTTAAACTCGGACCTCACGGCCACAGAAAGCAGACCCAGGGCCTGGAATGCTGCAGTCCGTTCCTTCTCCTTTTTGACACAGCTAAGGACATGGTTCATGGTATCCTGGAGGTACTGAGTATCTAGTGCAGAGAAGACAGCACACGACCAAGGTCAGAGACCCTAGACAGCACTCAAATTTAAATTACAACGACCCAATAGGGAGATGCTAAGAATTTAAAGGCTGATCCTTTGAAGACATCTCACGTTTGGCAATCACTCCTCACCTGTCTTTGGGAATAAGGAATGTCTTTTGCTTTTCCCTTAAATAATAAAAGCAAGGAGGGCGTCTTCAGAAGAGTACTCTATCTCCCTTAGTCCAATTCTTTTGTAATTATATTCGTATGTGTTGGGTGAGCTGAGGTGTTTGTCAATGTGCATTTGAAAGCCAGAGAACAACTCATGGAATGGGTTCCTTCCTTGCACCATGTGGGCCACCAGTGGCCATCAGAGTCAGTGACCATCAGGGTGAGTGACCATCAGGGTTAGTGGTCATAAGGGTCAGTGGCAAGCACCATTTCTGCTGAGTCGTCATTCTAGATGTCCCATTAGTATTACTCTGGGGAAAGAGTACACACTTCTGTTCAAAAACTGCTCTTGAGAAGCAGAGCTTGGTGGATCTCTATGAGTTCAAGGCCAGCCTGGTCTATATAAAGTTCTAGGCCAGTCAGAGTTACAAGGTGAAGCCCTGTCTCAAAAAAAAGCTAAGGGCTGTAAACACCTGACTTCAATTCCCAGCATCTACACCATGGTTCACAACCATCTGTTACTCACAGTTCTAGAGGATCCAACACCCTCTTTTGGCCTCCATAGGCACTAGGCAATCATGTAGTGCAAACACACATGCAGGCAAAATAGCCAGATACGTAATTTTTTTTTAAATACCAAAATCCAAAGTAAATAGACTAAAACATTAAGTCTTGTTTAAAAAAACAAAGATACACCAGGCGGTGGTGGTGCACATCTTTAATCCCAGCTCTCGGGAGACAGAAGCAGGCAGATCTCTGTGAGTTCAAGGCCAGCCTAGTCTATAGAGTGAGTTCCAGGACAGCCAGGGCAGTTATACAGAGAAACCTTGTCTCAAGAAACTAAAAACAAAACAAAGAATCAAAGCGATTAATCTCAATTAGCTGACAGTATAATGACATTGAAAGTAATATTAAATATTGTTTACAATTAATGGGCCATTCCATTCAGTGTAGGCCTGAAAATCTCTCAGCTATTACCAGGAGATTTTTCCTGTAGATACATCAGAGTGAGACTTAAGAACGGATCTGGAAAGCACCTGCATCTTCACTATGTTTATTTAGATCAGTAGCGCGCAAGAGCAGGTGTTCCTGGGTGCTTGGTGCTGGAATGTTTTTCTTTAGAACAAAGGGATTTTCTGATTCTCGATTTGGCTTCTCCTCTGCCACTAATAGTGAGCCTTAGGCACAGTGGCAAGTCACAGGCCTGTAGGGTAATGTTCTGACTTATTTGTGTTATTATGCCCAGCTTGTATTTTGCTCTTTTAAATTTTATTTTCAGGGTATTTTTTGCTCTTCCCAGAGCTCCCACCATTGGGAGGCTTAGGCAGTGACTTCCACACTATGAGTTTTAGTAACAGGCGGCCTGGGAGTGTGCAATGATGGTGGCTCTCCAGTCTGAATTTCACTGGCGCATTTTAATGTGATGTTTAACAAAACAGCGACCCTACATCCAAAGGACACACACAGGGCCTTTGTCTTTGTATCCTGTCGCTAGGCAGTCCCCTGGACACACCATGGTAACTGTTTCTACAGCACATCAGACTTTGATCAAATTTGGCTTAGTTGTTAAGTTTCTTTTGAACACAGACTTTCAACCCAAGACCATTTAAAGCTCTGCTGACCAGGGGTGTGTCTGGTCATTAGGAAAGAGAAGAGCTGCTGGTGCCAGGAAGGCAGAAAGGAAAATTTCAAAAATAATGGGTGATTTCCATCCTATAATTTCTCCTTGGTTCAGCAAGTTTATGTGACGGTTTGGTCCTTATCCAACACACTGTACTTGTCAGGCCTAGCCTGCTCAACAACTCTCCATCCAGACACCCCAACCCCCACTGGTTTTATCTGGCCTGGATGGCACGGGAGAGTCCATGACGGGAACAGCAATGCTGAGGGTCAGGCTGACCTTTCCTTTACACCACTAGATCTTACTTAGTTCTGAACACTACTCAACACAGGCAGCATGCCACAGAGAAGTACAGAGATCCTCGAGACAAGGGCTCACTCTCACCAAGTAGGAGGCAAGGGAGGGACATTAAATACAAATAGGCAACTAGAGTATTATCATGTGTACCTCCTCATTTCCAAAATGAATCTCAAGTAGCTCCAGCAGGCAATAATAATCTCCTAACAGTTTCCATTTACTGGGGCTTACTCTACGCCAGGTACTACCGAAAGTGCTTTTAAGCATTCATGCTCTTCATTCTGGGAGGCAGGGACTGTTATTTTATGTTTCACTAGTCAGGAAGTGGAGACCCACAAAGGTCAACAACCTACCCCAAACTTCAGCTACAGACGGATGCAGGATCCACACCAACTCCATCACCAAAGCTCCCGACAACTGAGGACTGTGGTGGACAGGAACAGCTGGGAAGGCCTCATGGGAAGGCCTGCATCTGAGCTGGGTAAGACTTGACTGACTGCAACTCAGTGACCACTGAGGACAGCACGGCAGCACGGCACGTGGAAATGTGCTGCCCATCACCTGTGGAGACTGCTCTAACTTACACACGTGTCTTCTGTGCAGCACTGCCTATCACCTGTGGAGACTGCTCTAAACCACCGACACGTCTTCCATGCAGGTGGAGAGGATGCTCGATGGTTACCATGGGGAAAACTCAGGTTCCTAAACCCACTCTGCCCAGACAGGCATTGTTGACAGTATGGACCTAAGTGCCTTTCTGTAGATCTCACTCTGAGGCCCAGGCTGGCCTTAAACTTTAGGTGGGCCCCATCTCAGCCTCCGAAGGCTTGTGATATAGGTATGAGCCCCACACCCAGCACAAGAAGTTATGTGTGCTTAACCTGATGACTTGGCCTAGAACTGACCCTTTGCTACACACTATTATTTTTTTTTCCTGAGACAGTGTATTATGTAGTCCAGGCTGGGCTCAAACTCACTACGTGGCCAAGGATGGTTCTGAACTCCTTATTCTTCTGCCTCTGCCTCCAGGAGCTAGGGTTACATATGTGTACCACCATTTGTGTGTACCACCATTTGTGTGTACCACTATTTGTGTGTACCATCACTTGTGTGTACCACCATTTGTGTGTACCACCATTTGGATTGCTACCAGGTCTCTTCACAGAAAACAAAGAAATTGGATGGGCAAAGCGATCAGAGACTAGCCCTCACTCATGTCAGCACTGCTTCGAGGGAGGCAGACCTGTTTGATCACCCTTAAGAGGGAATGTCTTTGGAGCCTCACCTGTGAAGGCAGAGGGTCGGAACGCAGCCAAGCGTGGCAACAGATTAAGGATTGTCATTTGGATCAGTGAGTTCTTGCTGCTTCTGCATTTCAACACCCACTGGCACACCTGGGAGAGGAAGGATACAGGGTTGGCAGAGGAGAGGGAGGTGTGGGGTGTGGGAAAGAAAGAAAAGGCCTTTTGCCATTTACCTGATCAAATTTTTCTTCCATCAAGTCCCTGCAACAGCGGCTTTCCACCAAAGTGGATTTGGTAGGGCTGGGAGAAGTCCCGAATCCCATGAGGCCTTGGTGAGAGCTGTACCCCAGCAGTCCCACCAAGGCATTCGACTGCTGGGGCTGCACAGCCTGGAAACTGGTGAAGGGGGTGATGTGCCGGGGCTTTGTCCCGAAGCCCATCAGGTCTTTGCAGTACTTGTCATGCACCAGCTGCTGCTGGGTGATTTCTTCCATCTCTTCTCTCAGACGCTAGACAGGGCCAAGGAAGGAAAAACACAGTCACTTTTGCTTACGAGGAGCTTTTACCCTGTGCACAGGAAGTCTGCAGAGCAAGTCACTTGTCCAACCCTGACGAGCAACTACCTGCAACGTTGAGGGTCACCTGGACTACCATTTCCCTAGAGCCTTGCAGGGGACCAGATTCTGTCCTAACGTTAGGCAAAAGACCACCTTTTACTGAGCAGGAAAGAAACCTCAGTCTGGAGTTCCTATGTCCAAGTATCCCTTGCAAGTTCAAGAAGGCTAAATTGTGAAAGGAAAGATAGCCCAATGCTGGTACCCTGCGAAGAACATTCTGATCTCTTTCCCTGAAGCTGAGTAGAAACTCAGGCAAATCATTTTCTCAGAATCCTCATCCTGGGGTGGCATGGAATAAGGGTGCCTGCAGTGCTGGTCTGTCCGCTATTGAAGGAGGCATCCTAACTCATTCTCCAACAGCCTCCGGCTCTTCTCCAACACATACTTTCATTTCCCAGGAAGACTTGCTACTCTTACCAGAGCCCCTAAAGGACCACCCAAGTCCTCACCTCTATTTGCAGCATCTGATACCCTGTGATCTCTTGCATGAGACCATCATTGTTACGTCTGCAAACCCCACACTCTCTGGCCTGTCTTCCTCCTTCCCAGCTGCTCCTGTCTCCTAGGGTTTCTCCAAATTTCTCAATTTCCAGTTCACAGACCCCATCTCTTTTCATCTACACCAGGTCATGTGAGTTCTTGCCCTATCTCATGATGTAAATCAGTAGTGACTCCCATGTTCATTTCTCTTAACTAAGTTTCTCCCCAGAACTACTCACTAGGTCACACAGATGCCCAACATGTGCCTCAAACTTGTGCTCAAAACCACCCCCTTCTCCTCGTCCTGTTTTCCTATCTCAGCACAAAGCAACTCCATTCTCCCGGTAACAAAACCAAACCCTTTGACTTCTCTTCCTTCCACTCTATCCCACATCCAGAATGCAGCCACTTCTTGGAAATCTATAGCTCTAGGAAGAGCTTCAAAGATCTCCACCAAGGCAGCCGTGTTCCGCTCTTTAAATGTCTCTTATTACACTGTGTGTTTGGAAATGAGGCAATAACTTGTGAGAATTGGCTCCCCATGTACATCTGGGTCCTGAGGAACTAACACAGGCTTTCAGCCTTGCCAGCAGGCACCTGTACTGCTGAGCGAGCCATGCTGACAGCTCTGCAGTTCCCTCTTAATGGAATTTGTGGCTTCAGCCCTTTGCCCTCTGATAATCCCTTCTCAACAAAGGACTCTCATGAGTCTAAAGCCACCCATAGTGGTTAAGGACCTAGATGGCTCAGCCAGTTAAGTGCTTACTGCACAAGCAGGAGGACTTGAGCCCAGATGCCCAGCACTCGTATAGCAAGCTGGGTACGGCTACATGTGCCTGCACTCCTAGTGCTGGAGAAGCCAAGACAGGCACTCCAGAGATCACTGGGCAGCTAGTCTTGCTGAATCATTGAGATCCATTGAGATCTCATTCAGTGAGAGACCGTGTCTCAAAAAAAAAAAATGCAGAGTAATAAAGACAGGTACTCAATAACAACCTACAGCTTCCACACTCTCAAGCACATAAACACATATGTGCCTGCATGTGAAAGCAAACTCTCTCTCTCTCTCTCACACACACACACAAATAAATACATTAAAATAAGGGTTTGTTTTGTTTAAGTTACTTTTCTTTTCAACATCTATCATAGCCTACCACTGCACACAAAGTCCACTCAATGGCCTCCTACAACCTGAGCTATCCTTCTGGCCGGACCCAGGTATTCTCCGAGCTTCTCTTGTTCACCTTCCCAGGCACAGGGGCATTCTGGCTGCTCTCATGGAGCAGCATGCTCCTGCACTGGGCCTTCACACAGGTCCATCAGCTGCCTGGAATGGCTTTCTGCTTACCCCCTTTCACAACTGTGTGCAAACACATCCGGGTTTTCTTCACTCCATAGCACATAACTCCATACAGCTCATCACAATGTGTTTCATCTACATGGGCATGCTCTCCCCAGCTACAACATGGCCCGTTCTGTTCCCTGTTCTTAGTTTGGCCCTCAGGGCTCACTACCACTGGTACACACTAGGTTCCCCACTAAAATCTGGTGAGCAGAACACAGACTGGGCATAATCCTGACATTTTAGGAGGAACCTGTAACTCACAAAGCTCCTCTGTAAGAACATTTTCACTTACTGCTGATACCTTTATGTGTGAGGTGATGTCACCTTGTTTCATTAGGAGGAAACAAAGGTCCCAGAACTGTCTGGACTGCAGCAGGACTCAGGTAGAGAAATTTCAGAGTGCTACCACTTACACCATATCCACCAGGTATCAGAGCTGCACTGAGCCCTTTATATACATTTAGAAACTTCTCAGTCAGGCAATGGTGGTGCACACCTTTAATCCCAGCTCAAGAGGCAGAGGTAGGAAGATCTCTGTGAGTTCGAGGTATACAAAGCCAGTTCCAGGACAGCTAGGGCTACACACAGAAACCCTGTATTGAAAATCCAAAAACCAAACCAAACCAAGACAAAACTAGAAACCCTTCAAGTCTAGCACAACGGGGAACAGTCCTGTGCAAGGGAAGGAACAGGAGGCTTATGTGAAACCCACAGTATCAGAAGTGGAGTCAAACGTGTCCTACACTCCAAGTGCTGCCCTGACACAATACACACAACCACTCTCTATAGTCAGGGCACCCTGGGTGAAATTCCACACCAACAGATCCTCCCAGGAAGTCTCATAGGGGGAGTTTTACTCCAACATATCCTGCAATCTGTCTCCCCAGTATCTGTGTCACTACATCTAATTGAAGCCAGCCAGGCTATTCTAGGAGCCCCCCGTGGCAACCACTGGAATGTGACCTCAACTACAAGAGCCTAACTGATCCACAGGCCCTGGTGCTGCTCGGAGTTCCATGGTCAAGCCTGTGCCTTGGCCACATGGGCTGCTCACGGCAACGACAGAAGGCAAAGATGCTGTGACAAAGGCCTCCTCTGATGACCCCCTTTGGCATAAGGACCTCACAATGGCCTCACATAAAGACAAAGAGACATCTAGTGCGTTTTCTCTCTTGTTCATTCAGGCCAACATGGATTTAGCCCTTCCTGTTTTCTCTCATAGGCTGCAAAATTCTTCCACCTTAACTGACTTAGCAACTCCTAATTCTGACTTTATTCCCACCTCTCCACACACTTGATCCCACAAGCGGGCAGGTGTCAGAAGTTCATGAATCCCGTGTGTAACACTGACGTCTGTGCCCGCAGTAAGAATAAAACTGCTGACCACAAACAGTGAGCCTATTAACTGGACCTACTCCTTCTCTGACACCATCTCCTTTTTCTCCTCTGCTCACAATATACCAGCCTTTCTTCCCATGTCAAACTTTCCCACCTCAGCCAAGAACACAGCTCCCAGCCAGCTGCCAGCCTCATTCACACCATGCGCCTCTCACTCAGATGGCGCCACCTCAGGAAGGGCAGGCCCTGAGCCTCCACTTATCCTTCTAACCCCATCCCCACGATCTTGCTGCCTGCTTCATGGGTTTTCACAAAGCGTCCTGCCATGATCTTATCTGTTGCCCGCTGGCTCAGCAGCACAGGACCTGGCCCCAGGCCCCCAGACGCGTTGCTCACCTCTCCCTCCATGCTGCTGATGCGGACCAGCTCATTGAGGATCAGCAAGGCCCCGTGGATTCGATCATCTCGATTCATGCCCTTCTCTTTGGCCAGGGTCTCATCAAACCCTTTCTCTGCTTCTTCAAATGTGTGCTGAAGAGAGAGGATGCTGTTCAAGGATACAGCACAGGCACCTCTCCCCACCCCACCCTCCACACACACACGAGGTTCAAAGGCAATCCAGGGGCTGCTAGTGCCGGGTGTCAGTACTTACACTGACTTATAAGCTCTTTCATTTAATTTAGCTCCAAGGCTCATGCCTTTGTGGCAAATGCTACTGTGACCTCTGATAGCTACATAAAACAGGCCCAAAGGAATTAAATGACTTGTCCAATGTCATATATCTAAGACAAGAAGGCAGATCAGGTCTCTCTTCCCATGTTTAAGACTCCTGTGAAGTCCATTTCCTTGGCGGCAACTATGGGCTCAAGACTCAGGATGCTGGATTGGAGGGAGCTAGCCCTTTGCAAACTAGTAGCAGCTGCATTCACTGACTCACAGAACCAGTTTCTGCATTTTAACAGCTCCTGATGTGAAGGCAGTAGATACCAACTACTACTTTGATTTGGTTTGTTTTGAAACAGTGTTTCTTCAGGTAGCTCAGATGGACCTTGAAGTCTTTTTCTGTTTATTTACAGGACTTAAAGCTTGGTTGTTTAATTATATTTTGAAGCAAATATGATGTGGGCACTGCTGGCAAAATTGTAATAATCAAACATTATTTGTTTTTGTTTTTGAGATAGGGTTTTACCATGTGAACCTGGATGGCCTTGAACTCAAGAGACCTGCCTGTCTGATTCCCAAATGCTGGGTAAAGGTGTGAGCCACAACACTTGGCCAGTGAGTGGTCCAGCGGCAGGGATGTAGCTCAGTTGGCAGCGTTCATCCAACATGCAGGAAGCTCTGAGTTCAATGCCCAGCACAGCACAAAAGTGAGCATGGTGGTTTGTGCCTGTAATCCTAGCACTAAGGAGACAGAGGCAGAAGGATCTCAAGTTCATGGTCAGGCCCCAATTCTTATCTTCTTGCCTTAGCTTCCCAAGTGCTGGGATTATAAAGGTGTGCCGGTTATAGCCAGAGGCCTTGAATCATAGTCTAACTGACACATTCTTAGTAATGACACATTCATTCTTAGTAATGCATAAAATAATGGTGTGGCTACCAACGTATTTTTGCTAAGAAAGTGCCATAAAGTGATTCACAGTGAACAGAAAAAACAAAACAAAACATGCAGGTCCAAACAACTGTGACGAGGCTCCATGGCCAGCCACAATTCCCCAAGCAATAGTGTTTTGCTATTGGCTGGTATGGAACCATCTCCTCACCCTGTACCACTGAGGCTTCTGCATCTCCTTCGGCTCCCGCTGGGTGGTGAGAATCAGACAGGCACGAAGGGCAGCCACGGCTCCCTCTCGGATGGCCTGCTTGGGATCCCACACAGCCACAAAAATGTTGTCAAAGAAGGGCTGTACTTGCTGGAAGAAGAAAGTGGGGACACTGATGGCCAGCTCACGGAGAACGAGGACCTGGGAGAGAAGGGCAAACAGAACTTTTATTGCTACCAGAACTTTTGTTCTCTCAGGACACTCCCCTGACATCCTGGTGTCTCCCTATAATGCAAAGCAAACTTCATCCTCCTAATTGGAAAAGCCTGGTGCCAGGAGAGGCAGGGGCAGACCAACCAATCGTCTCAGTGCTTACCACCTGGCTGCTGACATACAGAATGCTGGCACCGTCTGAACCCACACCCAGACAGGTGTTTGACGCTTTAACACTAAGCTAACAGCCTAGAACTATACCTGCAAGTCAGAATAGTCAATAAATATTTACTGGATGAAAACACATGTTTTATTCAATTTTGTTACTATTTTCATTTCAGAGACTAGTGTCCTTAGGAAGGCTGTCCTGCTCCAAAGTTGTGAACAAAAAAGCCATTAGCCAGGGTTAGTTTGTGCTACTTCCTTGACCCAACTGGAAAGCAGCTGGGGATGCTTCCAGCTCTACTGTACCCACTGCCAGATTTTTTTCTCAAACAGACTGACTCTCCCATCTCAGACCCCGGAATCCTTTTCCCAGAACAAGCTTCAGAAGGAAGCAAAGCACAAAAGAGTGCCCACTGCTCCCCAGCCCTGGCTGGGCTTAAGCCTATAGGCACTCACAGCTGCGTGTCTCCGACCCTCGTTGCGGTCAGCACCCAGCCATTCCAAGGCTCGTTTCACTTCGAACTCCACGTACTCAGCAGTGAAAGTATCCCCTGCCATAGCGAGGCGGCCAATGGCCTTGGAGGCCATTTCCATGACAACTGGATCACTTGAGGGGAGGAGGTTCCGAAGGTAGTTGGCAAATCTGCCAATTCTGGTGGAATTCCCACCTTCCACTCCTATGAGGCTGGCTAGAAAAGAAAGCAAAGGTGACCATGTGGTGTGGCCTGGAGCTGAATGCTGGCAAGTGAGCCCTTACTCCACGCTGAATGTATTTCCACATGTAAGAAGGAGGTTTTTCATTTGAACCAGTAGATTGGCTTTTTGTGCCATTTTAACACATCTGCGTACCTTCCTTCCAGGAGAGAAAACTCTTCAGACTTAATGACAATTCACAGGGTTTGCGGCCAGCCTCAGGCAAATAGCAGCCATTTCTACTTTGGTATGTGTGGGCCCCACTGTGACAAAGCCTGCTCTATGTAACACCAGACCTGTCAAAGGCAATCTGGGGCAAAAGAATGAAAACCTGGCTTCTAGTCTCAAGCCTGGCAAACCAGTTCTGAGACTCGGCTGTCACCTCTCAGAGCAGGTCTTGCCTGCGTCCCAGGGATTCTAGAATCGGCACTCAGTCTACAAGTACTGAAAACCACAGGCTCCTTAACACTCTTTTGAAACAAAGACGAACTAGATGCTACCCCTCAGCAAGCACAGACAGGAGTACAGTGGACACGAGACAACTTGTCCTGTGTCCCTATGGGTTGCTGCGACCAGAAACTCTGTCCTTACCGATGGCCAAGATGCCACCTTTCCTCTCATTGGCATCTGAACTGGAAACCAGTTCAAAAATGTGATGGTTCAGCTGATCATAGAAGCGCGTAGACTCCTCTTGGCTCATCTGCAAGGGAAGATGTGCACAGAACAGCTTCTTGTTACCTTTCCGCTGATGACAACAGTGGTGACAGCTGACAATTTAGGATTCAGATTTAGGATTTAGGAGGGGTGGTGGGTACAGTTCAAACCAAAGGCAACGGCACATCGGTCCCAGAACCCAGCAAAGACTGACCCCAAACACACAAGACCAACCTCTCGAAGCTCCATGGTGACATAGTGCTGCAGCTCCTTGGCCGCTTTGGCTCTGGTCTCCTCATTCCGGCTCTTCAGTCCACTGGCGAACTGCTGCAGAACACTCACATTGCTAGATGTGGCGGCACTGGCGGTGGCCGTGGTGGGACCTGTCCCGAGCATCTTGCCCTAAGGTTCTTTGGAAAAGAACATCTTTCAGTATCTTTTTTTTCTTTTATTTATTTGGGTGTGCATATGCACACCACAGCACATAAGAAGTTAGAGAACAACTTGCAAGAATTCTTTTTTTCCTCCATGCGGGTAACTCAGAGTCCAGTCTTGGCAACAAGCATCTTTGCCCCTGAGCCATTTTTCTGGCCCCTTTATTTTTTTTTAGTCAGTCTTATATTCTCAGCACGTCTTTGAACTCACTATGCAACTGATGGCCTAGAATTGCTATCTTGATTCCACAAACCACTGGGATTTTAAGAGTGCCACCATGTCCACTTTATGCAGTGCTGGGACTCCAATCTATGGTTTCATGTGTGCTGGGCAAGTATACCATCAGCTGAGCCTCGGCCCAAGCCATCTCTCAGTACTCTATAAACCATGCATTTGTGGCCTTAGTACTAGCACAGGTTTCTACGTACTCATGACAGGTGCACGATTCTAGAGGGCCAGTCTGCAGACTGAAGAGAAAACTATCTGGCCTTGAATTCTACTGCAGTCATACCTTAAGGAAGACACTCAAGATTCCTCAGCTTCCACAGACAGTGCCTGAGCTGTGGGTTGAGCTGAAAACTAACGTGCTTAGAGTATTTCCAGAAAGTGTAGCACGCAGCTCTGGCTCGCGGTTAGAACTACTGTGGACATGGTCCAGGGTGCCAGAAGCAGCGAGAGAATTAAGGCTGGGATGTCTTTTCCTCAGAGCACCATTTGCTGAAAGGGAATCATGATTATCATTCAGCACCCTGACCAACAGAAATGTAATACAAGCCACATGAGTAATTTTATTTATTGCTTTATTTTTATTTACGCATGTCTGGTTTGAGTGTATGTCGCATGTATGCAGATTTTTATTTACACATGTCTGTCTGAGTGTATGTCACATGTATGCAGATTTTATTTACGCATGTCTGTCTGAGTGTATGTTGCATGTATGCAGATGCCTGGGAAGGCCAGAAAAAGACATCAGAGCCCCTGGAGCTGGGATCACAGGCAGTTGTGAGTTGCCTGACAAGGTCACTGGGGACTCGAATGGTGTCTGTTGGATGATCTTAAGTCTTGGGAGATGGTCAGCCCCCTTGTAACAAATTTTAATTTTTTTAGTACTCAAATTAGGAGAAACAGGTGAAACTGCTACATTGTACTCAACCCAATAACCCAAAAACTGTCATTTGAAGTTTTATTGGTATATAAACTTATTGATATCTTCCCCATTCTTTTCTGAGACTAAGCTTCTAAAATCTATTGTTTTGACTATCTCACTCTGAATTCATCATTCCTCAAGTGCTCACTAGCTACGTGGCTACAGGCTGTTGTACACAGTACTAGTGTAGCTGGCCCTTCTCATCATGGGTTCTGAACCATTTGGTAGACTTTACCAAATGGGAATAGAATATGCTGGGGATGAGGGAGCTAGCAAGACGCCTCAGTGAGTAAAGGTGCTTGCAGCCAAGACTGATGACCGAGTGTGACACCTAGACGTTGCACACCACTGCGTGTATGCCTCCCCTGATAAAAAGTGTAAATTTAAAAAGGTAAAACAATGGGGCAGGAGATCCCTTAGTTTGTACTGAACATACACAAGCTTCTTTTCTTATCCTTATTTGCTATATGATACAGTATAACAAGGCTCTATGTTGTATTTGACATTAAAAGCAATGTAGGAATAATTTAAAGCATACAATAGGATATCTACAAGTACTACACCATTTCATGAGGGGCAGGCTTACACTGGGTTGGGAAGGCAGTTCCAAAACAAATCCGCCCTGACAGGAAGGGGCAACTGATTACAGTTGTGAGCTGAAAGGGACCACTCATTCCTCAACTCTGTGCCGTTTCCCCAGTGAGTTTACAATTCAGGGGGACTATAAAAAGGAGGCTAGCTCACAATGTCATGGAAATGACATGCACACCCATCCTGCCAGATTACACTAAAAAGCAAACACAATTCCTAATTAAGCACAGAACCCTGGGTTCTATTCCCAGCATCACATAACCAAGGCAGGATAGCACACACTTTTAAAGCCCAGCACCAAGAAGTGCTGGCAGAAGGATCAGAAGTTCAAGGTCATGCTCTAGGAGATGGGAAAATAAATTGAGGAACAAATGGTTTTGAAAAACTTTCAAACACTGCACTGCTGTCTAGAAAAAAGGGTACTACAAAAGGAACCAGACCCTTTTAGGGAGGAAGGAACCACTCCTGAGTGTGTACACACACGAGGCAGCAGGAAGAAGGCCAACACGAAATTTAAATTCTCACGAAAGCAGAGCGTCATTTTAGGCTTTCCCTACAAGCCAGCTGCCCCAGGCTGAATTCAAAGTAACCACTTGGAGTCACAGAATCCCAAAGGTTTTGGTCATGCCTTAGAGAAGTTCACGTTGAAAGGTTGAAACAAGAAGTGAGGACACGGGCGAGGCAGACACAGCGTGAGCTCGGAGGGTGGAACCCAGCTCAGCTCAGAGGTCTGGGTCCCCGACAGGTCTCAAGGTGCGGGATAGGGGGACTGACCCCGGTCTAGGAGGCTGCAGCTCCCAGGGGCAGGCTCCACCGTCTGTAGGTGGTTCTCGAGGGGTGACCGAGACCGAGCATGAGACCTAAAGGCACCACGGCAGGCCCGGAGCAGATCCGCCAACCTGGGGGTCTCCCCGAGGGCGCTATGCGGGCCGCCCCGGTGGCGGGGCTGGTGTAGAGGCGCTGCCTGGTCCAGACGGGTGGCTTCCCGGGCCTCCCCCAGCACGGCCCAGACTGGCCGTGAGCCTGGACATCCCTCCGGCCGCAGGTGCTCGGCTCCAGGCCCCAGACTCACCGCGCGGCTTCGGCCACCGCCTCAGCTGCTGCCGCCTGAGCCGGTACCGCCGCTTCAGGCCCCCAGTCCCACCACCCGCCTTCCCCGCTGTCCTCTGGGCCCGGGAGGGGGAGGCGGGCTCGCAAGCCCGACAGCCAATCAGCTGGCCGAGAACGAAGATGGGCAGGAACATTCACCAATAATCATGAAAAAGTGAAGCTTCGGGACCGGCTTCTAACGGGGCGGGGATTGTTCAAATAGACAAAACACGCGGCCAGTGGCAGGCGAAAGAAGCTTAAGACTTTTCCGGAGAACCAATCAGTTGTGAGTTGATTTCGGTCACTTCCACGTACACATCCGGTGCGTCGCTACTACGGTTCCCCTCCGTGTGTGTTGTGACCGTGTAGCGCCCGGGTCTAGGGACTGCGCGGACCTATTGGAAGAGCTGGGTAGAGATTGGGGACCGCGCCCGACGTGCTGCTGAGATGGAGCCGAGTGTCTGACTCCCTCGAATGACTGCAGACTGCATGCTATCTTGGAAACCAGTTTACTAGAGAACTCGTGATTTCTCCTTTGTAAAATTTAATATGCATTTGGAAGTTTTTATTTTCTTCTCACTGCCCCCAGATTGCCTTACTTTTGAAAAGGTCATTCTCGAGAGACAATCACCAAGAAACTACTTTAAATGCAAGATTTTAAAGCAAAATCCTTTTTTTTTTTTTAAATCTGTCAAACAGGCAATAGCCGGAGCTATAGATGTAAGTCGGTTGATTGACTGCTTGCCCAACATGCATGAAAATCGTGGATTCAATCCCCAGAACCACATAAAGGACACGCCTGTAACCCCAACATTCTTGGAGGTTGGAGGAACAGTAATTCAATGTCGGGGCTAGAGAGAAGCCTCGTGGCTAAGAGCATTGGCTGCCCTTCCAGATAGCCTACACTCAGTTGATGGCTCACAACTCCGTCTAACTCCGGTTCCGGTTCCAGGGGATCTGATGCCCTAAACAGGGCTCTGCCTGCGTCAGGCAAACACGTGGTGCATAGACGAACACACAGGTAAAACACCAATATATAAAAATAAATATTAAAAAATTCAAATGAAATTTATGCACATCCTTTTTGTGTAATCTTTACTTTTTATATCAGTTGTGATAAAACATCGAAAATTCCTAAATAGCTCGAATTTGAATAAAATGTTAAATACATTAATATTGAGAGAAACATAAAGCTATTAATAACTATAATGCAGACAAATATTTGCTAATAAGGTAAAGGTTCTCAATTATATTTTTAAAAGTTACATTTTAAAATTAAGAAACAAAAAAGAAACTTCCAGAGTACAAATTATACTACTGTAGTACCTTTTATAAAACATTGGTACATTTCTTAGGTATTAAATTGGAGAAATGCTGATGGGCCTGATATCCCATGCCTTTTAATCCCAGCACTCTGGAGACAGAGACAGGCATATATTGTGAGTTCCAGGATAGCCAAGGCTGTTACACAGAGAAACCCTGTTTCAAAAACAATCACCAAAACAAACAAACAAATAAATAAATTGGGGAAATGCCAATTAAAATGTAGTGAGACTTGTGGAAGACATTCTTTTCTTATTTTTGGGGAGGGGTTCAAGACAGGGTTTCTCTGTGTAACAGCCTTGACTGTCTTGGAACTTGCTTTTGTAGACCAGACTGGCCTTGAACTCACAGAGATCCACCTGCCTCTACCTCCCAAATGCTGGGATTAAAGGCCTGCGCCGGCACTGCCCATCAGAAGACATACTTTCTTTAGATATTATAGAAAAAAAGATCTCAAAAAACTCCATGTGGTCTCCATGTAGTTAGGTAGATGTAGGTCGTGACTTGGGGCAGACCAGGTTCCAGGAAATAGACTAAAAGCAACTCAGCTCTTACAGTAAATGGAAACTTATTTTTAACAATGCAGCATAAGGCCTCCTGCCTTCAAAATGGAGTCAGGCAGGTTCCTCAACCCTGTCTCAAATATCTATATCTACATCTGTCTGTCTGTCTGTCTGTCTGTCTGTCTGTCTGTCTGTCTCTGTGAGTGTAACATTTCTCTAGTTTAATACATAAGAAATGTAACAATGTTTTATAATTTAATTTTTTTTAACTACTTGGGAGCTTTTTCCTTATTTACAAATATACACCTGTAATCCGGGCACCTGGGCACCTGAAGCTGAGTTCCAGGCTACATTTGATGCTGTGTCAAAAAGTAAGAGAGGGCCAGCAAGATGATCCAGGATAAAGGCACTTGCCACCAAACCTAAAGACCTGAGTTCAAACCCCAGAACCCACATGGTGGATGGAGAGAACTTAACCCTGCAAGTTGTCATGTGACCTAGCACACATGCATCACCCCATAAATAAACATTTGAAAAAATAGCATTAATTTAAAGTATAAAATAAATATTTGAAAAGGGAAAATAACATTAATTAAAGAAGAAAATGTGAAATAAGGAGTGGAAAGATGGCTCATTGGCTGAGGATCGGCTGCTCTTTCAGAGGGCTCCCGTTCAGTTCCTCATATCAGGTAGCTCACAACAGCCTGCAAACTGTGGGATTGGGATGTAGGTCAGGTGGTAGTTTATCTACCTAGAGGGTAGGATCCTTGGCACCACCTAAAACCAAGTGTAGGGGTGAGTGTTTATAATCTCAGCACTCGGTGTCAGATCAGAATTTCAAGGGCATTATGGGCTACACTGCCAGTTCCAGGCCAGTCTGGGATTCACAGGCCCCTGTAATTTTATTACTGGATTTTATGTGAATCTGTGTTTTGCCTACATGTATTTAGCTACTGTGATCTTCCTACATGTATGCATACCATATGTGTGCCTAGTGCCCTTAGAGGCCAGAAGAGGGCACCAGATGCCCTGGAACTGAATTTAGAGGTGGTTATAGTTGCCTTCTGGGTGCTGCGAATTGAACCCAGGTCCTCAGGAAGGGAAGCCACTCCTTTTAACCACTGAACCCTCTCTCCAGTCCTTTTTCCAAATAAAGAAATAAAATCCCAGTCTGTTGTGTAGGTCTTTGCATCTTAGTACACAGCCACAGCAAACTTCCTAGTTCTTTTTCTTACAGCTATACATATATAATCCATAACATTGCACCATATTTTTTTCCTGGCTCTCTATTTATAAGCATTTATTTCTTCTTCTTCTTCTTCTTCTTCTTCTTCTTCTTCTTCTTCTTCTTCTTCTTCTTCTTCTTCTTCTTCTTCTTCTTCTTCTTCTTCTTCTTCTCTCTCTCTTTCTTTTGGTGTTCTGTTTCTCTCCTTTTCCCTTCTCTTCCCTCTTCCCTCTTTTCTTTCTCCTTTTTCTTCTTTAAGACAGGGTCTCATGCAGCTTGGGTTGGCCTCGAACTCATTATATAATAAGGGATGTCCTTGAACTTTCTTTCTGACATCATCTTCCAAGTTCTAGGATCACAGAGAGGCACCACCAGGCCCAGCTTGCACACAGCATTTTCAACGTAGGATTTATTGGGGTAACTATCCCCATCACAATGAGTCTTATATCAGTAAGCGAACCGGCCCAATACATCGCAAAGCGACACTCCCTGAAATCCTTGGGGTACTAACCGGATCATTTTCCAGTGACTCTTGCTTTTAGTTTATTTGTTGAACCCAGGTTCTGGCCTTTGACCACGCCCCTCGCCGGCCACGCCTCTCGCCGGCCTTCTCCCGGCCCTGCTAGTCCGGGGCCTGGGTTTCCCGGCCGGCCTCTTGAGGCCGATGCACAAGATGGCGGCGCCGGCGGCCCGCTGGAGGCCGCGGGCTGTGGCGTGTTGTTGAGTTGTGGTGCCGGACAGGGAACCACACAGGCCTCGCTCAGGTGACAGGTGGTCGTGGCAGTGCCGCCGGCCCCGTTGGGGTGCATGGCCAGCTCTCTGCTGTCCCATGTTTATACCGCCTCCCAAACCCTGTCCCGGGGCGGAACTAAAGAAAGGTCAGGTCAGGCTGCCCAGCCTATCTTCGTCCTGGGGCGGTCCCTGTGAGTGGCTCACTTTTAGAATTGACTTCAGCCACGTGTCACTTCCATGGCTGCGTTGCAGGCCCCGGGGGAGAAGATTAATATCCAGGCAGGAGAGACGACCAAGGTCGGGGACAGGGACCCTCTGGGGAACGACTGGCCCGAGCAGGACAGCCTTCCACCGCGTTCCTGGAGACAGAAGTGCGCCTCCTATGTGTTGGCCCTAAGGCCCTGGAGCTTCAGTGCCTCACTCACCCCTGTGGCCCTGGGCAGTGCCTTGGCCTACAGATCCCAGGGTATCCTGGATCCCAGGCTCTTGGTGGGCTGTGCAGTGGCTGTCCTGGCTGTTCACGGGGCCGGCAATTTGGTCAACACTTACTATGACTTTTCCAAGGGCATCGACCACAAAAAGAGTGACGACAGGACTCTGGTGGATCGAATCTTGGAGCCCCAGGATGTTGTTCGGTTTGGAGTCTTTCTCTACACCCTGGGTTGTGTCTGTGCCGCTTGCCTCTACTACCTGTCCACTCTGAAACTGGAGCACTTGGCTCTCATCTACTTTGGAGGCCTGTCGAGCTCCTTTCTCTACACAGGAGGTAAGAATTGACCTGTTTCCTGCTCTAAGGTCTCAGTTGACTGAACTGGGAACTCTTCCTTTACATAGGAACTGTAGAAGTGTCAAAGACTAAACCAGATGACTTGACTGGAAACCCAAACTTTGTGTGCCATGGCTACTTTGGAAACTTTAAGTTGTGAAGACCCTGTTTCTGCAGTTGATTATGAACATTACCAGCTGGAGACATGGCTTAACTTTTAAGATGTCTTACTTTGGGGCTGGAGAGATGGCTCTGTGAACACTGGCTGATCTTCCAAAGATCCACATGGTGTCTCACAACCATCTACAATGGGATTTGTCTGTCCTCTTTTAGCATGCAGGCATATATTCATACAGAGCACTCATGTACGTAAAATACATAAATAGACCTGGTAGGGGAAATACATGCTCACAAAGTGGCCCTCCTAGAGTGAGTCTTAACCACTGCATCCAGATGTGCTGCGCTGACCCCTGCAATTTCCCCAAATGCAGGAAACTCGATTGCATTAGGGGGAAAAAAAAAGGAAAAGGAAAAAGAAGAGAGAGAGAGAGAGAGAGAGAGAGAGAGATCTTATTGTTCTTGCAGAGGACCCATGTTCAGTTCCCAGCACCTATGTTGATTTCAGCACACACTTGATTTCAGCTCCAGGGGATCCAACACCCTCTTGGGGCCTCAGTGGGCATCATCAGCACACATGCACACAAAGAAACACACACATATAACGACATAATGTAGGCTGGCAAAATGACTCAGTAGATAAAGGCTCCTACCACGAAGCCTGATGAACTTTGAGTTTGATCTCCAGGACCCACGAGGTAGAAGGAGAGGACCCAACTTCTAAAAGTTGCCTTCAGACCTCTCTCACACAAGTGCACGCACTCAACATAGAACAAGTTTAGCTCTGAAGCTGGGCAGTGGTGGCCTTTAATCCCAGCACTCGGGAGACAGAGGCAGGTGGATCTCTGTGAGTTCGAGGCCAGCCTGGTCTCCAAGAGCT
The DNA here is from genome assembly GCF_982192425.1 of Myodes glareolus. Classification (NCBI taxonomy): domain Eukaryota; kingdom Metazoa; phylum Chordata; class Mammalia; order Rodentia; family Cricetidae; genus Myodes; species Myodes glareolus. The sequence continues at coordinate 8,447,050 of NC_142031.1, forward strand.
AGTTCCAGGACAGGCTCCAGAGCTACAAAAAAACCCTGTCTCAAAAAACCAAAAAAAAGGGGGCTGGAGAGATGGCTCAGAGGTTAAGAGCATTGCCTGTTCTTCCAAAGGTCCTGAGTTCAATTCCCAGCAACCACATGGTGGCTCACAAACATCTCATAATGGGGTCTGGTGCCCTCTTCTGGCCTGCGGGTATACACACAGACAGACTATTGTATGCATAATAAATAAATATTTAAAAAAAAAAAAGAAAAAGTTTAGCTTGTAATCAGAAAGCATGGTAATAACTATATAGACCGTTAACATAGGCATTTAATTTAATAACTAAGTAGACTATTAACATAGGCGTTTAATTTTTTTGTCATCTTCCCTTTTAATCTCTAGGGATCTTTGTGTATCTAGTCCGTCACTA